>NC_137061.1:4125515-4570515 GCF_032717465.1 Coenobita brevimanus | reverse complement strand
CCTTATTACCTCGCCGTCTCCCTTCCCCTGACACCTCTACCCATGCCATATCACCCAGCCCCTCCCCTCCCCACCCGACGCCCTGTCATCTCCCCTCCCTTCCCATCTACTATTACCCCTCCCCTTCCCTCCCCCCTGCCCGTTCCTCTCCCCTCCCTTCCCCTTACGCTGTGGTTACCCGGAGCCAAACAAAGTGCTTCAAAGTGGGTGAAGTGAGTAAAGTTTAGGCGGGTGTCCGCGGGGGCTGTAAATGTAAGCCAGAGGTTGAATTCGAGTTTAGGCGGCAAAATTATGTTTGCTGTGGGGCCTGAGTGGCGTTTCCCGCCGACATGTCGAAAAGCTCAGGGGTAACGTAGGTGTGAAATGGAATTCTTGACGAGGTAATCGTATTTTCGCATCATCATTAACCGGGTGATGATTCTTTTACCATCCCTCCTCCTCTGCAGTCAGCCTCAGCCAATCAGGTGCGGGATCTCAGCCGCCCTCTGTAAACAATCCTCCTCGGCCACTCAGGCGCTGCGTCGCATCTCCCCTAGCGCGCCGTAAGCCAATCAGCGTCGCCTGTGTATCACGGATCAATCTCCCTGGGCCAATGGCAAGTGTGTTTAGATAAGTAGGGATTTCAGTAGCCAATTACTGTCGTCATTAAGTTGGGTGAAGCCTCATTTGGTAAACTCGCCCCATGGCTCGGGAGTTGTTTAGCAACATCAAATATATCATCTGACAGAGGAGAGGAGAGCTTAGTCGCTCGCTGGGAGCCGAGGAGAGTAGACGTGAGGGACTGACGCTCCTTGTGCCACACCACGCTCTTTGACACGCACTTGTACTCTACCATACCATCTTGCACGGCACCATACTGTCTTATACGGTACCGCCCTGTCTTGCACGGTACCTTGCCGTCTTGTACTGTACTTTACTTTCTTCTGAGTACCATCCTGTCTTCTACGATATCTTACTGTCTTGAATTGTAACATACTACCTTTTATTGTACCGCGGGACATGCCTTCCTGAGTGAACTGATCCACACAGACACACAAAGTAATTACTTACCATGGACTCCCGTGCCATCTCCCCGGACTCCGTGTTGCCCCGCAGTCAGCCCCAACCCCAGCCCCAGAAGACCCCTGCCCCGCTACGCCCCACAACCGCTCCTGCCCACACCGCCGCTCCTATAGACCTCAGTTACTCCGTGGTGGCGCCCCTCACCTCAGACACACAGAAGCACTCCGTCACCTCCACTGCCTGCAGCCCCGCCGTCAGGTCCACAGACTCCACCTCACCCGGCGTCAGGTCTCCACGCAGCGACGTTAGCTCCCCCTGCAGCCCCCGCGACGCCGGATGCTCGCCGGAGTGCCAGTCTCAGCAGGACCAGCCTCCGGGGCCTTGTGAGGGTGACGAGGCGGGTGGCAAGACCCCGCACACAGAGACTTCTGGCCACGGCACTAGACACACGTCCTTCTCCGTGGTGGACATCCTGGACCCCAACAAGTTCGTGGGTCGCGTGCAGGTGACGTCCAGCGAGGTGACATCATCCATAGACGACGCTAACCTACACCCAGACACGTCAGCCATGTGTGGTGAGCGATGTGGTGTATGTGGGTTGTATAGGTCAGAGTAATATACTTGTACAGTTGTAGTATGTGACGATACCTGAATTAGTTAATTTAGTTTACATATTCCCGTAATTTTTCATTCATCTGCAGCACTAATAATATTCAGTAAAGGAGATCGCATGCCAAAAATATTTTCTGACAGTACCAAAACACAGTACGCATATCGTCAGTAATTTGCATGAGCAGTTGATATTTAGATTAAAATTTTTTTTAAAGCATCGGAAGCATACTTCGGTATCCTTGATAATTTATATGATTTTAAGCGTATAGTAGTAGCCTACATAAATCAGTTTATTTTCACTTTTTACCACATAAACTAATATTAGTGTGGAAGTGTTTGTGTGTGAGGCCCTTGTGCCGCAACACAGCACCACCATCCCCGCTGTGCCCAACTAACGGCCGGTGTTTACTATAGATTCCGACTCGGAAGTGAGTGTGGGCGGCGGCGGCAGCGACGAGGGCGGCGGCGACACAGCGTGCGAGGACGGGGGCGGCGGTGCGGCCAAAAAGCGGCGGTGCGAGGCGGGGGGCGGCAAGCCACGGCGGGCGCGCACTGCCTTCACCTACGAGCAACTGGTGGCGCTAGAGAACAAATTCAAACACACGCGGTACCTCAGTGTGTGCGAGCGACTTAATCTTGCCCTGGCGCTCAACCTGACGGAGACGCAGGTTAAAATCTGGTTCCAAAATCGCCGTACCAAGTGGAAGAAACAAAACCCCGGGTGTGATGTGAACACGCCCACACAGCCACCCAGCCCGCCGGGTATGATGTTACCTGGGGGCTTCCTACCCCAGCCTGGACCCCCACTGCTATGTCCCGCTCCCTTGGCCTACCTCAGCGGCCACGGACAGCACCCCGGCGCGCCCTTCCCCGGACAGGGCGCCCTCACCGCCCTCTACCTCCAGCACCTCAAGAACTGACAGACGGCCGAACACTAGCCACACGGTCGCCCCGAGGACATCGCCGCCACCCTGCCCCATACCCTGCCTGCGTCTGTGGGTGGTATTCTTGAGGTATTAAGAGGCTCTGTAGCACCTCTTGTTTGGTGATTAATTTGGCGCGGTACAGCAAAATATTGTTTTGTACAGCATCTTATCCACGTCTTTTCATTACCGACCTAGGCTGGATACATGACATACAGGACAATACTGACGTGCTGTATGCAGAAATAACCAGGTAGGGAAGAGGTGCTAGTAAGGCTCCTCAGCTGACGAGAATACAACCTGTGTGTTGCCGCTGAGGGCAGGGCAGGGTAGAGAAGGCAGTGGGCGGCCTCACACAGCCGGGTCAAATACCAAAGTGCATGTCTGTATATTCCAGTGTGTGTGTCAGTTGTGTCATGTCTCGCTGCCAAGCCGCCACACAGGCGCACCTATTGTTATATATTTAAATAAATTTTATTTAACATACTTCAAACGTAGTATTCTTGAAATTACTTCCAGGGATGCAAATGATGTGTGAATGATTGTCAGGCCCATTTTGCTGGGCATTTTGTTTTAAAGTTTTACCACTTGTGTACTTCAGTTTTATTGCATCTCATATAGTACACCCAAAATACACAGCAGAATCTACACCGCATATGTAGAAGAGATATATGTGATAACCATACAGTACTTAATGAGTAGCCTGTCTCTGAGATGTCATTTAACCATAGTCATTTTTGTTCTGTAAATACATGGCCAAATGTCACAGACCCAAACTGAAAGTAAGTATTTTATGTACACCGACGTGCGTTCATTTCGTGTCCTTTATTGATAACCGTACATTGAATTTTCGTAAATTTATTGAGAATTATAACTTTTTTTTTTCTTTGTCATTTATTTTGCACATTATACTTTAACTGTGTGTGTAATACGAACATAGTTTTCATACATAACATACAGTGAAATCTTGACGTACAATATACAGGCTGACGAATGAGGATATAAAGGAGCGTTGTGGTGTGGATGTGGATGTGATAGGAAGCGTTGTGAGGAACACACTGAGGTGGTTTGGCCATGTGGAGAGGATGGAGGGTGAAAGATTGACGAAGAGAGTGTATGTGAGTGAGGTGGAGGGTGGAAGAGGGAGGGGGAGACCGAGGATGAGATGGAGGGATGGGGTGGAGAGGTATATGAGAGAGGGGGGTGTGAGTTGGGAGCAGGGCAGTGAAATGGCGGGGGACAGGGCGACTTGGAGGCGATTTGTTTGTGGCCACCCCAAACGGGATTGAGGCGTCTGGCAATAGATAGATAGATAGAACTCTCTCTCTCTCTCTCTCTCTCTCTCTCTCTCTCTCTCTCTCTCTCTCTCTCTCGGCTGCTAGAAGATCCCTAACCCCATTCCTCTCGGGTGATGGCCAAGTGTAGTCAGACTGGAGGGTCGATTTGAGTAGTAACCAAGGAGACTCATGCTTTTCTCATAACTAAGACACACCGAATTTCGCACCATCAGTCTTGTTTGGCGAAAAAAAAAACAGTATATCATCATCATCATCCCGACCTCTTTTAATATGGAGAGAGAGAGAGAGAGAGAGAGAGAGGACTACCTACTCAGTTGTCCAGCTCCCTCAGGTGAAAGCAACCCGAAACTAACACCACGCTGCCAGCACCACTACACACCACACTACCAACACCACTCACACTACAGTACCAACACCACTCACACACTACCAACACCACTCACACGTCACACTACCAACACCATTCACACACCACACTACCAACACCACTCACACGTCACACTACCAACACCATTCACACACCACACTACCAACACCACTCACACACCACACTACCAACACCACTCACACACCACACTACCAACACCACTCACACACCACACTACCAACACCACTCACACGTCACACTACCAACACCACACACACACCACACTACCCACACCACCCACACGCCACACTACCCACACCACCCACATACCACACTACCAACACCACCCACACACCACACTACCAACACACACACACACACACACACACACACACACACACACACACACACACACACACACACACACACACACACACATTCCCAACAAGTCAGCACCAGCACCACACGCACGCAACTCTGCCCACACCACCCACACATCACTCTACCAACACACACTACCAACAGCACACCATTTCACTGCCAACACGACAGCCAGTACAGTATTGTGTTGTGGTAATTTCTGTTTAGCGTGATATAATCGATTTGGTTTAGAGAGCATGATAGCCTTCGTACTTGTTGATACAGTTGAGAGAGAGAGAGAGAGTTGAACAGGGACAAGTGCCAAGCAAATGAGTCCGCCAGTCTGACCAGCATGAGATTCAGGTTCGCGTTTTTCCAGTTGCGAGATGGATGCGCTAACCACCGTAAAAAAATAATTAAATAAATAAAGAAAAAATCCTGGTAATAAAAGAGTTAAAAATACACAGAGGGAGGTGGTGGCCGAGTGGTTTGAGAAGTCATCTGGTGTGTGATAGGACGTGAGTTCGATCCCACACACACACACACACACACACACACACACACACACACACACACACACACACACTCTCTCTCTCTCTCTCTCTCTCTCTCTCTCTCTAATACGCTACCAATGCTCCAGTCCTGAATGAGACAGCCCTAGCATGTATTCAGTATGAACGGTGGGTGTTAGCGCCGAAGTGGTGACATGAGAAGGCGTGTGGAAATTGGGAAGACTCCTGGGCCTCAGAGAACGGGCTGAGAGTCGAACAAAAAAAAATAAATAAAAGAAAAAAGACGAAGAAGAGGTTTAAGTACAGTATATCAGTTGGTTCTTAGCGCGTGTTGCCTCTTTGACTTACGATTTTTATATATTGCACCGCCAGGGAAAATTTTTAGGCTCTGAAATGACGTATGTAAGCCTTTTCAGTCAGGTGATATTATTCCTTTTTTTTTTTTTTTTTGTAGCTTATTCCTGCTACCTCCGGACGATTTTAATTTGCATATGAGACACTTTTCCAGCTGGGGGGGTTAAATAAGTCGTCATAAAACCCCTTGACTGTCTACAAAATCCCTCTTAACTTGAATAATATCGTCTGGAGATAGCAAGAATAAGAAAATACCTCATCGGGCTAAGGGGGTTAATAGTCGGGTGTTCAGCTACCTATGTTTTGGATCTTGGTAATTGTAGTTGCAACCCCAGGCTCATCTGAACGTGAACTCGGTGGGCTACAGGCTGAAGTTGCTCGCCTGAAGTCCACCATCCACCTTTCGGGGGATAGGGAGGGAGTTGAGGGACGTGTGTACAACCTGGCAGTGGGACAGCTCGGTTATATTGGTGCCAACACGTGAAGGCCTCCCTCTCCACCACCCCTTAATCGTACAGTCGGCAGAAGAAGCATCGTTACCACTAGGTGTGATAAATTTAATCTGATTCATGTTTCTCCATGTGTTTCTTTACTTCTTGTATGGTGGTGGCTAAGTGGTAGAGTAGTGGACTGCTGGATGAGAGGACGCGAGGTTAAACCAGGCCAGGGGCAAGAAATAAATTGGGTATTTGAGTTTCCTATATAGTTTTTTTCTTCCACGGAACCTTCCCCTCTGTCATAAAAGTATCCCTAGTATTGCCACCACGCCAGTCCTGGGTGGAAATAGCACTAGCATGTACTCAATATGGACGGTGAGTGTTAGCGCCGAAGTGGTGACATGTGAAGGTGCGTGGCAGAGTATTTAGGAAGACTTCTGAACCTCACTTGAACGAACCATCAAGAGTGTGCCCAGAGTCGAATACATACAAACAGACAAGCAAAATTCCTACTATTATCATACTATTTTGCGCTGATCCCTTCAGGACGAGGATTTATTTTTTTATATTTTGTGTTTGCTACCGTCAGACAGTTACTATACGAAGCTTAGGGGGAAGTTCTTGTAGTGAAGTTCCTTGTCTTGGTGTGCAGCAGGTAAAGCACGGAAGAAACATGCTTTTTATTATTATTATTATTATTATTATTATTATTATTATTATTTGTAGTTGTTGTTGTGGTGGTGGTGGTGGTTATTAGTTATTATTATTATTATTATTGTCGTTGTTATTGTTGTTGTTATTGTTATTGCTGTTGTTATGGTCGTTGTGGTGCTTTTATTATTATTGTTATTATTATTATTATTATTTTTATTATTATTATGATTACCACCTGTACTATTATTATTATTATTATTATTATTATGAAGTGGGTGATGTGGCCGAGAATAAGGCTAAATCGTTGCACACATCCTAGTAACATCACTCTTTCGTCCTACACAATTTATATCTCACTGTACCTAAAGCAGTACTATTTTATCTAAGGTGATGAAGAAAGTTCCTGAATGACGAGAAGAAAGAAAAAGAAAGAAAGAAAATAAAAAGCTCCTAATGACAGCAAAACAGCAACATAGCCATTAGCCTGTCATCTGGGGGCTGTCTGACGCTCTCTCCATCATGTCGATAATATTCCACTTGTGTTGATAAATACGGAAATTATTTTGCGTGTGAATAATTGATGGCGGTAGCATGGAAACAATGGTATTACCAATTATTGCTTCATCAAACGACATGAATATTTTAGGGTTTAATCTAACAGGCCGGCCCGTCACCCTGCCAGAGCGCCCCCACCCCGACCCTGCCAATCCCCTGCCTCTTCCAGTCATCACCGCGTGCATATGGGATGATACGTGGGTTGTTGGCCGTCTTGTTTATGAATGGAGGGAGGGAGGAGGCCAGTGATCGTGCATTATTCACTACTTTCTTGATATTTTAGCTCAGGTACTTAATTGACTCAGGAAAGAACAGGTTAACTCCTTAGATGACTTTTTTTGTCCGAGCTGAAGAAAGTCGATTGTCTGTAGCTTGAATGCAATTAGAAGTCTGTGGTTCCTGATGTGGCCTTGCTGTGTGGATTAAGGGAGAGGTGAGGCGGAAGTGGACATATTATTATTATTATTATTATTATTATCATCATCATTTTTGCTTATTCTTGATACTTCTTAACAGTTTTATTCGTCTGCTTCAGTCCAGTGTCATTTTTCATTTTTATCAGTTCACCAGCAGACGATTTTACTCAGTCCCTTCGCTGGCAATTTTATTATAATCAGTCGATCACCAGACGATTTTATTAAACCAAAAAACGAACTCCTGTAGCATTGGGGTTAATGAAGGCTTTATAAGACCCCTCCATGTCAAAAAAAAAAAAAAAAAAAAAAAAATCAAGAAAAATGTAAAAGATTCCTCCGAGCTAAACTAGTTAACTATTTCACTACTATGACGTCATTCCTTGTCACGGTAGTCATGGCAACACTAACAGAAAGTTGTCATTGTCTCGGTAGCCATGTAGGTCCTTGGTGGGTGTCTTATATATGAATGAATGAAAAAAAAGTGACGGCGACCTCTGTGTTTTATTACCGACAGCGATTTCATTCAACTGGAAGAACGGTATATTTATCTGTATGTGTCTGTCTATCTATCTATCTCCGTATATGTATCATTCTATCTGTCTGTCTGTCTATCTACTTAACTATCAGCTGGTTATCATAAGCTGAGTTAAATCGTCTGGTAGCATCAACATATTTCAGAAGACCTCATCGCACCGAACCAGTTAACTCCTCCACCACGATTAAACATTTCTCATTTCCACTCGTGCCACCGCCAGGCCATTTGACTCTCTAGGAAGGAAGGCTAGCTGTGATGGTGGCAGTCAGGAAAATATCTCACCCCTTCAGCTCGAAAACCCTCTCTTGCGCTGTTAAAAACCGTGTGGAGATAAGATTAAAATTGTCAACACGAATTCGGAGTATTAGTAATAGTTTATCTGCTCTTTTCACCTTAACTTGGCCCAGATTTTCGTCCTTTGGCAGCCTTTTCCTCGTGACTAAATGGCAGAAAAGAGAAATACAACGACTCGACATCATTTCCATATACTGCAACTCGACATCCTTTCCATAGCACTTTCTCTTCACTAGCATCATATTCTAAGGTTACTCTGTCGTTACAACTGAGGATTATAGATGGAGTGATGGCAATTTTAGGCCAAGTTAGTGTAAAAGGAGTATAGTTATTGGTACCTTAAGATTTTAGGCAGCTTTAGGGAAACCTCTTTTAGGGAAGGGTTAATTTTGAGGTGTTTTTAAGGATGAAATAAAAGAGTTTAAAAATAGCTAGAATAAAGTGCTGAATACGTTGTCTTTACTACAATGACGTATTAAGTTTACTCTCTCTCTCTCTCTCTCTCTCTTGTACTGAAGTGATGGATGAAGGCTGTATGTAACTTCTCTGGGTTGGGAAAAAAAAAAAAAATCAAGGCCTCTTTAAACAATAAAATCGTCTGGAGGCATCGGGAGGAAAATTGAGAGAGAGAGAGAGAGAGAGAGAGAGAGAGAGAGAGAGAGAGAGAGAGGAGCAGGAAATGATGGGAAGGAAAGAAAAAATTTAATGAAAACAGGAGGGAAAGGCTGAGCGAGAGAGAGAGAGAGAGAGAGAGAGAGAGAGAGAGAGAGAGAGGAGCAGGAAATGATGGGAAGGAAAGAAAAAAATTAATGAAAAGAGGAGGGAAAGGCTGAGAGAGAGAGAGAGAGAGAGAGAGGCTAAGGGTATAAAACAAATGGTCATGAGAGAATCCATCCATATTCGTGATTACCGCGCGTGACCTGTAATCAATTTCAGAGTTGTTTATAAATTTAACAAACTGCTTATTAACTTTTATTTATTTATTTATTATTTAGTTACCTATATTTATTTTATTCATGTTATTTTTTGGTTTATTTTTATTTATTGTATTTTTTATTTTTATATTGATTTAACTCTTCATATTTATTTGTACTGTATTTATTTTTATTTTATCTTTATTTTATCTTTATTATTTATTTTTGTGAATGGCGAGGGTGTTGACGGGAGGGAAGAGTTATCATGCAGGGTTGGTCTGTAAATAGCGCTCAGTCTGCTGGTGTGGGCGTGGGTGAGGTTGTGAGTGTAAGAAATGAATAAATAATGCCAGCTAGACACACAACACAGACCTAGCCGTCCCCGCAACACACGAGCAGTCGCTTGGTTGAATGAGAGGAAAGCCTTAATATATACACCATCCTTTATTCAGTTATAGTTTTCCAGCTTCTCCCTGTAGCATTAATTGGAGACGCCCACCATCCACTCACACGATGTAGTGCTACTTACAGGTGACTAAAATTATAGCAAGCCACATGGTTTCTCGTAGCCCAGGAAACCATATACTTCGCTGGGTGGTAACCATATCACCAAATGGACGCCTGGTGGATTTGTGGGTTAAGGCGCCTCAGTCGGATATGGCATGTAAGGGTTGACATCCGGGGAGTTGTTGGGGTTTGCTGCTCAGGGAAAGGCGACTGGTCACCTTAAATATCCGGACTGCTTAGCCTAGCCCCGGGTCCCAACGCTCCTGAGAGGTTAATGTCGAATTCAAGGGGAAGATTGAAACATAACAGAAATTTATAGTCTGCCTAAATCGCTCTCTTGCAGTTGATAGGCAGAAATCCAAGTCGTTTTTCTCCCTCCACCTGTTGTGCTTCCTTGTTCCTGTTTTTAATCACTTCAGCAGGTGTTTGTGGAGATTGTTATGATGAGGAGGAGGAGCAGCAGGAGGAGGAGGAGGAGATTTGTACTGATGATGATTATAATGATTGTATTGATGATGATGATGATGATAGTGAGTATACTGATGATGATGATGGATGATGAGTGTACTAAGATGGTGATGATGATGACGATGATGATGGATGATGGTTGCACTAAGATGGTGATGGTGATTGTACTGATGATGATGATGATGCTTATGATGATGATTGTACTAATACGGTGATGATGATGATGATGATGATTGTACGGCGGATGATGATGGTACTGATGATGATTATGATGGTGATGATGACGATGGATGATCGTTGTATTAAGATGGTGATGATGATGATGATAATGATGATGATGATGAGTTACCGAAAAATTTTGTTACCATGCGGAACGATCAAAACCATTGCTGCATATTTTTCACTGCTATATACAGTATATATATATATATATATATATATATTTTTTGTAAGGCCAAGTTTAATAATAACCTCTTTCATTCACCTGATAAAGAAAATAACAGTCGCAGGGTTAAAAAAAAATCTCTCTCTTTGCTAATCTATCGTGTCTCTTTAACACTGCATTGGTGTGAGGGTATTTGGGTGTATTTTTCAAGTTAATTACAGAGCCACGTAATACAACCCTTCCTGTTGGTTTAGAAGTCTGTGTCTCGCAGGGTTGGCTCTGGGGAATACAGAGAGAGGAACACTTTTCGTCTGAGCCGTAAGTGATTGCAATTAGTGTGGTTGCCCCTGTCTTGTATAGCTTCACTGATCACTGGAATGCATAAGTTTCGTTAAGACAAAGCAGTGTTCCATCGTAAACATTGGAGTGCTCAGGGGGGGAATGGAAAGGATTATGTTAGAGAGAGAGATAGTGTCGCGGCTTAAGGGACACGAAGCAGAGGATATAATAACTTAAAATATAGATAAACAGAAATATATGAGGACAGGTGACGCGTTTCGTTTAAAATAGGTAACAGCTGGACAACCAGGGTGACGGAGTGGCTACCCAGAGATGGCGCGAGATGAAGAGGGAGGGAGAGGACGAGATGGAAAGATAGAATTCGTTGCTTTACTGGGACTGGATGGAACAGCTTACAGCCAGTCGATCGTGATGAGGAAATAGCTCCATCCCTAAAAAAAAAAAAAAAAGAAAAAAAAAAAAAAGAACTGCCCAGCCCTACTCAGTCTCAATATAGAGCCATTAAAAAAAAAAGAAAAAGAAAAAAGAATGCGCTCTGAAAATAATCCCTACATCTCCAAAATAGCCCTTACCTCCCAAAATAGCCCTAACCTCCCAAAGTAGCCCTAAACTCCCAAAATAGCCCTAACCTCAAAAGTAGCCCTAACCTCCCAAAATAGCCCTAACCTCCCAAAATAGCCCTAACCTCCCAAAACAGTCCTAACCTCCCAAAATAGCCCTAACCTCCCAAAATAGCCCTAACCTCCCAAAATAGCCCTAACCTCCCAAAATAGCCCAAACCTCCAAAAATAGCCCAAACCTCCAAAAATAGCCCAAACCTCCAAAAAATAGCCCAAACCTCCAGAAATAGCCCAAACCTCCAGAAATAGCTCTAGCCTCCCAAAATAGCCCTAACCTCCAAAAATAGCTCTATCCTCCCAAAACAGCCCTGACCTCCCAAAACAGCCCTGACCTTCCAAAATAGCCCAAACCTCCAAAAATAGCCCTAACCTCCAAAAATAGCTCTAGCCTTCCAAAACAGCCCTGACCTCCAAAAATAGCCCAAACCTCCAAAAATAGCTCTAGCCTCCCAAAACAGCCCTGACCTTCCAAAATAGCCCTAACCTCCCAAAAGAGCCCTAGCCTCCCAAAATGGCCCTAACCTCCAAAAATAGCCCTAACCTCCAAAAATAACCCTGACTTTTAAAAACTACTCACCTCCAAGAACAGGTATACGTTTCGAAAAGCTAGCCACTACACAGAAAAAAATAGGCACTGCAGACGAAAAGGTAGCCACTGTACACGAAAAAATAGCCTCTATACACGAAAAAAATAGCCACTACACTCGAAAAAATAGCCACCACACCCCGACTAACCCTGACCTCGTATTTACCGCGTGCCTTGCGACCTGATGCGTGTGTTTGAGCGGGGATTGGCTCGCTAAATGACGCTCAATCCGCTCATCAGGCTAATCCAGGCGACGCGTTGTATCATATTTGGGGGGGAACTCTTTAAAATGCTGAGTAGTCCTGTTGGCGGCCCAGTAGAAGAGTTATTAATTTATTTATATATTTATTTATTTAGTCTTGAGTCCCGTTGGTTTTTCATTTTTTTTTATCATACACTGTTTAATTATTCATCATTTTTCTTGTGTATATTAATTGTTGTGGATGTTTTATTTTGCTATTTATTTATTTATTTATTTTTATTTATTTAGTCCGGGGTCCCGACAGGTTTTCATTTTTTTTATCATAACCTTTTTAATTTTTTTTTTTTTTTTCTTGTGTATATTAATTGTTGTGGATGTTTTTGAGGTTATATTTAAATTTATTAGGCGTTCTAGTGGTGACTGATGGCAAGATTTATTTATTTATTTATTTATTTACTTTTAGCCACGGCCCCCTGCTCCTGTGCTGTTGTTTTCATTTATTGTTGTTGTTTTTCATAATTATTAAACCCGTGCGCGTAAAGGGAGGGGGTTTTGTGATTGGTTCGGTTTGTTCGTCTCTCTCTCTCTCTCTCTCTCTCTCTCTCTCTCTCTCTCTCTCTCTCTCTCTCTCTCTCTCTCTTTCTATCATCATCATCATCCTCTTCTTTCCTTGGTTTCTTCCTTCCTTCTTTCCATTATTTACTTATTTTTTCCTGCCTGGAGATGATTTAGTTTAACTCAAGGGAAACCATTTTGGGAAGAAAGACTAAGGAATCATTAACCCTTCACAAATAGCCTGTAACAACAACACATAAAGCAATACGAAGAAATACAAATATAAAAACAATACGAAGAAATACAGATACAGATACAAGATGCTTTTTTCTGGGTGCCAAAATATTGCTACAAATACAAACACTTTTAAAATGTACTTAAATGCACCTCAAATATAAGTACAAGTGTGTTTGAACCACCCGCGGTATCTGAAGTGATGAAGGATTTTAAGTAAGTCTTTACTTATATAACACTTCCATGCCGAAAAGTGTCCCCCAGAACACACACACACACACACACACACACACACACACACACACACACACGAGAGAGAGAGAGAGAGAGAGAGAGAGAGAGAGAGAGAGAGAGAGAGAGTGTATCTTTCTCACAACCTGTCAGTGCCTCTCGACCTGTTCGCCACCTCCTCCCCCTCTCTCTCAGTAGTATTTCTCTCGCCTCTCAAGTTTCACACCCACCCCAAGACAACGTTATCAGTATCTTTATCTCTTTATCACCTTATCTTCTTATCTTTATCTCCTTATTTATATATCTTTATCTCCTTCATTTCCGTATCTCCTTATCCTTTTCTTA
Source organism: Coenobita brevimanus (assembly GCF_032717465.1). NCBI lineage: Eukaryota > Metazoa > Arthropoda > Malacostraca > Decapoda > Coenobitidae > Coenobita > Coenobita brevimanus. The sequence goes on along the minus strand of NC_137061.1, from coordinate 4,556,849 downwards.
TCTTCATTTCCATATCTCCTTATCCTTTTCTTATCTTCATTTCCTTATCTCCTTATCTTTATCTCCATATCGCCTTATCTTTATCTCCTTATCTCTATCCCCATATCTTTATGTCCTTATTTTTATCACCTTCTCTTTATCTTCTTATCTCTATTTTTATCTCCTGATCTATTTATATCTCCTTATCTCTTTATCTCTATCTCTTTATCTCATTATCTTTTTCTCCTTCTCATTACCTTTATCTCCATCTTTTTATCTCTTTATCTCTATCTCCTTTACATTTATCTTTATCTCCTTATACATTTATCTTTATCTCCTTATCTTTATCTCTATCTCCTTATACATTTATCTTTATCTCCTTATCTCTTTATCTTTATCTCCTTATTTCTACCTCTTTATCTTTATTTACTTATTTCTACCATTATCTCCTTATCTCTTTATCTTTATTTAATTATCCTTATCTCCTTACCTCTTTATCTATCTCTTTATCTCCTTATCTCTATATCTCCTTATATGCCTCAGTGGTCTGCATTATCGTCGGGTAATGAGGCGTCTTAACACCTCTTCCTTAGCGATTTATTTTTGGATGTGTCTGGTTAATATCTTTTGTACGTTATTTATACTGAGTATGGTGATGTTAGATTATATAACACAGAATATGACAGTATGGTGTAAAACGAAGATAAAGCGCGTGGAAAAAGGTGTTAGGGAGCATCTTTAACCAACCAGACTACGGGCCTGTATCTGTACCTATATTTACGTCCGCCAAGGTCATGTTTTAGCCCGCGTTGGTTGGTTGGTTTGTCTGTCTGTTAGCAGAATTACTCAAAAAGTTATGAACGGATTTTGATTAAATTTTGTGGAAGGGTGGGCCATGGGCCAAGGAAGAAATTATTACATTTGATCCGGATCCGGAGTATCCCGCACAATATCTCCAAAAGTTGTCAATGAAATTTTGTCAATATGTGGGCCATGGACCAAGAAAGAATTGATTAAATTTGGGGGAGGACCCGGATCCGAATCCTTTTTAATGGTAGTGTTATTGGCGGAGATGTGCGCTGTGTAAGTGATTTCTAGTTGTACATGTGTCTGTGTCTTTGTATCTGTTTTTGTTTGTACCAGTCTGTATCTTTATCTGTACCAGTATCTGTACCTCTGTCTTTATCTGTATCTATACCTCTGTCTTTATCAGTATCTGTACCTCTGTCTTTATCTGTATCTGTACCTCTGTCTTTATCTGTGTCTGTACCTTTGTCTTTATGTGTACCTGTACATCTATCTTCATCTGTATCTATACCTGTATTGTATCTGTACCTCTATGTTTATCTGTATCTGTGCCTCTGTCTTCATCTGTATCTATACGTCTATTGTATCTGTACCTCTGTCTTTATCTGTATATGATTCTGAATCTATATCTGCAACTTTCTCACCCTGAAAGAGAGAGAGAGAGAGAGAGAGAGAGAGAGAGAGAAGAATTAACTTGTCCTCATGCTGGCTAAGCACAATATTTAGATTGAACAGTGCAGGTGAAAGTCAGAGTGATGTACCGTATTGGCTGTGTTTGTGTGGGTCAGTCTGTATATCATCTGTATGAATCAGTAGGGTCTAAACATTTTCTGTCATGCTCTGTAGTAATAGTAGTAGCAGTAGTTGTAGTAGTAGTTTGTTGGTGTTGGTGGTGGTGCAGCCCCGGAATCATTTGAAACATGAACCCGATAGACTGCAGGCTAAAGTTTCCCCCTCACCTGCAGTCCACTACAATCCTCGTCTGTGGACGGGGAGGAAGCTGAGGAACGTGTGTGTACCCAAGTAGCGGTGCCGCCCAGTCATATCAGTGCCACAAATAAATAAATAAATAAATAAATAAACAGAATAGTGAGAAATACTGTACGTGTCTGATATTTAGAGGTGGTGGATTGGATAGAGTCGTTGCAGGTTCGATCCCGGTTGCTGCTAGAATTGCACTTTTTTTTTTTTTTTTTTAACTCTAAATTAGCGTAAAATTGCCACATCCCCGTCTTGAACACCTAGTCACAGCAATAGATTAATACTGGAATATGATGCTAGTCACGAAGAAGTTCTGTCGAAAGGAAGTTGAGTCGCAGCGTACTTTTTCTGTTAGCAGCTGCAAAAGGGCGAAAATCTGGGCCCGTTTAAGGTGAAAGGAGTATAGTATGATGATTTACGCTTGCTGTCATCATGTTCACTGCACTTTCTTATGGCCCCACAGACTCCCCATGAAAACACAGCCACTGATGCCATAACACTGGGTATGAGTGTGATGTCCCTAGCTTATCACGCGAAGGCTGGTGTGAGTTAGTGCAAATGGTGGGTGATGTGTGAGAGCAGCAGAGAATCGGCGCTATGTTAGTGTGTTGTAAGTGAACTGCTGAACTCGGGAACGGGCTTGCTAATGTGAGGCCAGAATTGAGAGAGAGAGAGAGAGAGAGAGAGAGAGGAGGGGCTAACTAACGACATGATAACAATAAAGATCAGAACACATCAAAATAAGGAGTATTAAGATTCTCATAAAGCTGCATAAACGTCAGGTGTGCAGCATATTCCACTAAGGAGGAGGAATATCGGAGGGAAAGACTGGGAGAATATGATAATTGGAGAGAATAATTACCGCCCTGTTTACACGCGAACCAACAGGCATAGATAATCGTGGCACCTGTGTATGTGTGTGTGTGTGTGTGTGTGTGTGAGAGAGAGAGAGAGAGAGAGAGAGAGTGAGTGAGTGCCAAAGGGTGCCACAGAAATTAAGAACTCACATATTCCATGATTTACCTTGGTGCAATTACCAGATTATGACTCCTTGGCGCAAAGGCTAATGAGACGGGAAGTTATTAACCCTTAACACCTTCAGTCCTGTGACTCATTTTAGTGATTTTTTTTTTTTTTTTTTTTTTTTACTGGCGCCGAACGATAATTCAGCGAAGGAAAGAGTTTCAGTAGTCAAGAAGTTTTAATATTCGTTCTTTAAATGCCTAAAACTGCGACCTTTCTATCTTGAGTGCTGAGGTGTAATATATTAGCGCTAGAATATGATGCTAGTCACGAAGAAGTGCTGTGGAAAGAATGCATAGCCGTAGCATTGTCTCTTTTTCTGCCACTGAGCTACGTGAAATAAGCAGCAAAACCACGAAATTCTCGGCCAGGTTAAGGTGAAAGAACTATAGTACATGACACATGTTACCTCCACAGCTCTGAAGGTCTCTAGTGAAGTGAATTAAATCCTCTGGTTACATTTAGGGCGCGTAAGACACAGATTTGTCCTGATGTTAAGGAGGATTGTCTAGTTCCTGTGTCTTGCGCATATTGACAGAATGTTGTTGTTGATAATTTTTTTGTCATCCTCATGTTCGTCATCATCATCATCATCATCATCCAGACCCCCTTTCCCACCCTAGGGCAGGGTGAGGAGTAGCAATGTCCAGACTGCCCAGATTTGCCCAATCCAATGGGCCACGCTTCCATTTACTCAAGCCTCCGGAATCCTGGCTCTATTGGATACGCCAAAAACATTCACCACGTTCTGTAGCTTCACATAAACGTATCCGACAGAGTCAATCCGGACGCTGCCACGTTAAAAAGGGGTGCCAAATCCCTGATCATGCACTTCTCCTCACAACATTCATCCAGCCAGCTCGGTCTCTTGTCAGTTCCCTAGCCTCATCGACTTCCAAGCCTCTCTTCCTCACACACTCATCCACCATATCTCTGCACCTTCCCCTTGGCCTGCCTCGCCTCCTCCATACTTCAAAATCGCTCAGGAATACCTTTTTCATCACTCTATTGTTATCCATTCTCTCCACATGACCATACCATCTCACTACACTGACTTCGATTCTGATGTCCACCGACTTCCTTACTCCACAAATTTATAATAATAATAATAATAATAATAATAATAATAATAAAATTGTTATTATTATCATTATTATTATTATTATTATTATTATTATAATTATTATAATTATTAAATCACCACACGTGGTGAGTTATATTGTTCTTGTCATCATCATCATCATCATCATCATTATTATTATTATTATTATTATTATTATTATTATTATTATTATTCACCACACCAGTGGTGAGTTATATTGTTCTTGTTATTCTTCGTCTTCTTTCTTACGAAGAAGTAAATTGCTCGTATTCGCTTAGTGTCAAAGCTACGGCCATCATACTTGACCGTCTGCCCCAGCTGGCGGCCTCATATGACCCAGTATCATCCAGTTCCCAGTGCTGGTTTTCCAGTTACATCCAAAAAACTCTAAAAATAGTCTACTCGCGGATTCTTAGAAACCGCTAAAGGTATAGACTTGAAAATACTGTGGGACATAGCCAAGGTGGGGGAGCAGGTCTGAAATTACTATTGGCCGTTTGGGCCATTAGTTTTTGAGACAGCCCAGGGGTCATTGGAAAGTAGTTTGTAATGTGAGGGATATTTACAATATATTAATTTCATGACGTACTCACTCTTCACATCTCCCTCTGTTAACACTTCCCTCTGTTAACACTCCTTCTCTTAAAACTCCCTCTGCTAACACCTCCCTCTCTTAACACCTTCCTCTCCTGGACCCTGGTGATAGTAAGATAAAGATTACATTGCCCCAAGAAGAGGTCACTTGAGGTCATTAGTTTTTTTTACAATATCTCAAATGCTTCCCAGAACGTGATGGGATCTTACTTAATTTACGAATGCAAATCAGATGGGTTAGTATCATCCTTCATTAGTCTGATAACCCCGGAAGTGTAAAGGAATTATTGATCTGGCATTTTATAGAGTGCGAGATTATGCTGGAACGTATGCAGTACGACACGTATGTATTTACTCTGGTGTTGCATCCAAGGCTGAACACACACACACACACACACACACACACACACACACACACACACACACACACACACACACACACACACACACACCACTCCACCCCCACATCCCAGATCCCCAGAGTGCGAAACACACACACACACACACACACACACACACACACACACACACACACACACACACACACACACACACACACACACACACACACACACACCACCCCCATATCCCCAGAGTACCTAAAAACACACACACACACACACACACACCACCCCCATATCCCCAGAGTACCTAAAAACACACACACACACACACACACACCACCCCCATATCCCCAGAGTACCTAAACACACACACACACACACACCACCCCCATATCCCCAGAGTACCTAAACACACACACACACACACACACACACACACACACACACACACACACACACACACACACACACACACACACACACACACACACACACACACACACACACACACACACAGGCTCCCCGGTGTAAAAGCCGTGGAGAAATAATGTATGCAAACTGTAATTGTGCGTCAGAAGGCAATGCAATTTGTGTAGTGGTGTTGATGAGGCTGCCGTTGCAGTGTCGCCCTATTCATACATTTCAGCATAAAAGCTCCTGAGTGCCGCTCCATTGTCAAAAAGCTCTCCTGCAATGGTTCTGTGTGTGTGTGTGTGTGTGTGTGTGTGTGTAGGGGTGGAGTTGTTTGTGTGTGTAGGGCTGGAGTTGTTTGTATGTGTTTGTAGGGGTGGAGTTGTTTGTTTGTGTGTGTGTGTGTGTGTGTGTGTCTACCTTCTAGTATGATGATTGCACTCACTTTGGCCTTGCTACTAGAAGACAGGTGCAAGAGAGGGTCGCCTTCACCAGGTGGCACAGATATAACCGGACGGATCCTTTGCCTGGTGATACAAACATCCCTCAGCTCCCTCCCTATCCCCCTTAAGGAAGATGGTGGACTGCAAGAGGAGGATAATATGAGCCTGCAGTCCACCGGGTTCACGTATAGATGAGCCTGGGTTTACATCGCAGAGAATATTACTAGGAGACAAATTTTTCTCGTTGTCACCACTCGATTACTTTCATTTTATCGTACAACGTTCTTATCTAGATCTCTTTTATTTATATATTTATGTTTATCTCTCTATCTATCTGTCTCTTTGTTTTTAGTAATATATCTATCTATGTCTATTTTTCTTTATTTATATATCTGTCTGTCTGTCAGTCTATCAGTCTGTCAATCTGTCCGTCTTTATCAGTCTATCTAGTTATTTATGTCTCTATCTTCCTATATCTATCTGTCTGTCTATCTGGTTATCTATCTACCTGCCTATCTATTTATCTGTCTGTTTATTTGACCCTTTCTGTAAATTTTAATAGTTTTAATTTCCTGTTACATCGAGACAGAGTTATTCCTGTTTCGGTCAGACAATTTTTTTTTTTCTTCCTGTCAATAATAATTTTCATGGTGCTGCATCACTGTCACGAAGCTTCTCTGGAATGCTTCGCTGATGTTCCTTTACTCATTTTTTAGGCGTTTCTGTCTGATGATTTTGTGTGTGTGTGTGTGTGTGTGTGTGTGTGTGTGTGTGTGTGTGTGTGGTATTGTCAGACTAATATATATTTTTTTTGACGGTCAGGCGATCTCATACATTTTCAGCGTAAAAGCTCCTGAGTGCTTCGCCATTGTCAAAAGGCTTTTTCGGAGTGCGTCAATTTCCTCCTTTTTTTGTTTTTTTTTTCCTTTTTTTTTTTTAGTCTTTTAACCTTGATGGCTTTTATTTTTTTTTATACTTACGGCTGCCAGGTAATTTCATTGTTGCTGTCACCTTGAATGGTTCGGAGTGCGGGGTGTGTCGTAGTGCTTTTCTGCAATTGACTTTTTTCTATTTTGTTTTACCTTTTCACTGTGATGATGTCTGTGTTTTCTCTCCTGCTAAGATCAGTTTGCCTTCATCTAACAGAACTGGCCCACTCCCTCACAAGAACCAAGTCGTGGATGTATATAATTCGATAAAGACTTAATTATGAGGTACGAATGACTGAGGAAATTTGAGAACACTGATAAATTTTTGCATCTTATTCGTGTTACCCCCAGCCGGTTTGACTCGGCTTAGGTTCCGTCCACACCAAATTCTTGCAGGTGCGGGCGGGAGTTCTACATTACATACCCATTGAAGTTCTCGTCCACACCTGCCTTCTTTCAATGGGGTCGCTTGTATGGGTTAAAATAATGCAAAACTCCCGCCCGCACCAGCAAGCATATGGTGTGGACGCGTCTTTAGGATAGACCTCTCTTCACTAAGCATTACGGGGTTATCGATGTCATACTTTTTCTTCAGTAAATTTATATATTGCGCAGCTTCCGTGTCAGAGCTCCGCATGAAGGATTTAAACCCCTCCCGTTCGAGAAGTCTACGAAGTAAATAAAACAGTGTGGAGGTAACAAGAATATATATAACAGAGGTCACCGTATTTAACAGTATCACCGTGTTGTCATACGTCACCGTCCCATATCAGTGAATAACTAAATAAATAAAAGAGATAGATAAACAGATATATAGAGCCGAATATAGATAGATAAACAGATATATAGAGCTAGATTAATAGATGGACAGATTCTGTAATTGGCATGGAAAGTGTAAATGTGTCACTTTAGGGAATGAGTAGGCTGGTGTTGTCTGGATGGAAGCAGTTACCTGACTGATTTGGGGGTGTAACTGTGCCGTATTCAGTGGTGGAGGATTGGACACAGCAACGGGCCATGACAGACCTGGAGACACTGAAACAAACAGACAGTGGGCAGTGAACAGTAAACAGACAGTAAAGTTAACAGCTAATGCATAAAAGAGTACACAGGAAAACAAACAGCAACAGTTCCAGCAGTCCACTCAAGGCTGTTTGATAGAGAATGCTGTGACGCTGTCCAATTATCTATGTTATTATGATCCGATTTCCGTTTGTTGGTTGGTTGGTTTGTTACCGTAACACAGTAAAAGCGGCGCAACTTAGCGCAGTGTTTGTTAGTGCAAGGTACGGTCAAAATGCTCGAACTTGAAGATTAAAACAACTTCCAGTTCATTCGGGCCACCGGTTCCCGATTTATGATTCATTTCTGGCCTTTTGACATCGAGCGGAGGCCGTCGAAGGCGGGCTTTAAGCTAATGTTTGTAACTGCAAGGATAAGAAAGAAAGAAGGCTCTCCTCCCGTTCACGAAACCCTGCAGTCGAAGCCGGCAAGAAAAAGTGAGAAGGACCATCATGCAGCACAGAGAAACAACCATGGATATTTCATAGGAATGATTGAAAGGCGGAACTACAGTATATTGTACATCATTATTCTGTAAGGGAAAAGTGCGTACGGTAACATTAATTTCAAACTAGCTGTGGTAAGTGGAAGTGCTCACGATCCATTCGCTTGATGTAGGTGGCTTTGTACTGAGTGATAAGCCAGATGGTGCAGGAATCCTTTAACTACGTCGGGTGGTAGCCATAAAAACCAGCTAATGGACACCGGGTGCTCTAGTGGGCTGAGACGCGTTAACTGGACATGACCAGTAAGGGTTTAAATCTTGAGGTTGGTTGAGGTTGATTGCTTACCTAATGGCACTCATATACCTGGTGGTCGAGTGGGGCAAGGCGCCTTAACTGGATTTGCACTGTTCTGTTCCCTCTCACGCCTTCACCTCGAGGATCTACCTTACTCATGCTGCCACCAGACGATTTTCTTCTGTTACTAGAGAGGCTTATTGACCTGGAGGGGTTAGAGACACCATGTATTCATCCCTTACCAGAGGCTTTTCGTCAGCTGTACAAAATCGTCTGGGAGTGGCAAGAGTCAGCCAAATATTACGTTATTGGAATCAGGGGGGTTGAAGCGGATTAATCACTTCAGTACAATGACGTTTATTTTATTGTACAGGGTGGCCCGTAAATATCGCTCCAGGGCTCAGTCTGCTGGAGTGGGCGTGGGTGTGGCAGTGACAGTAGGGAATGAATAAATGATGCAGGGTAGACAGGGATAAAACTGACCTGAGCCGTCCCCGCAACACACGAGAAATTTCCTAGCAGTGTGGAAGCAGAGCGTTACATATGGAAAGCCCGGTGCTATTGTTACCACCCGGCGATTTTTTTCAGTTATGGGAGGAAGGGTTTTTTCGAATTGCGGGTGCTGGACAAAGCCTTCATTAACCCCTTCACTGCGAGAGGTCCGCCGTGACTTGAATACAATCGTCTGGTAGTAGCAAAAATACATTAAAAAAAAAGTAAGTCGCCAAATTGTAGGGGTTAAGTTGTGGGTCTTTTTTTACGATTGATTCTGTCCGTTTAGTGTGTGTGTGTGTGTGTGTGTGTGTGTGTGTGTGTGTGTGTGTGTGTGTGTGTGTGTCAGACGATTTTATTCAGCTTAGGGGACTTAGGTGGGGGCGCGCATCATCCACTCACCCCATGTAGTCAGTCAGTCTCTCTCTCTCTCTCTCTCTCTCTCTCTCTCTCTCTCTCTCTCTCTCTCTCTCTCTCTCTCTCTCTCTCTCTCTCACACACACACACACACACACACACACACACACACACACACCACCGGCACCTCCCCAACACCGCCCCCGTCACTCACCACTGCCTAATAGCCTGCTTCCTTCTCTTTCTCTCTCCTCCCCTTTCCTCTCCCCTCCCTCCCCTCTCCCCTCTTCCTCTCCTTTCTGCTCTCCGTCTCTCCTTTCCTTTCCCCTCCCTCTTTTTTCTCCCTCCCTCCTTCTCTCATCCGAATCCCTTCAGTGTTTTTCTTCCTCTTTCCTGTCCTCCCCTCCTCTCTCTTTTCTCCTTTCTTCCCTTTCCTCTCGTCTCTTCTCCTATTCTCTCCTCTCCTTGCCTATACTGCCCCTTTCTTGCCTTCCCTTCCCCCTCTTTCCTCTCTCTTCCACTCTCTCTTCCCCTTCTTTCCTCTCTCTCCCCCTTCTTTCCTCTCTCTTCCACTCTCTCTTCCCCTTCTTTCCTCTCTCTTCCACTCTCTCTTCCCCCTCTTTCCTCTCTCTTCCACTCTCTCTTCCCCTTCTTTCCTCTCTCTTCCACTCTCTCTTCCCCTTCTTAACTGTCTCTTCCACTCTCTCTTCCACTCTCTCTTCCCCTTCTTTCCTCTCTCTTCCACTCTCTCTTCCCCTTCTTTCCTCTCTCTTCCACTCTCTCTTCCCCTTCTTTCCTCTCTCTTCCACTCTCTTCCCCTTCTTTCCTCTCTCTTCCACTCTCTCTTCCTCTCTCTTCCACTCTCTCTTCCTCTTCTTTCCTCTTTTTCTTCGTCTCTCTCTTTCTTTCCTTTCCTCTCTCTCTCTCTCTCCCTCCACCCCTTCTTTCTTCTTCTCTCCTCCCCTTCTTTCTTCTCCTCTCTCTCCTCCCCCACTTTCTTCTCCTCTTTCTCTTCTTTCTTCTCCTTTCCCCTTCCCTTCTTCTCCTCTCTCTCCTCCCCTTCTTTCTTCTCCTTTCTCCTCCTCATGTTTCTTCTCCTCTTTCTCCTCCCCTTCCTTCTTCTCCTCTCTCTCCTCCCCCTCTTTCTTCTCCTCTTTTTCTTCTTCTCCTCTCTCCTCCCCTTCTTTCCTCTCTCTCTTCCTCTTCTTTCCTCTCTCTCTTCGTCTCTCTTACCCTTCTTTCCTCTCGTCCGCCATCTGGTCTTCCTATTATACGGCGTCTTTAACGACTCAATTAGTTCGCCCCAAGATCAACGCTGCTTGGCACTCAAAAAGAAAAAAAAATCCAAAAAAAGTGAAAATAAAAAAAAAATCTTTGCTACTAGAGTGGCTCAAAGGTGTACGAGGTGATTTATGAAGCAATTAGTCAGGCGATCTTGTCTCATTACTGGCCTGATGAGGTAGCGAACACCCTGCCAAGTCCTCCGTTTTCTTTTTAGGGTGTGTGCGAGGTGGGGAGGGAGACTAATATATATTAAGGCACACCCGGAGTCGTAAGGGCGGATCGACCAAATTGTGAGTGTTGAGGTGATTGAGGTTAAGCAGTTTAGTATGAAGGTGTGTGTGTGTGTGTGTGTGTGTGTGTGTGTGTGTGTGTGTGTGTGTGTTTTAATGGATGGACCTTAATCAGCCAAGTAGTTAAAGAAAGCATTGTCACACCCCACCAGTTCATTTTTTATTTTTATATGTATATTTGAAGGAAAAGAAACCCAAGGCCTGGCTTCCAAAATTTTTCCTGCCAAATAAACATGGATGAAAAAACAAGTTCAAGGTTTGTTCATTTCGGGATGCCTGGACACTGGGTTTAAAAGACTGGAGGTGATAGGCAGGGGGAAAAGGAGAGTGAGGAAGATATGCAGTTCCAGAGTTTATCCGATGCTTACGTGAAAAATCAAGAGTACCACCATAGACCCAGATGGCGGTATTTTATGGGGAAGGTGAGCGCTATGTATGGACTACCCTGTTTAATCACTGTACCACCTCTCAGCACACACACACACACACACACACACACACACAAAGGTGGCACTCCTCCCCTCAGCATACTCACCCTCTATCTCATCTCCATCTGCGTAGCTAGTCGGGTCTGGCAGCAATTATCCTTATCACGCGCCCAACCACCTTCCATCTTCGCCAAACCACCGAAATGAGCGCCTGGCAAAACACTTGGGTGATTAATATGAGGAACTTTGTGTGTGTGTGTGTGTGTGTGTGTGTGTGGTTTTCTCTCAATCTCTCTCTCTCTTTCTCTCTCATGGGTTGGTTACAGACAAATTGATAGTACGTCAGAGGAAGCAGCTCGTCTGAGACTCTTATTAGCGGCGCCATTGGTACCTGCTGACATATGTGTGGGGGGAGGAGGAGGAGGAGAGGACGGAGGGGAGGGAAAAAGGGCAAGAGGTAGGGTGTGGTTGGGTGAGGGGCCAGAGAAGAGGAGGAGGAGGAGGAGTGTGGTTTGGGGAGGTGCCGGGGAAGATGGTTGAGGAGGAGGATAGGACTTGGGGGAGGGGCTAGAGAAGAGGAGGATAAGGAGGAGGAGGAGGAGAGGACGAAGGGAGGGAAGAGGGGAAAGAGGTGGGGTGCTGTTTGGGAAGGGCTGGGGAAGAGGAGAAGGAAGAAAAAGGGGAGGGGGAGGAGAAGGCTGGGGAGGAAAGAGGGGAAAGAGGTTGGGTGTGGTTTGGGGAGGGGCCGGGGAAGAGGGTTGAGGAAGAGGGAAGAGGGAAGCTAAGAGGTGGAGGCGTGGTGTGACTGGTGAGATGTGGAGGGAAAGGGGTAGGTAAAGGGATGGGGGAGGGAATATGAAGAGGGAGGAGAAGAATGATGGGAAGAAGGAAGAGGAGGAGGTATATGTCTATCTCTATATACCTAGGCTGCTTCCCCCAAGGAAAGGGAGGTAGCCGAGACAGGACGACACACTCCCCATTTACTCATCCATTCAAACACATTCATTCGCATCTTAGCGAATGAATGTGTAGAGGGGGAAAATGAGGATGGAGAGGGGTGAGATGATGAGGAGGACGAGGAAGAGGGGAAGGAGACGAGTTGTGGCTGGGATGGTTTGGCGGGAAGGGACTGGGAAGAAGAAGGGAGAAGGGGAGGAGAAACGGGTGAAGGTATGAAGGGGAGAAAAGAATGAGGGTAGAGAAAAGAAAGGGTGCTACACTGGTAGGTGCTGGGAGAAGATCTCTGAGAAAGAGAAGCGAGTTCTAAGAAAAGAGAGAAGGAAGCAAAGATGATGAAGGAAGTGGGAGAGGAAAGGGAGTGCTACAGAGAGATGTAGGTGGAGATGGAGGTAGGAGAAGGAGGGGAGGGTGCAAAGAGAGGAGAAGGAAGAAAAATGGGGAAAGGAAGTGGAGTACAACAAAGATGAAGATGGTGAAAGAGAGGAAGGCTGAGGAAGAGAAGAAGGAAATGAGGTGTAACATATGGAGGTGTGGAGGGGGGGGGGGGCAGGAAAAGAGAGAAGGATGGCTAGAAAGAGAGAGGGAGAAGGAAGAGGAGGGAAGCTACAGAATGAGGAGTGGAAGAAGAGAAGGACTGGGGCTTCGAATTAAAGAGGGGGTGGGAGGGAAGGAAGAGGGAGAATAAACAGGAAGAGAAGAAAGGGTGATGAAGGAGAAAGAATGACGATAAGGCAAAAAGAACATTAAATATACATATAAAATCGACAAGAAAAATAAAACAAAAGCTTGGGATTTATTAAGAGGGGAAAAATCATAAAGTACAATAAATAAATAAGTAAATAGATAGATAAATAAATACATAAATAACACACTAAGGCGCTAAAAAGTAAGAGAAAACTGAAAACGTATGAAAAACTAATGAATAATCAAATACAATACAGTACATAAGGAGAAAACTTGCACGCGAGATGATGGGGAGGAAGGTGGACGGGAAAAGAGAGTGAGAAACAAAAAGCAAAAGTGAGAAAAAGTAGTTGCGTGGCGGGTAATTAATGTTTAGTGACAGACGAGAGAGAGAGAGAGAGAGAGAGAGAGAGAGAGAGAGAGAGAGATAAAAACAGAAGTAGAGATGAAGACTAATGGAGACAAAACGAGAGAGAGAGAGAGAGAGAGGGAAATGTGAAATAAAAGTACTGCAATTCTAACATCATTTTAATCTCATTCTTCACTACCGACAGACGATTTCTTTCAGCTTAGGGGATGCTTTAAAAGGTAAGGCACAGTCTCCATTTATCCCTTTAAGAAATTACCTTGGCGCCTCTTATAAATTAGTTTTTCCCGCTTCCAGACGATTTTATTCAGCTTAGGCAACCCCCTCATGGTTAAAAGGACGAGGAAAACACCTGGTCTTGAAAGAAATCTCCCAAAATATCAATAAACATAGAGAATGAAGCATCGAAACCATTTTATGAAGCCTCGGAGCCATTATACAGGGTGATCCATATATTATAAAGCTCTTCTTCCACATCACCGGGCAATTTCTCATGTGTTGCGGGGACGGCTTAGCATTATCACTGTTCATCCTGGATCAGTTATTCAATTCCTATTCTCACTGCCGCACCCACGCCCAAACCAGCAGACTGAGCCGACCCCACAACACATGATACCGCCAAGTGAGTTTCAAGTGGAGCGCTGTTTACGAACCACCCTGTATTTCGTCCGTTTTACCTTTGTGGATATTTTTGTCGACTTTTCAGTTTATTTCTTCAAGCTCAGTGGCAGCGACAATACCACGGCACCATCCATAACACTTCTTCGTGACTAGCATTATATTCTAGAGTTGGTCTCTTGTTACAGTTCAGTGAAAGAAAAGAAAAAACAATACTCCGGCTCTACATCGATCCCATAAGACTTCGTGACCAGCACTATATTCTAATGTTAATCTCTTGTCACAGCTAAATGGCAGAGCAAGACAGTCGACCTACTATGGCTCTACTTTCCTTCATAGCACTTGTTCATGACTAGCGTTATATTCTGTTTTTAATGATCCCTACCCTGACGTATGGAAGCGAGGCGTGGACCTTACAAGAGGGGAACAAGTCAAGAGTGAGAGCAGTGGAAATGAGTTACTTGAGAGGAGCGTGTGGAGTGACGTGGAGGGACAGGTTGACGAATGAAGAAGTGAAGGAACGTTGTGGGGTAGATGTGGATGTGGTTGAAAAGATTAGGAGAAATACACTGAGGTGGTTTGGACATGTGGAGAGAATGGAGAATGAAAGACTGAATAAGAGGGTGTATGTGGGTGAGGTGGAGGGAGGGAGAGGGAGAGGTAGACCGAGGATGAGGTGGAGGGATGGAGTTGAGAGGTATATGAGGGAGGGGGGGGTGAGTTGGGGGGAGGGGAGTCAAATGGTGGGTGACAGAGTGACTTGGAGGCGTTTTGTCTGCGGCCACCCTTTGCGGGATTAGGGCGTCGGGCTATAGATAGATAGATAGAATGTCCTGTTCCAGTTCAATAGCAGAATTAAAGAGAGAATCTGTATATCCTTTCCATAGAACTTCTTTGTGACTAGCACGATATTCTACTCTTAATCTTTCGTTGGAATTCATTGACAGTACTTCCTTTCCATAGAACTTCTTCGTGACTAGCGCCGTATTCTGGTGTTTTCGTGACTAGCGCTGTATTCTAGTATTTCCATGACGCGCCGTATTCTCGTGTTTTCGTGACTAGTGCTGTATTCTAGTATTTTCATGACTAGCGCCGTATGCTAGTGTTTTCGTGACTAACGCCGTAATCTAGTGTCTTCGTGACTAGCGCCGTATTTTAGTGTTGATTTCTTGTCACAGAACTTTTAAATCTTACATCATAACTAGGTGAAAGTCAGAAATGTGAGACTTAAGGAATAGTTCATCATAACAAAGTCGAGACTTCGTTAGGTCGAAATCATAAGCTGCTGAGATAGCGGTTTGTTATATGTAGCACTTGCGAGTTTTGAAAATTGAAGAAAAATGAAAATTAAAAAAAAGCAACAGAAAAAAGACGTAAAAATAATCTAAAATTACTACGATATTTTTCTTAAATGTTTTCGGCAAAAAGTTAGCTGATTAATGTGATGTTTTAGGAATTATTTATTTACCACTTTGTTTTACTGTGGACGAGCACATGTTGCCTCACGACACCATCTTGTAAACAAACGCCACCACCGCCACCAGCAGCAGCAGCATGGACAACTCCAGCAGTACGATAGAGAAACCCACAAGTGGTCGTCCAACAGTACGATAGAGAAACCCTCAAGTGGCCATCACCACTACAAAGTTGCATTTTTCCAGTTGCAAGGTAACGCAACATTAAACTAACTTTTACTTATGGCGTGAGAGCCTTGTTTCTTGCCGTTGGTCTTGTTAGGGTCTCCCGCACCAAATATGTAACAAAAATTATGCCTGCACGGTCCAAGCGGTATCTCTTTACCAGTTTTACGTCACGTAACTCATTAAGCATATCTTTCCTGTCACGAAAACGTCTTGGTTGACGGTGGCGAATTTGTTGTTGTTGTCGTGCGGCGGCCATGTTCAACGTTATGATTGAGTGATGCCGCGTCCTAAGCGCTATACCATCTTGGGAGGTGTCTTTAGCTCTGACTCAGGTTGGGTCGAACATATGAAGTTCTGACTCGCTCCTGTGAATTTAGGACAGACTTTCGCCTTATGACGCAGTCTTAGTGTTTTATAAGTACGGGCCCAGGGCTCTTGCCACGGTGAGGTGCTGGGAAATAGAAGGTATGGTTCACGGGTGGCCGCAGCAACAGCGTCACTCCACCTGGGGTACAGCGTCACAGCGTGTTAGATTTTATTTTGCTCGTACTGAAGTGGTTAGAAACAGCTTCCATCAACCTTTTCGGCACGATTATTTGCTTGGTATCTTCGTGGAGGTATCGTCAGATGGTTTTATTCAGCCTGTGAGGTATCTCGTGTTGGAGGGGTCAGAAATAATTTATGTTAACCAGCCTACCTCGATTAGTCTGTTTCTTATTTTACTCCCGCTACCGGCAGACGATTTTTTTTTTTTAAGACCTGGTAATGAGGTTAGAAACAAAATCAATTAACCCCATAAATACGATGATTCCTTTATTAGTCTTCCTCCCCCCGAATGATTTTAATTTAGTTTAGAGATCGTAGTGAAGGGGTTAGAAACAGCCTTTATTAACCCCTTAGTACAATGAGTCTTTATTATTATTGTTATTATTATTATTATTATTATTAGTTCTTGTTGTTATTATTATTACTATTTTTATCAGTATTATTATTATACTGGAGAGAATGGAGAATGAAAGACTGACTAAGAGGGTGTATGTAGGTGAGGTGGAGGGAGGGAGAGGGAGGGGTATACCGAGGATGAGGTGGAGGGATGGAGTTGAGAGGTATATGAGGGAGGGGGGGTTGAGTTGGGGGGATGGTAGTCAAATGGTGGGTGACAGTGACTTGGAGGCGTTTTGTCTGCGGCCACCCTTTGCGGGATTAGGGCGTCGGGCTATAGATAGATAGATAGATAGATTATTATTCTTATCGTAATTTTGCTGCAGCCCAACTATTATCTTCAACCAGTGAGAGGGTCCTGGTAATGAAAGGGCTAAGTCACACCTACTTACCTACCGTTCAACACCTGTGAGAAATCAGATTGAGGGAGACAGTCAGCTGAGACAAACAGGTCCAGTATTTTGAGGCTGATGAATATAACCAGGGATTCATAAAAGTGCTATTTGTAAGTCCCTCATGATTGGCCAGTCACCTTGATTAGTTTCGTGACACCTGGAATGCACGTGATAATAGTATGGCGATAATTATACCCTAATCTGTGGACTTTCACGATTTTTATGATAGTGTTCCTCATGAAAGATTACTAGAAAAATACTAATGCGTAGTCGAAATAGTAGCAAGTGTAAATGGGAATGTGAGTAGCTTAGTGAACGGAAGCAAACACTTATCATCATTGGAATCTCATTGTGTGTGTGTGTGTGTGTGTGTGTGTGTGTGAATGATGGTGTACCACAAGGTTGGGATCACTGTTTTCTTCTATGTAGTGCTATTGACAGTGATCGTAGTCCCTGTTGTGCGGTATCCAGGCTTGCCAACCGCACGAAAATCAAAACAAAGTAGACACACTCGCTCATAGTCATGTCATTCGGTGCTGTCTGAAACTGTGATCGTCTGCTCATGCATTAAATTGCAAAGTGGAATGGAAGCTCCCTATTTCTGACGATATTTTCTGAAGCAAGTGAATCAGGTGGAATATATTTTAGCCGTCCTGTATTACTGCTGACTGCACTCTGTAATGTGGGATGCAGGCTAACCCTACCTAATAATCACAGGTGTTCCTAAAATATCGATAAAGAATTAGGGGTTTGGATCCCACTTTGCGTGTTAAGATTTAAGCACACGCCCGTAAGATGCTCACTGACGGTAAGAATAATGCTTGAGACAAATAAAGGAAGAGGAAGACAAACACACTGTCAAGCCGAAAATAATTTAAGTAAAAGCAGGGTAATTACTCCCAGCAGTTGTTGAGGTCATAAATATGGATCTGGGAGATGTGTGGTGGGAGGTGTGTGGTTGGGGGGGCGGTGTGGATGGGGTGCAGACAAATGCCTCGTCACCCGCCATAAATACCCACACTCATTACCCACACACACCCCACCAACGCCTGAACCATATGACAAACAAACACGTCCCGCATTGGCTCACCTGGGTTGGGAAACAAATCACTCCGCACGAGAGGAAAGAGGCACATAATAGTAATGGGAAGGAGGGTAACCATATTTAATACACGCTAGGGCTGTCCCGTTCAAAGACTTACGTAACTATATTAGCAGGGATGTTTTTATTTATCTTTTTTGTTGTTTTATGGTCCCAGGCTTATGTGAAACGTGAACTCGGTGGACTGCAGACTGAAGTTGCCCTTGTTCAGCCTTCTTTTGGGGCTTAGGGAAGTATTTGAGAGACGTTTGTATAGCCAGGCAGTTCAGCCGCCTGATTATCTTAGTGCCACACGTGAAGGCGTCTCTCTCCAGGTCTTTTATGATGCAGTTTCATAGGTATTCAAGTCCACAAATTGTTCCCTGCCCCTGCCTGGGATTGATTTATTGTGCTTTCGAGCGGCGGTCCGCTTCGTTTTCTATTCCACTACCAACAGTTTTTTTAAGCTACATAAATGTGTCTGGTGATGACAGAAATAAAGTAAAGAAGAAAACGCCATCACAGTGACAGAGTTTATTGGGATCGATCTGTTTACGCTTCTCAGTGGGAAAAAGTCCATTGTCGCTATGATGTCGTCTTTGCACCCACGACTCATTAAGCTGGAGTGGGTGTTATATTTTCATTTAATTGATTGTGTGTGTGTGTGTGTGTGTGTGTGTGTGTTTTATACTGTAATAATAATAAATAGAATTCTATAATTGCTGAAGCAGTATTCAAAGAACTCTACATTCGAGATGAAAATACTTTTATCATTTTAGACCAAATATTAATCCCTAACAGCCGGCTAACGCGTATAACCATCACGATTTTGGGTGCGGAGCAATGCCGGTTGACATGTATAACTGCAAGTGTCTTCCTGCCACCCTTTGAACTTATCCTTACTCATCGACGGGACCACCTGGAGACATGGGGATACTTTCATTTGAAAGAGGAAGAGTTGGTGATTCTTATGTATCTTTAATTTTTTCTCTAGCTCTTATAGCTTGGCAGATATTAGGGTTGAAGTAATTTTTTTTTTTCCATCACAGATATCCCCCGTAGGGAGGAGTGTGCAGCTTCGGAAAACCCCCGGGGTGTAGGGGTTAAGGGACTTTTGGTATGACTTTAAAATTTTTACAAATTTTGACCTGTGACCTAGAGATCAAGGTCAAGGCCATTCATACTATGCAGATCATGTTCACTCATGACCCACGACGTTTTCACAGTGTTTGGTCAAAATGGGCCAAAACTTTCCGATTTAGCACTCAGGCATGAGATGGCCATTTTGACTTCCCTCAGTATCTCAAAAAGTGTATGTTGTATCTCAATATCAGTACCCAGGTGCACTAGTGTAGGTTGATGACTACATACTGGAACATTTGTAAAGCAATCTATTCAGAAGTTTTTGAAGCGCAGGAAAGCAAAAAGTGAAATAATAACATTTAGGCTGCCAGTGCTAGGGGGAAAAAATTGGCTAAAGGAAGCCTGCAACCAAGATACATCACCCTAGAAATTTTCAAGTCTGTTTTGAACGGTCTTGGAACGCCATCCTTCTAGATCTCCCCCTCCCAAATATATATATATATATATATATATATATATATCTCCCATTGGATCCCAGGGGTGCTGGGCGAGGCATGACACTGGGTGGGTACTAAGCGTACCGCCCTCCACCTATTGGCTCACAGTCGCGAAGCTCATATGTCCCTACCCGGGGGTTCCCTACTTTATAAAGACTTGAAAAATCCCAGCTCTGTCCAATATTCCAGACACTGGGCTCCAATGGGATATATATATATATATATATATATATATATATATATATATATATATGTACACATCATCAATAAGAACTCCACAGAATGTGGAGTTCTTAATAATAATGCACGGTTCATTCATAGTCTGTAGTTGAAAGCAGGGATTATTGATGTTAAGAGTAGCCTACATAAGTATGTGATGTGATTGTTGGATGACTCTTAAGATCTTATTGTTGACAACACAATTATTTGTAAACAATGGCTTATAATTTAAGAGCCTTAGCACTAAATTTCAGTGCTGTGAGTCTGAGCAATGATACCATGGAATTTTGAATATGGATGGCATGGAACAGTGTCATGAAAATGAAAAAATTAAAGAGTGACAAGGAATTTCCCAGTATATTTTTAGTTGCTGGTTTGAACAGAAATAAACATTATAATAATTCGTAAGCAACACTGTGGTTTTTAGAAAGTGCATACTGATAAGCTCTTTTTATGCTGCTTTTCCTTGTTTCTTGCAGCTATTTGTTTTTGATGAGTCTGACGATGGAATAGCACTGTTTTTGTAACGGTCAGTTCCTTTTTGTTGGTTGTATTTTATTGTAGCGTCTGGCGGCTCTGGAAGAAGGGGAAGTGGAGGTGGGAGAAGTTATCGGGAGCGCAGGTGAATGATAGCTCTCTCATCAAACAGCTTTAGGTCTTGTTAAAAGCGCTGAGACAGTGGTGAGACTCGGGGGATGTAGCACTCGCTGAGAAGACGTGTACGATGTGCACAGGATTATTCTACACTCCCTCTTTTGTACCCTCTCCAGCCGATGATGTGTGTCAGAGAGAGAGGTTGACCAAGTTGGGGATGCATGCGTTAGTTTAACCCGAGACGTCCCGTCGACGTATGGGTACGTTGCAACATTTTGCATTTGGCAGTCCCGACGACATACTGGTACGTTGTGCAATTGCAAGGTCCCTAATTTTCACAATTTTCAATTTTCGCACGTGATTTTTCGTACGTATACATGGGACACCTTCCTCTATTCCTCTACAAGATGCCAAGCAGGGACAATGCCTTACACTGCATAACCTTCCCCCTCCATTGTCTCAGCAATTCACCTGTTACCAGTGACCTGGCCAATAAAGACATTCAGGGCCAGAGTGATTCCCCAATCGATGACAATATGGAGGACAAAGTTTACATAGCATTAGAGGAAGAAACAGTCAGAAATGATGATCAGGTAATGTGGCAAAAGAAGGTCAGGAAAGGTGATGAGTTAGTGAGTGAAACAATGCTTATAATGCCTATATTACTGTTTGAAAACCAATATTCTCTCGTACTACATATAAATTCGTACCAAATGAATAAATAAATACCGTTTATGAGTGGTGTGGAATAGTTATCCTCCCATAGAACTCGTTTTCTTTGCAGCCAGCCTGATAGAAAACCCTGTAAGGTAAGGAGGTACTCCTACCTGTTTCGAGTATTTTAAACCTCAGGTGAGCAATTTCTCTATGAATTTTTGATGTTTCTTACCAAAACCGGAGGTTTTAGCCCCCCAAAAAAAATTTCCAAAAATGGTCGGGATGGGGGGGTGTCGGAGATGTGAAAGTGCTCGGGACGTGACGGGTTAAGGAGTATAAAGATAGTGTACATGTCCCTGAGCTGTTGGTGGGCGCCTATGGACTTCATTCTTTTCAGCTTGTTCAGTAGGTATGTGGCTGCCTTGATGGCATGGGGTTTCCAGTCAAGTGCTGAGACAACTGTAACTCCTAGCAATTTGATGGACTCTACTACCTGGATTGCTTGTGACCAATCGTGACAGCGGGTGGGTGGGACTGCCGCAGTAGACATGTTGAATTGCATCACCACGGTCGTGTGGTTGAGGATGACGTAGTTTTGCTTCATCAGTATCTGCAGTTGATCTAGGATGCGCTGAAGCTGGCTGTAGTCTGGAGCACTGTTATCTTTATTAGCCCCTGCATTAGTCATTCATGTATTTTCAGCTGTGAGGTGTCAGGATCAGGAAGCATAGAGGTCCCATCTTGGTTCCCTGAGGGACTCCACGTCTCAAGTGTTGAAAGGCGATGTGCCCCTGATACCTAGTGGCCTGCCGATGACTTGTGAGAAAATCAGCCAGCCACGACACCAGGTGGGGAGGGAGGCTTAGGTGGAGAACTGTCTTGATGACGGTGGTGTGATTAGCAAGGTCAAAAGCCATCCAGAAATCAGTAAATGATTAGACGAGGGAAGTGTTACGCCTTGCAAGGTTTTTATAGTTAGGAAGCTTTCATTTTGCAAAATTGCAGCCCGTCTGTATGGTCACTGATGGCGCTGTATCCCGAGGCTCAGTTGAAGATGAAATCCTCATAAATGATGCTGGGTAGGGGGGTGATGGCAATGTGTCTAAGATCATTAAGTGTGGGTGGATTTGGGATTTTAGTGATGGGCATTTGTCTCAGTTGGACATTTGTCTCAGAGAAGCGTTGATTATGGAGGAGAGAGGGACGACAAGTTCAGGGGAGAACTCTTAATATATATTGAGGGGTAAATCATCTGGGGTGATGAATCTTATGGTCTTAAAATTGAACAACTTTTTTACAGCCTCATAAACTTGAACAGTGGGAGGAGAGGGAGGGAGACGGGAGATAAGCGGGGAGGAAAGAGGGGTCAAATTAAGAAGGCCCTGATATATGGTGGTGTTAATATCCTCTCCTGATTGTGATGGTGACACAGTGGTGAGGAAGGGAAAGGAGGTTCATGTACTTCCTAAACCACAGGTATCCTTTATCTTGCCGTACCTCTGATTGTTTTTGGTCTGTAAGAGGTAGTGTGATTTCTTTACCTGGATTTTCTCTGATGACTTGGTTCCGAAGCTGTCTGAATCTACTGGTATCTGTGTAGAAGACCTTATCACGTTGCTCCAGGAGTCTTTTAATTCAGGGTGTTTTCCAAAGTAGATAAAATGGGTGTGATCTTTGTGTTTTGGTGAAGATGAAATGGTGATAGGCCTACTTAATTGTTCTGTTATTGTTCTCCCACGTGGTGTTCTTGTCATCTGCTGTTATAACCTCAGTCCACGTCTCTCTCTCTCTCTTTCTCCAGACGATTTTATTCAGCTTAGGGGATGGATTAGACGTCACCTCCACTAATCCTACCTCCATAATCAGTCAATCTTGCTCTGAGTTAATCCCCCCTTCATTTAAATCCGGATACGCTTTTTACACTTAATCCTAGTAATCTCCAGACGATTTAATTCACCGTATGATGGGGTTTTGGAACTGGAAGGGTTGGATTTAGCCCTCACGAACCCCCTCACTCCCTGGGGGGTCGCTATCGCTCAGTAAAATCGTCTGAAGGAAGCAAAAAAAAGAATAGCGGATTGAAAGGGTTAACACACACACACACACACACACACACACACACACACACACACACACACACACACACACACACACACACACACACACACATCTGGCTTTATGTTTATTTACTGTTTTCTGTCTGTTTATCTATCTATCTATCCATCTCCCTGTCTATCTCTCGATCTATCCATCTGTCTGTCTGTCCCAGTGTTTATTTATCTGTGCTTGCCTCATTATCTTTGTATCCATCCACCTGTCTGTCTATCTGTCTATCTATCGCTCCATCTATCTATCTATCGTCTGCCTGTCTATCTATCTCTGTCTGTCTATCTGTGTGTCTGTCCATGTGTTAATTTACTTATCTGTCTGTCTGTCTATCTGTCTACTTACCTATTTATTTCTGAGGATCGGTCCGTCTGTCTGTCTTTCTCTGTATGTCTGTCTGTGTGCCTATCTATCTGTGTCAGCAATTACAGTAACAGAGATAGGTAGATAAATAGAGAGAGAGAGAGAGAGAGAGAGAGAGAGAGAGAGAGAGAGAGAGAGAGAGAGAGAGGATATTTCTGTCAGCTGCCTCTCACTGTTAGAGCCTCCCCAGAGACCTTTGCCAACCACTTAGCCCTTTCAGTACGACCACCTCTGTCTGTCTGTCTGTCTGTCTCTCTCTCTCTCTCACTCTGTCATACTGAAGGATTTAGGGACAATCTTCATTAACCCTTTTGATAGTCTTTTTTTATTATTATCTTTACCGACAGACGATTTTTATTCTCAGATGTTACGTAGCGAGATCCTTATAAACCGTCTGGATTAAACCCCCCCTTTGTACCTTCACAGCTTTTCTTTTTTATTTCTGGCACCGCAGACGATTTTCTTTTTCTTTTTTCTTTTTTTTTTTTTGGGGGGAGACTTAGTTAATGAAGGATTTAATGAAAGACGGTGAGGGGGCAGGGAGAGAGAGGGAGGGAAGTGGAGAGATGAGGGAGGGGTGAGGGGAGTGAAAGGGTGAGGGAGTGGGGTTGAGGGAGGGAAAGGGCGAGGAGAGTGAGCTAGGTGGAGGAAGGAGTGAGGGGAGTGAGAGGGATGGAGGGAGGAGTGAGGGGAGAGAGAGGGAGTGAGGGGGTAAGGGAGAAGCGGGAGGGAGGAGAAGGGAAGTTTAGAGATGAAGGAGGGGAGAGGGAAGTGAGAGGAAGGGAAATGGAGAGATGAGGGGAGTGAAAGGGAGGAAAGTGGAGAGATGAGATGGGTGAGGGAGTGAGGGGGAGTGATGTGGTTAGAGAGGAGTGGGGTGAGTTCAGAGGGATGGACGTGGGAAGGGGTGAGGGGTGATGTGGAAGTGACGGGGTGAGTGGGAATTAGGAGTGAGGAATGGGTATGAAGTGAAAGCTGGGTGAGAGAGAGAGAGTATAGATTTAATTGAGATAAACAGCAGTATAAAAATCAATATCCCAACACATTATCTCAAAATTATAATAGTACTTAGGCGGCCGTGTTCCTTAGCACTTCATATTATCAGGTACAAACATACATAATTCTCAGTTGATGTCCTTACAAAAGTTTTAACCAAGTACAAACACATACATCCATTACCTTCAATACGCTGTAGGTGGGGAAGCAGTCCTAGGTTATCAGTAAATCAGCGTGAGGATTGCGATGAGGAGGCCATGTGTATGCAACGTTGTGTGGACATACTTGAACGCGTATTTGCGTGATTTCTTATTGCACTAGGTTACTAAAGCTGTGTAAATGGGTTAAGATAGCTTTTTTTATACCTATAGACACAAAAGCATTCACGTACATACATGCACGTGTAGACAGGGACCTGCATGACAGCACCATAATTCGTGAGAGGAGCGTCGGGCTTGGAAACTGACAGCATAGGAAGGGGAGAGGGGAATTGTGCTGTGAGTCAGTCCGGAGACGGAGTAGAGAAACACGAGAGAGAGAGAGAGAGAGAGAGACAGACAGACAGACAGACAGAGACAGACAGACAGACAGACAGAGACCGAGACAGAGAGAGAAACAGAGAGAGAGAGGTACCCGAAGCAAGGTCTAGAAAACTCCTGACTCTCCCCCGAAGATGAAAAAACTCGTGCACCAGTATCAAGAAAAAACGAAGGCGTCATCGTACTGAAGTGTCTCTAACCCATTCAGTACGAGGGATGTGTGCTGCTGTTTAGATGGCAGTGTGAGGCACCAAGCGAGACACAGTGTGGGAAGATGAGAACTGGAGCTTAGAAGGTATGAGTATGGTGATGGTTTAAAACAAATTTATTAGAAGAAGAAGAGGACGAGGTGAAAAGGAAAGAGGAGGAGGAGGAGGCAGAGGAAGTAGAAAAAGGAAGGAGGAAGAAGAAGGAAGTAGAAAAAGGAAGGAAGGAAGGAAGACGAAGAAGAAAGAAGAGGAGAAAGGAAGGAGGGGGAGAAGAGCAAGTACCGTAGAAAAGGAGGAGGAAGTAGAAAAGTTAGAAGGAAGAAGAACAGGAAGAGAAGAAGAAAAGAAAAGAAAAGGAAGATCACAAGGACATAAGCACTGGCACCTGAGATACACCTGGCTATGCACACAAATTAACCCCATCAGACAGAGGATGCTATTTTGTTTGATCTTGAAGCTCCCAGACGATTTCATTCAGCCCAAGAGAACATACCCTAGTAGAGATGTTAGAAAAATCTGGCGTGAAGAAAATCGTCTGAAGAGAGTAGAAAAAATATATATAATAGGGTGCCTGGAGTGAAGTGTTGGTAGTGGAGGGGTTAAGTGTTGGTAGTGAAGGGGTTGTGTTGGTAGTGGAGGGGTTAAATGTTGGTAGTGGAGAGGTTAAGTGTTGGTAGTGGAGGGGTTGTGTTGGTAGTGGAGAGGGTTAAGTGTTGGTAGTGGAGGGGGTTAAGTGTTGGTAGTGGAGGGGTTAAGTGTTGGCAGTGGAGGGGTTAAGTGTTGGTAGTGGAGGAGTTGTGTTGGTAGTGAAGGGGTTGTGTTGGTAGTAGAGGGGTTAAGTGTTGGCAGTGGAAGGGTTAAGTGTTGGTAGTGGAGGGGTTAAGTGTTAGTATTGGAGGAGTTAATTGTTGGTAGTGGAGGGGTTAAAAGAAATGTTGGTAGTGGAGGGGTTAAAGAAGTGTTGGTAGTGGAGGGGTTAAAGAAGTGTTGGTAGTTCAGGAATTAAAAGAAGTGTTGGTAGTGGAGGGGTTAAAAGAAGTGTTGGTAGTGGAGGGGTTAAAAGAAGTGTTGGTAGTGGAGGGGTTAAAGAAATGTTGGTAGTGCAGGAATTAAAAGAAGTGTTGGTAGTGGAGGCGATAAGTGTTGGTAGTGGAGGGGTACAGATCCAAAGCGCCTTCATGCGGTGTGCCTCCTGGTCACCCTGCCGTGCCTGCCTTGAGTGTGTCTGGTGTGTGGGCAAGATGTTGGCATGGCAGAGGTCCGTCTACTAGTTATTTCCCCTGATTCACCCACCATGTAATGTGGAAAAAGGGTAAGCACATTAGAGGTACCTTTTAAACATTAGGGGTACGTTTTATAATTCTACCCCGTGTGTAAAGTTTATGTGACTTTACTCAACGTAGGGGAGACCATTCGTAATCTTGAACTTATCATATAGCCTTTGCAGTGTGATGGGATTTTGATTTACAGGTGCTAACGAAGAAATAATTAAAATTCTTGGGATACCTCTCGTATATATCTGAACATTGTTTTATTTTAATAAGGTGGCTGACATTTATAGGCGCCTCCAGGTGTTTTGGCCTAAGGTAACTACAACCAGATTATTAATGGTATTTTTTATCCTGTTCATGCTACCGTCAAACCATTTCAATAACTAGGAAGACAGATCTCATAGTGAAGAGGTGCGACACAAACTTTACTTATCCTTACGTAAGAATGTCATTTTTTTTTATTCATTCTTGCTACGGTTTGGCGATCTAGTTCAGCTAAGGGAGGAGACTGGGAAGACCTGGTTATATACTGACAAAAAACTATACAAATGTTAAGGTCAGACAATAGAGAACTTTTCAGATATCTTTTCATCGGTGTGTGTGTGTGTGTGTGTGTGTGTGTGTGTGTGTGTGTGTGTGTGTGAGAGAGAGAGAGAGAGAGAGAGAGAGAGGACAGGAAAAATCACCATGTCTTTGCTATAAAAAAAAAAAAAAAGCGTAAATATGTAGAAGAGTAAATCGTTGTATATTGAAGCACATGACACCACGCCCTTGTGCCAACACCACACCGTCACGACACCCGACACTGACACCCCCACAACAACCCGATACGGTATTTATAAAAGATCTCGACTCTCTCAGCCTCCTTTAGTTCATTCTCGACTTAATAACATCGCCCGTGCGGGTACTTAAAAAAAAAAAAAAAAAAAACAACGAAAGAAAAATACGTATATGTTGGACAGAATTATAGTACGCACAATGTTGGTTCCTTGTTATATATTCATACGTGTATATATATATATATATATATATATATATATATATATATATATATATATATATATATATATATATATATATATATATTAATGGTCGGTGGGGGCGCTCACCATCCACTCACTCGATGTAGTGCTGCTCTCGGATGCCTGCCCTTTCCGCTCTTCCTTCCTTCTTTCCATCCTTCCTCTCCTGTCTTTCATTCCTTCATTTTTTCCTCTTCCTTCTGTCTACGGGAGACCCTACACTGAGTGACAAACCAAAATGGTTTCCGGTAGCCTACACCAGGGGCCGTACTTATGAAACTTGCATCAGAGTTAGGTGAAAGTCAGATCCCTAAAGGTGTAGGTGCTGGGCCTCAGGGGCCGTACTTATACAACCTACATCATAGGTGAAAGTGAAAAACGTGAGACTTAAGGAGCAGTTCATCATGACAAAGTCGAGACGCTGTTAGGCCGAAATCACAAGCTGCTGAGATGACGGTTTGCTAATATATTGCACCTGGGAGTTATGTTATTAAAAAAAAAAAAAAAAAAGCAGAGAAAATATGGAACAAAAAATCTAAAATTACTACGATATTTTTCTTAGTGTTTTCAGCGAAAATTTTACTGATTAATGTGATGTTTTAGGAATTATTTATTTACCACTTTGTTTTACTGTGGGCAAGGACATGTTGCCTCACGACACCATTCTGTAAACAAACGCCACCACCGCCACCACCAGCAACATGGACAACTCCAGCAGTACGATAGAGAAACCCACAAGTGGTCGTCCAACAGTACGATAGAGAAACCCACAAGTGGTCGTCCAACAGTACGATAGAGAAACCCTCAAGTGGCCATCACCACTACAAAGTTGCATTTTTCCAGTTGCAAGGTAACGCAACGTTAAAATAACTTTCATTTCTGGCGTGAGAGCCTTGTTTCTTGCCGTTGGTCTTGTTAGGGTCTCCCGCACCAAATTTGTCACAAAAATTATGCCTGCACGGTCCAAGCGGTATCTCTTTACCAGTTTTACATCACGTAACTCATTAAGCATATCTTTCCTGTCACGAAAACGTCTTGGTTGACGATGGTGAATTTGTTGTTGTTGTTGTGCAGCGGCCATGTTCAACGTTATGATTGAGTCATAAGCCGCTTCCGAAACGCTATATCAACTCGGGAGGTGTCTTTAGCTATGACTCTGGTTAGGTCGGACAAAGAATTATGGCTTGCTTCTGTGAATTTAGGACAGACTTTCGCCTTATGACACGGTCTTAGTGTTTTATAAGTACGAACCCAGGAAACCATTTACTGCACTGGGTGGTAATCGTATAACCAAATTATGGCGCCTGGTGGTTTAGTGGGTAATTAAGGCGCTCCAATTGAATTAAGCCTGTGCAGGTTTATATCCAAGGGGTGGTTGGGGTTTAGTGCTCATATAATGCCACTCGGGGATGAGTGAGGCTGGTCAGTTTCAGCTTAAATGTCAGGACCAACTTGCTTAGCCCCGGGCTCCCACGCTCCTCATTGGGCAGCACTGGATTAGATGATTATATATATATATATATATATATATATATATATATATAATATAATATAATATAATATAATATATATATATATAAAATTAAGGAATTGTTTACATAGTTTACCGTGATAAAGAAGGAAAAGTAAAACTATACTGTGCTTCCTCGTATGTGGAAACATGTGACACCATCCTCTTCTCCCCAAACCGTCCATACTGAATCATGTGACACCATCTTCTTGTGCCAACACCTCCCCGCCACACCACCCGATACTGACCCACACAACAACCTTATACAGTATTTATAAAAAATCTCAACTCCCTCAGGCTGCTGTGACTCGCTCTTAACTAAGAACGATTATCTGACGTGAACATGAATACAATACTAGACTTGTGGCGACCATGAGGGGGTTAGGGATGGCTGTATTAACACTCCTAGGTTCCTTATGCTTCCTCTCAGCTGAGTAAAATCGTCTGGCATTAGCTGGAAGAGAATAATTGTGTTTATAATGAGAAATGTTGGCCAATTTTTAAGATCTTTTAAGTCTTCATCAGAGCTAACACTATCAGAAATTATAGGTATTATCGTTGTTTTCACTTTACTGTAAATTATGTAGTGTGTTTACTGTAAATTATAGTGTGTTTACTGTAAATTATAGTGTGTTTACTGTAAATTATGTAGTTGTTTACTGTAAATTATATAGTGTGTTTACTGTAAATTATATAGTGTGTTTACTGTAAATTATATAGTGTGTTTACTGTAAATTATATAGTGTGGTTACTGTAAATTATATATTGTGTTTACTGAATCCTGACAAAGATCCCTAACCCTTTGGTTCAGTTGATGGCCAGGTGTACGGAGGTTGGAGGATCGATTCGACTAGTAACCAAGGAGACATTCTGACTTAGTAATGGAGTTTAGGGAGTGGTCCAGCTCCCCCAGATGAAAAATGTGTGTGTAATTCACCGGGTCGGTCAGGATCACTTGATGGTCGTGATCGTCAGCTTTTACCCTCCCGGAAGGGAGCTGAGAGCTCATATAGTCCGATCTAAGGGCAAGGCTGTGACCTTCACACACGCACACACCCGTCCCCTTGCTCAAGGGGGACAGTAACCACCCATTTCGTCAGTGAAACTTTTCGCAACCTGAGCGAGGCGCGAACTCCCGTCTACCAGATGGCAAGCGAGAGCGTTACCACTGCACCAACGAGCGGTGTGTGTGTGTGTGTGTGTGTGTGTGTGTGTGTGTGTGTGTGTGAAATCTGTAGTAGTTACATAAATCAAGACAAGCGTACAATCATTGAAAACAAAAAATAAAGTGAAGAAAAAAAATATAAACAAGCAGTAAAGACAAAAATATAAACAAATGGTAAAGACAGAATTATAAAGTGAAGACAGAAATAAAAACAAACAATAAAGACAACCAGAAGACAAAAACAAAAGCACAAACAAACATTCTTTTACGCCAACTTAAGAATTTTATCGAATATGGAACCTGACCCCACCCTTCTCAAAATTTCACCCCCTGTTTTTTTCCACCATGATGTACATAGGTTTCCACGACAGCCCTCCCCTCTCTTCTTCCCTTATCATCATTCTTGTGTTCTTTTTTTATTTTTTCCTTGGTGTTTCCTTCCTTTTTCATCTTAATCATTATCGTCATCATCATCCTTTCTGTTTTTCCTACTTCCTACCTCTCCTCCTCTCTTGGCGGTTCTGTACATTTCTCCTTCCCCCTTTTTCGTGGACTTTTCTCTCCTTTTTCATATTTATCGTCATTATCATCATCATCATCATCATCATCATTGGCACTATCCTCCTCATCCTCCTCTTCATCACCATCATCATTATCACCATCATTTATCACTACCCATTGCTGTCACCTCTTCCTCATTGTCATTCTTCTTTTTTCACCTTTATTCTTACTATCATCATCATCATCATCATCACGCAACTCCTACCTCTTTTTATATTCATTCAGCTCCACTTCCGTCTCCTCCCCCTTCTCCCAACCTCCTCCTCCCCCCAGTAGTCCAAAACAATCCCTCCCATTATTCCATGCTTCCCCCCCCCCCACCTCCCAAGCTCTTTTGTTTCTGTCCCCCTCCCTTCTTTCCTACTCTCTTCCCTGCCCTCTTCACCCCTCATCTCCCCCTCTCCCCACAAGAATACTTCCCCCTCCTCCCCAACCTACTATTTCCTCCCCTCCGTTATCTCACTCCTCTCTTCTCCCCTCCCATCCCAAACCTCGTCCACTCCCTCTTTAACAGTCCTTTCCCTACTCCACTCTGCCACCTCCCTCCACCCCACCTCATGTTCTTTCCATCCTCCCCTCTCCTCCCCAGTACCAACACAGTGCCTTCCTCTCCGCCCCAACTGCTGTTTCCTGGTCCCCCTCTGTTCCACCTCAGTCTCCCCTCCATCCATCTTCTCCCTCACTCACTCCACACAGCCACTTCTCTTCTCCCTGTGTCTCTTCCAGCTCTCCCCCTCTCCCTTTCCCCCTTCTCCCTCCCACTCTCCCTGTCCCTCCTACCCCTATCCCCCCCTACCCTACCTATCCTCTTCTCTCCCCTTCCAGTCCCTTCCAGCTCTCCCCTCTCCCACTCTCCCTTTCCCTCTCCTTCCTCCCTCTCTCCCTGTCGCTCCTTCCCTTCTCTTTCCCTGCCCTGCCTATCCTCTTCCCTCCCCTTCCTGTCCCTTCCATCTCTCCACTATCCCTTTCCCTCTCCTTCCTCCCTCTCTCCTTGTCCCTCCTCCCCCTCTCTTTCCCTGCCCTGCCTATCCTCTTCTCTCCCCTCCCTGTCCCTTTCACCCCCACCCGTCCCTCTAAGTGACAGTATTGGCTCCCGAGGGTGCCACAGGAGGGGGTCCAATGTTGTATTAATGAGTCACACCACATAGGCACTCACACCAACCCCATACAGGCAGACAGACAGACAGACAGGCAGACAGACAGGCAGGCAAGCAGACAGGCACACAGACAGACAGACAGGCAGGCAAGCAGACAGGCACACAGACAGACAGACAGGCAGGCAGACTAATAGACACTCATTCATACTTTCCTTCCTATTCACCTTTCCTTGTGGCACTCTCTCTCTCTCTCTCTCTCTCTCTCTCTCTCTCTCTCCACTCTCTCTCTCCACTCTCTCTCTCCAGCCATTTCTCTTCCCTACCCCCCCTCTTCCCCAGTGCCCCCATCCTCCTTTCAGGCGACGTAGTTTTGACTCCCGAGGGTGCCACAGGAGGACCTAATCTAGTATTAATAAGGCACACACACACACACACACACACACACACACACACACACACACACACACACACACACACACACTTCGCTGTCTTTAGATGGAGATTTTCCTCCTTTTGCAGGTTATTTCACGTAACTTAGTGGCAGATAAAAAAAAGTGCTACGGATATACAACTTATTACACAGCTCTTCTTCGTGAGTAGCACCATAATCTAGTGTAAATCTCTTGTTATATTTCAGCATTCAAGATAGATGGCATTATTACGCCTAGTTAAAGTGAACAGACTATACATACCTCCAGATCTTCCTATGTGACTCTCTCTCTCTCTCTCTCTCTCTCTCTCCCCTTCCCACCCCCTGGCATCCCCTGGTACCCCCCTGACACCTCTGACACCCCCTGACATCACCTGACACCCCTAGGCACCCCATAACACCCTCTGACACCCCTGACAACCCCTAACACCCCTTGGCACCCCCTGGCACCTCCTAACACCCCCTGACACCCCCCTGGCACTCTCTGACACCTCCTGGCACCCTCTCATTGGCTGGGCGTGAAGAAGCCACTTTTCTTGCTAAGGATATCACTCCCTGAGGATAGTGGGGAGTGAGACGAGAGGAAGGGGGGAGGGAGGAAGAGAGAGGAGAGAGAGGGGGAGGTGGGGAGAAAGAGAGGAGAGAGAGGGAAGTGGGGAGGAAGAGAGGAGAGAGAGGGGGAAGTGGGGAGAAAGAGAGGGGAAGTGGGAAGAAAAGGAGGGGAGGAAGAAGAGGGTTGACGAAGGCGAGGGGGGAAAGCAGGGAAAATGGATCTCTCTCTCTCTCTGTGTTTTATAAAAGTAGTCTCAGGATTAATGCGTATTGACTGCGCGGGGGGTCACTAAAGCAAATCATTTATTTTTTGCAAAACCTGCGATCACACTGGATATTTTCGATCAATATTTACCTCCATAATTTTGGTTTTCTTTTTCATCCAAATATCCGAAAATTATCTGGGCGATTTTTTTTTTTTTTTTTTTTTTTTTTTTCCGGAAAGATTTGCCGACGAGTGTGTCCTTCACGAGCCGAAAAACATCCAAAATAAATAATCGGGGTTAAATCAGTACGAATATTACAATTGATTACACAGATTTTAAGACTCGTTTTTGTACATGATAATCGCATAGTGTTTTATATGATTTCGGATAATATACTCCGACAATTTAAAAAGCAGCGGGCTACTATAAAAAAAAAGTTGTTGATGTGACTAGCATTTGTTTACATCCAAGCCCGCCGCTCGCTCAAGGCCACAGACTTCCTCATGTTCATATCTGCTTGTCAAGTAACGTGAAAAACAAGACTCGGCAGATGAGGATATTGGGGTTTGCCGAGTCATATGAGGATATTGGGGTTTGCCGAGTCATATGAGGATATTGGGGTTTGCCGAGTCATATGAGGATATTGGGGTTTGCCGAGTCATATCCACTGCCTCATGTTTTCTGAGTCTTGGAAATTAAGGTCTGACCAGTTTATAGTAATTGTTTTCACTCTCCCTTCTAGTAAGCTGCGATCCCACAAAGGTTTTCTAGTAGTATGCCGTTTCTCTGTTATAAGCATCAACATAGGCAGAGTACAAGCATCCTCATTGTCGTGTATTTTTGCTGTACTCATGTGTGCATAGTATCAGTAAAACGTAACAGGAAGGAAGACCCGCATTCGACTCGTATTGCAACACTCACTAGTTTGCAATTCTTTTTTCTTGTTGTGATAGAACGACTCGTGTGACCACCATTGATAGAAGTTCATTGCTCTTGCTGCTGCCCTTCGGTTTGCTGATGCTCGCTAACGTCCCCATATGGCCACGGCTTTAGTTCCAGTCATCTCCCAAAATGACCTTCACTTACCGATGCTACATGCTGGCCATTGTTTGTAGTGCTGGACGAAAAGGGATAAGGCTGAAACAAACTTCGTCCTTGAGTCTGACCGGCCCGGGAAAGTGTGTTGTATTAGCGGGTCCCACACAAACCCTGGACTAGTTCGTTCACCTTATCTTGGCCCAAATATTCGTCCTTTTATGGCTTACTTCGCATACCTCAACGGACAAAATACTGTAACTTGCATCGACTCCACATCCTTTCCATAACACTTCTTTGTGACTAGGATCATATTTTAGTGTCCACCCGCCGCAACAACAGCATTCAGAATGGAGAAATGGCAAGTTTAGGCCAAGTTAAAGTGAAAAGAGTATAGTGGAAGCCGTAATCTGGTCATTAGTGTGTGGAATGGGAGGGTCGTTCCTCTTATTTGCTCCTCGTCGGAAACACCACAGGGGCGCTCAGAAGACACGGGAAGTAGTGTGTGTGTGTGTGTGTGTGTGTGTGCGCGTTATAGTAGCGATACACACAACACAGCCGGTACCGGAGGCCTTAATCTGGTCATTAGTGCCTGGGAGGGGAGGGGTCACAGCTCTTATCTTCACCCCGCCGGAAACACTACAGGGGGTGTCGAGAGGATACGACCTTCATTAACATACGGTAACTAAGATATATATATTTTTTTTACTATAGGAAGGACAAGGAACGGAGAGCAAGAGATCGTTACACCCACTTCCGTATCCTGATTTTTTTTTTTTCTTTCCAGGAAGGAGGAGTAAAGGGCCCAGAATGTAACGACCACTTCCCAAACGTAAGTAAGATTTTTTGTGTGTGCGTAGGATTGTGAAGGAAAACAAATGGAAGTAGATATATTTTGTTTCTTTCAACGCCGTTTCATAGAGTTCAGTTTATCGGTAATGTATCTGTTCTGTAATTCAAAGGCAGCAACAATGTCTTAAAGGAAAGCGATTTATTGTATCTTACCCTAAAAGACAAATATACATCAGGTTAACATTGGAAACATATCGCTGTTGTTTTGTTGTATCTTCCATACTCTGCAAGAATTGCGTTAGTCAGCTTTATACAGCAGTGAATATGTTTAGCTGAGGACCAGATATCCAGTGTATATCCAGTTGGCTTCATGTAAGCGTTGTATCGCAGTTTGTCGCATTTCAAGGCAATTCTTTCCACATGTTTCATCCGTACTAAATACTTCTCGTGACGTTACTAGAGACAACTGGCAACAATTTTATTTTGTTATCTGTAGCATATTTCGACTGGTGTATAGTACCTGTGAGATACTTATTTGTTGCTGTACTGTCATCTCCTTTGAAAGTGTTGTATACCTGGATTAAAGCTCTTCGTTGTCTGCATCTAGTTGAAGTAAGCGAATTCATTTTTTCATCATTATTCCAATTTCTTGCGTCTTAATGCAAATGCCACTTTTGTCACCCTTCTCTGTACTGTCTCGAACTTCTCCATTTTATTTTTGTGATATGGTGATCAGAAATGGACATACAGTATACAGTAGCCTGGTCTAAGTGAGGTGTGAATTATATTTCTTAGTTGTGTGTATTTGTATTTCGATGCTCTGTCCATGATTCCAATTAATTTGTTTGCATACCTAACGTCGTTTGTTAATTATTTGTTCAGTGACAGTGCCTTCCCAGGTGAGTTCCTCTGATTACTCCGAAGATTTTTCACTATGTACAGTTGCAACCACGGTTTTTTTTTTTTCAGACCCCCTTTGCCAATTTAAAGATTCTCAGAAATGGTGAAAAGAGGAAAGATATGGCTTTGATATCTTAGTGCTTGTTGTACGATAGGCTTTCATCCGTTCTGCGATATTTGGGGAGAGTAACATCCCAGTGATTCTTGGAGGGGATCAGGCCCTTTCCCTCCCAGAAATAAGAACGATCAGAAATAGGGGAAAGTAAGCGCATGGAACTCAGTGAAAGCGGCATACATATGACAGGATAGGGGATGCAACTTCCATTGTTTTTTTTTTTTTTTTTTTTTTTTTTTTTTTTTTTTTTTGCACGGAAAGAAACCATACATTTACTTTATTATTACTGTTAGTTATTATTTTGACTTGCGACTTGAGTGGAATGTTGACCATTTTTTTTTACTACTTGCGCTAAGAATTATTAAATATAAATGTCCGTACGAGTTATAATCATGATATACTGTATATGATGTTGCAGTAGTTACGATAATACTGTAGATTGTATAGTGCTACAGATATTTTACAGTGTGACGCAGAGGTTATAGTGATGGAGTAGTGTTGTCAAAGAACGTATAAAAATGAAATACCCTGTGTCGCATGTCGTAGAAGTACATGATAGAATATAACCTGGTCCACCAAAGTATCTGACATCATCATCATCATCATCATCATCTGGCACCTGTAAGAGTGAAGGTGAATCGAGACAACCATCAAATCATAACTCACGCACTCACTAACTCAATTTCTCACTCATTCACAATCTCACTCACTCATTCACTCACTCACTTTCTCACTCACTCACTTGGCTCAAGCTCGTCCAAGAGGGGCAAAATCAATTAAGTCGTCAGTTCTCTCTCTCTCTCTCTCTCTCTCTCTCTCTCTCTCTCTCATCTTCTGTCCCCACTTCCTTCTCCCCCTCCCCTCTTTCCCCCCCACTTCTTTCTCCCTCTCTTGTCACACCTCTTCCCTCTCTCCCTCCTCTATCTCCACGTCTTCCTCCCCCCACTTTTCCTCTTCCTCTTCTCCTCATCCTCTTCCTCCCTCCCTCTTTCTGTACCTCCTTTCTCCCCCACTCCATTCTCCCTTCCCTCTCTCCCTCTCATCTTCCTCCAGTTCCATCTCCTCTCCCTCTCTGTCCCCACTTTCCTCTCCACTCCTTCCCATATTTCAGCTTCCTCTTCGCAGTTTCCCTCTCTTCCCTCTCTCTCCCTTCTTCTCTCTTTCCCCTCTCCCTTACGCCCCATCTGTCTCTCTCCCTCACTTCCCTTTCACTTCCGTGCCATCCCCTCCCCCCCTCCTTCTCCCTTAGTCTCCCCACTTCATTTCCCCTCTCCTCTCACTCTCTCCTCTCTCCCCTCACCCTCCACTTCCTTGTACTTCATTCTCTCTTTCCCTCTTTTCTCCCCCCTCCCTCCACCTCCTCTCTTTCCCTCCTCTCTCCCCCCCTCCCTTCACTTCCTTCTCTCTTTCCCCCCCCCCCTCCTCCGCCTGCCTCCCCCACCTCTTGGCAGTGACCCGGGTGTCGGTGGGGCATGGGACAATTTGTAAGTCGTCTCGTTTACCACATGTGGTCGCCAACTTTACGATGCCACTCCACTCCCCTCATGCCGCCAGATCTTAAGCGTCACCCTGAATATTTGCGGACATTGAGCTCTATCCCCGTGGTTCCTAAGGTCGAATGTACCCCACAGTTGAAGGGGAGATGGTTTGGACCCTCTTCCCGCGCGTCTCATTACCCATAATGCAATTTCGCGGAGACAAATGACAATCTAGTGAGTTCATTATGGCGGGGACGTTGGGCGAAGTGTCATTTGGCTTCACATTCAATTTGTATCGGAATGCCGGCCGTGTGATGTCTTAACCA
Organism: Coenobita brevimanus; assembly: GCF_032717465.1. NCBI lineage: Eukaryota > Metazoa > Arthropoda > Malacostraca > Decapoda > Coenobitidae > Coenobita > Coenobita brevimanus. Next base: position 4,519,170 of record NC_137061.1, on the reverse strand, counting down.
CGCCCGCTAATGAAAAAAATAAATCCCCTACTTGACTCGAGATGGTGCATTGGCGACGGAAATAGGGGTGGCTGAAGAAACAGGGTGAAAATATATCCCGGCCGGCAACCCTCTCTGGCGGTAGTGTAGGAGGTGTCAGTTAACTTTACATCCAATTTGTGGCGGAATGTGGCGGGCCGCTTTAGGTGACGGCTCGGGACAAACTCCTCCTCGGGACTTATTTTCTCTTATCTCAGGCCCTCAATTTGTGGAACTATGACGTATTTGTTGACGTTGCCTGACGCGTAATTTGCCTGCTAGTGATAAATAAGGCAGGGGGCTGGCTCCGGTGCGGGGTGGCGATAATTCACTTAGCGCCGTATTCTCCCCAGCCAAAGACGCTCCCCCCATCACCTCTCGCGCACCGATTTATCTTTGCACATGGCACGTTAATATTCACTCTCATTCTGTGTACACAAACTAAGTCGACATTTTGAAGATATGTAACGCACAGGAGGAAGCTGACTACTGTAGTGTGTAAAATAGAAGCATTAGGAAGAGGTGCCGAAAACGCGCTAAGTGGACGAAAATACGATGCCTACTGAGCGCCAAAGAAACACACCACCTCCACCTTCATCCACACCCCCACCTCCACGTCCACCTCCACCTCCACCTCTTTACTGCCTCTTTTTCACCTCACACCTGCACCACAGTGGTAGAAATTAATGAGCCCAGAATTTCAGTAATCTATGAAACACTCCGAAATCTGCCTCACTTGTTAATATATACGAATTGCAATTTGAATTCGCTTAACATTTTCTTATTCTTTTTTTTTAACAATTTTTCAGACCCATAATTCCAGTAATCTATGAAACTATATAGATTTTGATTATGATAATGTATAGTTTTTTATTTATGTATTTATTTATTTTTAGTTTGGCTTCGCTACACCAATATTTTTTTCTTTACCTCACAGCTGCATTGGGTTCAGGCACAGTGCTAGAAATGAGCCAAGAGTTTCAGTAATTTAAGAAGCAGTGCAAAATTATTAACACTTAAAATATGGCTGGTAAAATCGTGTGACGTTAACGGGCGTAAAAGTCAAACGAATCACAAAACAAATGTTGTGAGTTAAACGAAGCACTTTAATTAATTCGTCATCACAGCATTACTTTTCCTAGAACAGCATTATTAACCACAGTTCGAGCATCATCCCAGTGGTTAATCGAAATTCTGAATAAGCTATGAAACAGTACATAATTTTTAGCTTGTTTAGTTAGGGAGATAAGTTAACCTAATATTCCAGCACTTCTATTGCTTTTTTGTTTTTTCCTGGCTAATTTTGCTAAGGTGAGAGGTGCTTTGTATGTCTCCGCCCATAGGTAATTCTTTCGTATGATGCGTCAGGGAGGAAAGTACGCTAATGCCTTACATGTGACGTAGACGAAGAGAACAGTGATTGAAGTTTTGTCCCTGATTGTACTTTGAATATTGTTTGTATTTTGGTTTGAAATCGCCCAGGGAAGCATTTTATTCATGCATTCGTTTATTATTTACTGATTTATTCATCCGTTAATTCATTTATATATCTATTTATTATTTAGATGCACAGTTATAATCAGTCTTGGAGTAAACACCAGTGTGTGTCTCAGTAAATCCGGGTTTATGTTTTATCAGGCCACGAATCTGAATGTTTTATCTTGACGTTAAGGATGTAGGGATCTTGATTTGACTTCATCGCTTTTTTTTTCTCCTGCGTGACTATATCATTAACTTTCAAAGGAATATCATTTTTGGGTAATTACAAGATTTTTCCCCCGCGAACTTTAAAAACGTGAGGAATATTTAACCGTTGCTGTTTTAATCTGAATTCACGCAGTAAGCACTTTTTTTTTTTTTAATATATCGAATTGTAAGTCCACGCAAATACTGTTTAAGAGTAATACGATTTTCTTTTTATGATAAATTTAAAACGACGTGAAATTTCTTAACATTACTTTTAAAAGGTGTGGAACTTGATACGAACTTGCTCAATACAGCTTTTTTTTTTTCGCTACATTATACTCCTTTACTCCTGTTGCTCTAACTTGTCCTGAAATTGCCCTCTCTCCGTATTGAATGCTGAGCTATCAACAATGGTGGTTGTGAGTGGTTTAGTGATGTGTGGTGTGGTAGTGTGTGTGTGTAAATGTGTGTGTGTGTGTGTGTGTGTGTGTGTGTGTGTGTGTGTGTGTGTGTGGCAATGTGTGGTGTGGTTGCGTGTGATGTGGTGGCGTATGGTGTTGTGGATGGTGTGGTTGTGTGTGTGTGTGTGTGTGTGTGTGTGATTTAGCAGAATTGTGTGGTAATGTAGGCACAGAACAAGAAGGCATTATTGTACAGTACAGCGCACGAAGACAGTACAACACAACAATCCATCTCACTGTGTATAACCAGACGCTTTTATCCGGGAGGGGTGACCATGAAGTAGTATTCGCTTCCATGTCACCTTTCCCTCTGCCATCAAGCTGCCCTGCCTCCAACTTACACAGTCCTCATTTGTATACCTCTCCACCCTATCCCCTCCACAGTGATACAGCAGTAGACAGTAGAGCATAACAAAGCACAGAATAATAACGCAGCAAACTACAGCTCAGCACAACACAGCACAGAACAAATAGCCCATACAAGAGATCAGCACTACAGAACAATGAACAAGGGTAGCATAACACAATCCAGAACAGCAACACAGCAGAGAACAAAGCATAGCAAGACAAAGAAATCACAGCACAATACAGAGGAAGGCAGCATAGCACAAACAAACTAAACATAGCACATTACACTCAGACATAGAACAAAAACAACATAACACAGCATAAAACAGCAACACACAACAGAGAAAGACAACGTAACTCCACTTAGTAAAACAAATAAAAACAATAACACCATATAACAGCAAAATAAAGATCAGTAATTAAAAAAAAATTCAGCAAGGAATAGCGAAACTGCCAAGGGAATGCAAGATGGTCTCCACGAAGATACATTACACTGACATCCATCTGTGCAAATCGCCGTGATGATCAATTAATATACAAGACCATAGGATCGAAAATTTGTATATGTGTGTAGTTTGACCTGTGACCCAAGATAGCCTTTCAGAAACCCTATTAAAAAAAAAAAATGGAGGAAAAAGATGTGTGGGGATATTTCTCGAGGGAACATTGGTGCGAAGTGTGGGGTGAATTAGTGAAGACTTGAAGGAATGACACCAAACTGAAAAATGCCTGGAAGAAAAAACTGAACAAACTCTGATCTTCACTATCCTGAGTAGATTAACAAAGCCATCATAACACAGGATAATAAGACACAGAACACCACAGCACAATATAGCACGGCACAGCAACACAGCACAAAGTATAGGCATTCTAGCACAGATCACCGACAGCACAAAGGAAAGACGATATAACACAACACAGTAAGGCACAGAACAAAGACAGCAAAACACAGCACAAAACAGCATAGCACAGAACAGGCCAGAACACCATTACATCTGAGAACAAACACAGTATAACACCGCAAATTAAAACACAGAGGAAACGCGTAGCACTGCTGAAGAAGACATAAAGGAGAAACATAACACAGCACAAGAAGACAGTGGGGAAACATAACACATACAGACGACCCACATAACACAGTAAACATGACACAGACATAGCACAGCAACAGAGCCACCGAATAAACACAGATCATAACACAGCAAGAGACAGGACAAAGACATAACACAGCACATGAAGGCACAATGAGACACATAACATAGCACAATAAAACACAGGAGAAACATAACACAGCACGGTAAGACACAGCACTCCCTCCCATCACTGCCACAAGTCGACACAGCCAGGGTTCAATTAGCTTCGGTATGTAGGTGACACTTGTACACACACACACACACACACACACACACACACACACACACACACACACACACACACACACACACACACACACACACACACACACACACACACAGTACAAAGCGATTAGGTAGATGAGTCGAGAGACAAGAAGTTGGAAAAAATAAATTAAAAGAAAGACAGGTATGAAAGATAGATAAAGGTATGAAAAGAGAAGTATGGATGTGTAAAATTTTTGAGAGAGAGAGAGAGAGAGAGAGAGAGAGAGAGAGAGAGAGGATAAATGTAAGAAGGGAGATCTGATAGTGCATTGGTTAGCGCTTTAACTCTGAAGCGAAAGAACCAGACATAGAGAAAGAGAAAAGGAGGTCACAGAAAAGGAAGATGAGGGAGACAAAGGGGAGGAAAGGGAGGAGAGGCTGGATAGGGTGCAAAAAGGGAGGTGCAAAGGGAGGAGGAGAGGGAAGACAAAGAAAGAGACGGAGAGGACGAAAACAGAGGGAAGACGAAGAGGGAGAGGTCACATAAAGAGAATCGTACAGGGTGGTGTGTGTGTGTGTGTGTGTGTGTGTAAAACTGAGAAGGTAGAGAAATGGCCATGGAGGAGAGGAAGGCAGAGAGAGAGAGAGAGAGAGAGAGAAGGTGGGGGGGAATGCATGTAAAGAGAAGAGGGCCGAAGGGTAAAACACATAGAGGCAGGAGAAGGAGTTGGAGGATGGACTGAAAATGATGAATCCTGTGTGTATGGAGGGGAAAGGGAGCTGAGAATGGATGTCAGGAAGGGAGAAGAAATGATGGGACGGGAGAAGAAAGACACAACGACAGATGGAGAAGGAAGGGGGCTAAGGAGAAGGGAAAATGGTGTTTGTGGGAGGGGTACTGAGAAAAGATGCAAGGGGGCCATGGAGAGAGGAGCAGGGGGAAAGAAAGAAAGACGCATTGGAAAGACAAACAGGAAGAAAGGGATAGAGGATGAAGAAAGGTGTTAAAAGGAAGAGAAATGGGTAGAGGAAGGGGGCTGAGATTAAAAAGAATAAAGGAAAAGAAAAAAAGAAAATGGAGGAATAAGATTACAAAGGACACCAAGTAGCAACGGACGTATTGGCCTTTTCGATGCAGTTTGTTATGGGATAGACATAACTAACATAACTGTTCTGTGGGTCAAAGACAAGGATAGCAAAGCAGGAATGTTGGGAGCTGGTGGGAAGAGGGTCGAAGGAGGATAGAAGGGAAAAGAGCAACACGGAGGCAGGCGCAGGAGGAGAAGGATGAGGAGGGACTAAAAAGAAGGTAAGGTTTTAGGAGAGGAAGAAGCTGAGGTTAAGAGAGAGAGGAGAATGAGTATAAGGGGAAGGGGAAGGACAAGGAAAGGGGAAGTGAGTGGAGGCGGGAGGAGAAACAGCTGAGGAGGAGGAGGAGGAGGGCAGAAGAGAGGCTGGCACTAAGATAAGACCTCAAATGGGCGGAGGAAGTTGAGATTAAGAGAAAGGGGAATGAGTTTACGGAGGTGAGGTTAGGAGAGACAGAGGGGAGGAGAAACGGTCGAAGGAGGAAGGAGGAGGAGGAATATGAGGAAGACAAGGAGGAGGAAGTAAGGAGACAAAATCTTAAGGAGGGAGAAGGGGGGAAAGAGATACAGTCGAAGGCGGAGGAGGATGGAGGAAGAGAAGGGGGTAAGGAGTAGTAAAGATCTTAAGGGAGAGAGAAGGAAGGGGAGGGAAAGACAAACACAGCAGAAACGAGGAGGAGGAGGGGGAGGAGGGAGGAAGACGAGAGGCTGAGGAGGTAGGCGGAGGAGAAGGAGGTAAGGAGGAGGCAAGATCTTAGAGGCAGGAGGGGATGGTCAGGATAATCCGTAACTGAAGACGTCTTTGGGCTGAGGACGTAAAGGCTTACCTGGCCACCACACCTGCCTCACCTGTCCTCCTCAGGTGATGACGGCTAATTACCTGCCCGCTCCACCTCCCATTGGCTAAGCTTGGGATGATTAGGGACTCAGTTTGTGCTGTTGTTACCTCGTTAGAGACACGCACACAGCTGATGTCCACCCCGTTTGTCATCTCTTCTTATCTGCTTATTTCTATCTACCAATCTCCTTTTGTCTGTTTATCTATCTGTTTATCTTTCTGTCTACCTATTTTTTTTTTTTACATCGTTAGCGCCACACAAACAGCTGATGTTCTCCCACACATATTAATTGTTATATACTGATTATGATACTGTTTCATGTCACTGCTAAACAACCCTCTTGGTTTCAAACGACGAGAGAATATGGAGGTGTTTTATGTGCAGAACAAATCGCAAAGGAAAAGGTATTACGAAGTTCCAAAGCGACTTAGAGTAGGACCCTAAACAGATCTGACGGCGATGTTATCTTGTATTTTTTGCGCAGGCATTGTTGTCATTATTTATCGAGTTAGAAGCAAAAATGTTGAAACTGCCACTGTCCCTCAAAGACAGAGAATCCTTAAAAAAATTCCTGGATCGGGATGATGATCTGGATCACCACCAAAATCTAATGGATTGTTCCTTGGACCATACCCTACCCGTAAAAAAAAAAAAAAAAAAAAAAAAAAATCCGTTTATAACTTTTTGAGTAATCTTGGTAACAGACAAACAAACCAACACGGGCAAACCTAACCTCCATGGCGGAGGTAATAATAACGCACAACAGATTATAAAAGTTTAATAATCAGAATAAATCACTGAGGAGGTACTACGAAATTTGCCATAATAACGAGAATACGATTGGTCATCACGGTAAATATATGAAATAAAAAAAATACTGAAAGGTTAAGGTGTCATATGGATAATAAATCGCTGAGGGAGAAGCGCTACGAGGTCTTCTATGCTAAGACTACGGTAGGCCATGACGGTAAGCACCCCGTCCTAGTGGAAAAAAATCTACTGAAGGAGTTAAGGTTTAATGTGCAAAATAAACCGCGGAAGAGGAGGTGCTAGAGTCTCCTATGCGGAAAATAAACCACTGAGGGAAGGGAGTTACGATAAACCCTCCGAAATTTCACCGTGGCTCGCTAATCACCCCCTCATCCAAAACTCATCAGCCCTAATGACGTTAACTCGAAAATTCCGGGCCACTCTTTAGACAAGGTATCTATTGAAAGCCTGTTGTCTCTGTAAATACTGGACAGGTGTGGTGGTGGTGGTGGTGGTTGGGTGTGGTGATGATGGTGGTGGTGGTGGTTGGGTGTGGGTGTGTGTGGTGATGGTGGTTGGGTGTGGTGGTGGTGGTGGCTGGGTGTGGTGATGATGGTGGTAGTTGGGTGTGGTGATGGTGGTGGTGGTTGGGTGTTGTGGTGGTGGTGGTGTTTGTGGTGGTGGTGGTGTTTGTGGTGGTTTGGTGTGGTGGTGCTGGTGGTTGGGTGTGGTGGTGGTGGTGGCCGAGTTTGGTTTAGCTGGGTGTGGCGGTGGCTGGGTGTGTTGGTGGTGGGTGTGGTGTGGTGGTGGTGTGGTTGGGTGTGGTGATAGCGGTGGCTGGGTACCTTGATCCCGTTTTCTATACTCTTGTCGGTATAACTAACATAAACAATAACGTGATCCAACACATAACAGACTTACGGATATTGTACTCTATCTTAGGTGACACGGGAGAATTTCTTTAGCAGTTATTTATACTACACATTTATAGTTTTTCTTATTAATATACTGTATTTGTAGTATCAGTATAGTTCAAAAGTGTGATCGTATTTATAAAGGATCCTAACCAGTTTTTACTCTTAATGTCACCGTAGCAGTTATTATCGGGAGCCATTTGGTTTCATTTCTCTCTCTCTCTCTCTCTCTCTCTCTCTTTCTCTCTCTCTCTCTCTCTCTCTCTCTCTCTCTCCACTTTAATATATTTTCTGATGTTGACTCTGACTATCTAAAATTACCATCTCTCCACCTTCATTGCTTCGTTTTAACAATAGATTAACACTAGAAAATGGTGCTAGTCACGAAAAAGTGCTACGGAAAGAATGACGAATCTTAGCATTGTCTTTTCCTGCCACTCAGCCGCTAAAGGACGAAAATCTAGGCCAAGTTAATGTAAAAGCACTATTGCAGGAATGTTCTTATGGCCTGTCAGTGAAGGTGTATGGAGAAGTTTGAACATTTTAATATCGAATTCAAATCCACATACAATTTCCCGCGGCCCTTCTATCCTCAACCCCCCGCTCTACCCACTCCACCACAGCTATACTCCGGTCACTGTAACTTGGTCTAAATTATCACTTCATCATCTTGAATGCTGAGTTGTAACGAGGGATTAACGTTGGAATATGATGCAATACCCCGTCCACTTTAACTTGTACTAGAACAGTCATTTCTCCATCTCGAATGCTCTGCTGTAACAAAAGAGTAACACTATAGTTAGAACACGATACTAGTCACGAAGAAGTGTTATGGAAAAGATGTATAGCCGTAGTATTGTCTTATTGTGGAACGTTAGGTAAGTAAAATATGCTACGAAACGACGAAAATTTCAGCAATGTTATGGTGGACGAGCAAATATCCCGTATGATAGAAATTATCTAGAGTCCTTATATTGTTTTTTGTTTCATTCTGGCACTGAGCTACGGGAGACAGGCTGCCAAAGGACGAAAATCTCACTGCTCTTAGCACGTACGAAAAAGGCATCAGGATGGAAGGAGAGGGGCGAGAGCAGACGCAAGAGTGCAAAAATATAGTCCCGTATTCCCGTCAGGTTGTCTCCCAAACACCTTTTCCTGACCGATTTGTATTGCTTATTACACAGCACAGTATTTGCCCACGCCTGTTGTGTGTTGGATCAGTGTATTGGTTATGTCACTTACACTTACACAATTTTAAAAATGGCGGCAAAATTTCCAGCCACCACCATCACCAGCACCACACTCTTTCCGTGTTATTTAAATCCTTCTAATATTGCCATACTCAGCATACGTAACGTACAAAAGGATATTAACCAGCCTTCCCAAAAGTAAACCTTAAGGTGTAATAGTGAGAATAAATTGCTGAGGAAGGGTAGCTACAAAACCTTAAGTGTCATAGGCAGAATAAATCGCTAAGGAGGAGGTACTACGGAGCCTCCCAAGCCAACGAGACTAGTACCCTCAGAGACCCCCAGACGGCCCTCTTCCCCTCTCTGGCGTGGGCATCAGTGTGTTGTCTCTCATAATACGCCCTCCTCAACCCACACACTCCTATATTACCAGCCTTATAGTTCACCGTGCCTGGCCCTATCGTCGCTACCATCCACTCAGCTTGTGAAGGTGGAAGAGGCGTTAGATTTGTGCCTATCGACTGCACGACGACAATGAAGGTAGCCAAATTTTCTGACGTTCTTAGAGTTCACCCTCCTCACCACCAACACTCACTGACACATTGCCAGCCTTATTCGCTTGGACCTGGGATCTCGTCGTTACCATCCACTCAGCTAATGAAGGCGGAAAAGGTTAAATTAATGCGTACCGACTGCACGAGGGTTGTGAAGGTAGTTACAGCTCTTTCACTTTTTCCTGGCAGTGGTTGTCGACTTTTTGGCAGCGTATTTCCTATAGCTCAGTGGCAATATAAGACTGCCACATCTCTGCATCTCTTACAAAGCACTTCTTCGTGACTATCACCGTATTCTTATGTTAATCCCTTGTTATATCTGAACATTAATGGTGCACAGAAGGCAGTTTTAGGCCAAGTTAATGTGAAAAGAGTAGTGTTAATTTTTGCTAAGCTCTCATAATATCCCCGCTTCACCCCCGCCACACGCTACCATTTAACCAGCCTTATAGTTCCCTCAGCCCCTCTAGTCAGCTTAGGAGGTTTGTAGCACCATTTCCTTAGCAATTTATTTCTTTTTCTGAACCTGCCGTTTTGCACTTTATTGCACCCGCTCTTTGGAAACGAAAGTGTGTGTGTGTGTGTGTGTGTGTGTGTGTGTGTGTGTGTGTGTGTGTGTGTGTGAACAAAATATCTCGGTTATTATCGGTTTTTAGCCAAACTTCGTGGAAGAGTTGAAGGACAGTCAAGATGTTGACCTGTTGTTTTTGTAGAAAAAATGTTCAAATTCGAGGTAACAGGACTGTCTCAAAGTTTGACTTAGCACAGTCACCCTAAATAGTTTGTATTCGATTTTGACAAAACATGGTTAGAGTGCTGAGGCAAAAACGAAGGGCGATACTTAGAACATTCAGTGGAAAGTAGTGTTCTTTGTAGCCGTGAGATAACGAATACTGTTTTGATCGAATTTGGAGTAAAGTTGGTGGAATGGTTAAGGATCAGCCAAGAGGTTCACCTGTTGTTTTTGAGAACACTGGGTCAAAGGTCAAGGTTACATGGCAGGGTCATCTTACACAGTTTTTATCCAGTTTATAAGAAACTTTGTGGAAGGGTTCAGGATAAAACAAGGATAAAGGGATTAGATTTTGACGGTAATCAAAGGTCAAGGCAATATAAAAAGGTCAAATGTCGAAACTACGGAGGAAGGTTAACGCAAGTAGTTTTCATCAGATTTCAGCCAACCTTCCTGGAAAGTTAAAGGGTCAGGCAAGAATGAAGTAGTTCGATTTTTAGGGCAATCGGTTGAATATCAGGGTCAAAGGGCAAAGTCATACGTTCGGCCCAGTGACCAGCTGGTGGACGCGGGTATTGCATTGTGTGGGCGCCTCCTTGTTTACATCTTTTGGAACATCGCATCACATTACATACAAGAAAATATAAACATGTTAAACTCAGAATAAACTGCTAAGGAAGAGGTGCTGGGGATCCTCCTAACCCCACGAGAATACGGGTCCAGGTCTCTCCTACTCGTTATAAGAAGATTTCATTAAACTCCTTAAAGTGAGAGAAGAGTTAATATTACGCCTATTGACTGTATAAAGGTGGAAGAAGAGTTAATATTATGACTTGACTGTATGAAAGTGGAAGAAGAGTTAATATTATGACTGTTGACTGTATAAAGGTGGAAGAAGAGTTAATATTATGCCTGTTGACTGTATAAAGGTAGAAGAAGAGTTAATATTATGCCTGTTGACTGTATAAAGGTAGAAGAAGAGTTAATATTATGCCTGTTGACTGTATAAAGGTGGAAGAAGAGTCAGTAATACGCCTGTCAACTGCACGAAGATGTAGTTCACTCAGCTCAGGTCCCTCGTCGTCGCTACAGAGTTAGGGAGACTCACTATACCCATAAAGGTAAAATAAATAAGTAAAAGTTTTCCCTGTCGACTGCACGAGGGTCATGAGGGCAGACAAGCAGTTTCTTCAGAGTCCTAATCTACCCCTAGAACACTACCAGAAAAAAAAAAAAAAATGAAGTTGAATCCTGGTGAGGAGGACGTCTGTTGGAGCTCGTTCACAGATCATTTTAGATTTTTTTTTTAGGATCTTGGTGTAGGTTAGGCGGTCCATTCCCTTAGGCGTACCAGTCCTTCTGCGCATCACACACCTTCATACGTCGCCACTTGGGCACTAATACCCACCTTCCTTACTGCGTACATGCTAGGACTGTCTCATGCAGGACTGATGTGGTATTACAGGCTTGTGTTTGTGACTTATCGATGAGTCTTGTGGGAAATAAACCTAGACTCTTCTGATGGATTTTTCCCCCAGCGTGGTATTGATCTTGCGGATCTTGCTATGTATGCTTAGCTGGTGGCCACGAACATAATTGGCTGAATATTTGGCACGAGCAGGGATGGCGATTTTTAGCTGACCTCAGACGATTTTATTCAGCGGAGGGTGAGTCCTGGGAGCCTGAGAGGGACGAGATTAATAGAGACAGAGGGAAGGATGGCGTGTGATTGAGAGGAAGAGAGCCAGAGGGAAGGATGGTGTGTGATTGAGAGTATGAGAGCCAAAGGGAAGGATGGTGTGTGATTTATAATAAGAGAGCCAAAGGGAAGGGTGGTGTGTGATTTATAATAAGAGAGCCAGAGGGAAGGATGGTGTGTGATTTATGATAAGAGAGCCAGAGGGAAGGATGGTGTGTGATTTACAATAAGAGAGCCAGAGGGAAGGATGGTGTGTGATTTATAATAAGAGAGCCAGAGGGAAGGATGGTGTGTGATTTACAATAAGAGAGCCAGAGGGAAGGATGGTGTGTGATTTACAATAAGAGAGCCAGAGGGAAGGATGGTGTGTGATTTATAATAAGAGAGCCAAAGGGAAGGATGGTGTGTGATTTACAATAAGAGAGCCAGAGGGAAGGATGGTGTGTGATTTACAATAAGAGAGCCAGAGGGAAGGATGGTGTGTGATTTACAATAAGAGAGCCAGAGGGAAGGATGGTGTGTGATTTACAATAAGAGAGCCAGAGGGAAGGATGGTGTGTGATTTACAATAAGAGAGCCAGAGGGAAGGATGGTGTGTGATTTACAATAAGAGAGCCAGAGGGAAGGATGGTGTGTGATTTACAATAAGAGAGCCAGAGGGAAGGATGGTATATGATGGTGGGAGAAATATAATCCTTCATATTGTTACCTCATTTTTTTCTGACTTTCCCCAGACGATTTTAATAAGCCCTTCAATTCGGTAACGTTTATAGATAGAGATAGAATGAGATAGATAGATAGTTGAATAGATATAGTTAAATAGATATAGATAGATAGGTAGAGAGATAGTTAAATAGATATAGGTAGGTTGGTGTATATAGGTAGATAGACGGATGGGTGGATGTGTGGATGGGTAGATAGATAGATAAATTGACAGTCAGATAGATAGATATAAAATTCATGCCACCACCAGACGATTTTACTCAGTACAGACATCTGGTAGTGAAGGGATTAATGAGCTTCCTACCTAACCCCTCCACTTTGCATAATCCCCCCTGTGCTTAGAATAATCGTCTGAAAGTACCATCACAAAAGTAGAGCTTCATCTCCGTATATTCGAAGGGTTAAGCTTTGGAAACTACTCGTACTGAAGGTTAAAATAAGCTGTGATTATACTAAAACTCGTATTCCCAGCGGTTATGGAAGCTCCCTAACACCTCTTCCATACCGATTTATTCTTGGATACGGCTGGCTAATATCGTTTTGTACGTTATTTGTGCAGAGGATGGTGATAGTGGAATGATTTGAGTAACATAGAGGAAGGCGGCAAGGTGAAGTAAGCAAGATAAATCGCATAGGAAGAGGTGTTAGGGAGCTTATTTACCCGACGAGAGTACAAGCCTTGGAGCCGTATTTTAAGTAGCATGTTAGCACCTCCTCCTTAGCGATTTATTCTGCATATTGTCACATTCTTTTTTATGTTATTTATATCATTTTAATTCGATATAAATTTCATCACTAAAATACAAGGGGATATTGAGATGTACCATGCAGAATAAATCGCTAATGAGCCAGTGTCACGAAATCTTCAAAGCCACTAAAAACGACCTTAAAGTCTCTGAATGGCTAAAGAGAATTTATATATATAAAATTGTGCGTGTGGTTCAGGTGAGAAGGACGTGTCACACCTGAGATGATTAATTGGTTCAGGTAACACTCATTTGTCTCAGGTTTGCTGGGTGGGCTCACTCACTCACTCACCCACTCACTGTCTCACTCACTCACTCACTGTCTCACTCACTTACTCACTCACTCACTAACTTTCTTACCTATTTATTCTCTCTCTCTCTCTCACTCTCTCTCTCTCTTACTTTGGTATTCTCATAAATTGTCTTGGGTAACATTCATCTTGGTTGTACTAACTCACTCACTCGCTCACTTTTGCTCTTTCTCACTTGCTCTCCACGTACTCATTTACCCTCTTGTGTGTGTGTGTGTGTGTGTGTGTGTGTGTGTGTGTGACTCTGGGTATATAATTGACAGTCCGTTCCCTGAGACCCCACACACACACACACACACACACACACACACACACACACACACACACACACACACACACACACACACACACACACACACACACACACACACACAGACAGACACAGACAGATAGGTACACACACACACACACACACACACACACACACACACACACACACACACACACACACAACCCCTTCAGTGTGAGGGTGCCTTTACTTTATACCTCCTGACGACTTAGTTTATCTCAAGGAGGTCCTCGGGGTGAAGGGGTTCCAGGCACACTCCATTGACCCATGTGTTCTTCCTTTTATCTTTTTTTTCTTTTCTTTTTTCTTTCTTTTTTCTTTTTTCTTTTTTCTTTTTCTTTTTTCTTTCTTCTTTTCTTTTTTCTTTTTTCTTCTCTTTTTTCTTTATTTTTTCTTTTCATTCTTTTTTCTTTTCCGTTTTTGGATGAGGAAGACCTATTGTATCGAAGGACTGATTCTTGTAAAATGACCTTTTCTCCCCTCTCTCTCTCTCTCTCTCTCTCTCTCTCTCTCTCTCTCTCTCTCTCTCTCTCTCTCTCTCTCTCTCTCTTTACATGACGGAACTGGTTCATTCTCACAACGTAAACATCGTCGTGACTGCGTTTAGTTCAATGAGGTTTAGCTGTGACGGCATTTTCTCTCTTTTCTTCCTTTCCTTCCTTCCTTTCCTTCCTTCCTTCCTTCCTTCCTTTCATCTTTCTTTCCTTCTTTCTTTCTTTCTTTTTCTCCTTCCTTCCTTCATGCCTTCCATCCATCCATCCATCCTTCCTTCCTTCCTTCCATCCATCCATCCATCCATCCATCCATCCTTCCTTCCTTCCTTCCATCCATCCATCCATCCATCCATCCATCCATCCATCCATCCTTCCTTCCTTCCTTCCATCCATCCATCCATCCATCCATCCTTCCTTCCTCCCTTTCTTTCTTTCTTACTTTAACAGTCATTTTAAAAGTTCACCGATACTCCTCTGCCAGCATTGTGTCTTGCCTTCTGTATTTCTCATTCCTCACCGGACGACAGAGAGAAATCTTCCTCATCGTGTTCTTCATATGACATTCACATAAAAAGTTCCTGTAGCTCGTTCCACTGCCACAGCCAACTGAGAAGTATCGGCTTACTTTTGCGCATACCTGTACATAGTCAAATTAACCCTCCATCCCGACTACTCTTGGCCACCAGCTTATGCGAAAGGAGTTTGGGATCTTCATCAGGTTAGAACAGAGAAGTAATATGTCCCGATGGTGTGTGGTTACGGAGCCAAACAACGCAGATCTAAATTGGCTTATTTGCTTGTCGGAACAGCCCTAGTAATCCAGTTGACCACTTGCGATTTTGGGGCTACAAGTTGAAAATATTGACACTGATAATTTTCGTTTTTTAAGCATAAATTGCGTTTTAAAGTGGTAAATATTTTGACGTAATATCAAGTACTTGCTGAGCAATTTTATGCTTCGATTTAACCATAAATAAGGAAATAACAAACAATTTCTCAAACGCTGTGACAATATGGACGGTCTTCGATACTGTACTTTACATATTTACAAGAAAATCGCAACATTGTTCAATAATTACTCAATAAATCAAAGCTTTATTCACACCTAATTTTGTTATTTGAAATGCTATTTACGCTAATAGTACGAAAGTTTTTAATGTCGATATTTTAAACTTCCTTGTAACCAGAAAGAAAAAACCGCAAATAAACGCGCAGGTGATCAATTATATTCATCTGAGAGTGAGTCATAGGAGCCTGAGAGAGTTAAGATGTATGGACCCCATTAATATATCCCAATGGCGTGTAGTTACGTGCCTAAGCAAAGCAGATCAGGATATGTGTGTTTGTCAGTAGGTGTGAAGAGTTTAGGCTCAGTGAGAGACGGGTAACGGGGATGAATGAGAGGCGGTCTGTCTTGATCCCCGTGTCGAAACCCCGCCACTGCTTTTGTATGGCGCTCGTATTTTTGTCTCGTGTTTTTGTTCCTGTCTGTCTTCTCTCTGCTTCTGTTTCTGTCTCCTCTCTTTCTTCTGTCTCGCACGCTTCTGTCGCCTTTTCTTCTTTTGCTTTCGTTCCTGTCACTCTTCTCTCTTCACTTTCGTTTTCTCTTTCTTTCTTCTGTCTCGCTTTTCTTGTTGTTTCTGTCGTTCTTTTCTCCCTTGTTTTCGTCTCTCTCTCTCTCTCTCTCTCTCTCTCTCTCTCTCTCTCTCTCTCTCTCTCTCTCTCTCTCTCTCTCTCTCTCTCATGCTTTTACCGATTTTTTTTTTTCAGTCAATTTTTCTCACGGTCAGATCTGAACTACTGTAAATTTTGTGTGTACTCATATGTATTCTCTCTCTCTCTCTCTCTCTCTCTCTCTCTCTCTCTCTCTCTCTCTCGTATGTTGTTTCATTTTCTCTTTTCTGTCATTGTCTCCCTATCTCTTGTTCTCTTTTCCATATTTACTTTCATATTTCCTTTTTACCTGCCTGTTCTTGACTCTTATCTCCCACTTGACTTTCTTCCTTCCTTTTCTTCTTCTTTCTCCTGTTCTCTCGTCTTCTCTCCTTTTCTCTTCTCTTCTTGTCGCTTCTCTTTTCTCCTCGTCCCTTTTCTCCTCTTCTCTCGTCTCGTCTCCTCTCCTCTCCTCTCCTCTTCTCATCTCATCTCATCTCTTCTCCTCTTTTCTCTTCTCGACTCGTCTCTCAAGTCCTCTCCTTTCTTTTCTTTTTTTCTTTTCCTCTCTTCTCTCGTCTTCTCTTCTCCTCCCTTCCCTTCTCTTCCCTTCCCTTCCCTTCCCTTCCCTCTCTTCTCTCGTCTTCTCTTCTCCTCCCTTCCCTTCTCTTCCCTTCCCTTCCCTTCCCATCCCATCCCTTCCCGTCCCTTCCTTTCCCTTCCCTTCCCCTCCCCTCCTTTTCCTTCCCTTCCCTTCCCTTCCCGTCCCTTCCTTTCCCTTCCCTTCCCCTCCCCTCCTTTTCCTTCCCTTCCCTTCCCTTCCCATCCCTTCCCTTCCCTTCCCTTCCCTTCCCTTCCCTTCCCTTCCCTTCCCTTCCCATCCCATCCCATCCCATCCCATCCCTTCCCTTCCCTTCCCGTCCCTTCCTTTCCCTTCCCTTCCCCTCCCCTCCTTTTCCTTCCCTTCCCTTCCCGTCCCTTCCCTTCCCGTCCCTTCCCTTCCCCTCCCCTCCTTTCCCCTCCTTTCCCTTCCCTTCCCTTCCCTTCCCGTCCCTTCCCTTCCCCTCCCCTCCTTTCCCCTCCTTTCCCCTCCTTTTCCTTCCCTTCCCTTCCCGTCCCTTCCCTTCCCCTCCCCTCCTTTCCCCTCCTTTCCCTTCCCTTCCCTTCCCTTCCCTTTCTTCTCATTTTTTTTTTTCTGTTCTCTTTTCACCTTTCTGTTTCTGCTTTTTTTGGTCGCTGTCAAAACTCATCTGCTGCTGTTTGGGTCTGTCCTTTCCCATATAATTCTTCTTTGTGTCCCGTTAGCGTCTGTCTTATTTCGCCTTTCTCTTCTCTTTCTCGTTTCTTTCTGTCTCTTCTTCTCTCTATCTTCTCTCTTCTGCATCTCTCGTCTCATCCCTCTTTTTCTCTCTCCTCTCTCTCTTTGTCTCTCTTCTCTTGTCTTCTCTTCTCTGTATTTTTCTTTCTCTTAGTCGCTGTCAAATCTCCTCCTACTTGTAAGTTTCGAAGGGAGGGAACGAGAGAGATAAGCGATTGTGGTTTTGTTTAATGAGAGAGAGAGAGAGAGAGAATGAAAAAGTGTTAGTGATGTGGGTTGGGTTTAATTGAGGAGGGGAGAGGAGGAGTGGTAGGAAAAACGTCCCTTTCCCTCCCCTCACCCCTCTCACCCCCCCTCCCTCTCACCCTTCTCTCCCCCTCCCTCTCACCCTTCTCTCCCCCTCCCCCTCCCCTGTTAGCGAGATGACGAGTGTGGCCTCTGGGGAAGGATCGGGGGAGGGAAGGGGAGGGGACGGGTCGGGGGAGGGAAGGGAGGAGGAGGGGACGGATCGGGGGAGGGAAGAGGAAGGGAGGGGACGGAGGAGGGAAGAGGAAGGGAGGGGATTGGTCATGGGAGGGGACGGAGGAGGGAAGGGGAGGGGAGGGGACGGGAGAGAGAAAGGAGGGGGAGGGAACGGGTCGGGGGAGGGAATGGAGGGGAGGGGAGGGTAAGGGAGAGTGGGGGAGGGTGTGTAGCATGGTGGGGGGATAGGGGGGTTAAGTCCCCTTAGTCGTACACTCAGTCAAAAGTTCGTCCCTACTCATGAAGAATCAGTACAGCCACGGTCAAAAGTTCGTCCTTATTCATATTATACAAGCAGGTACAGCAACTGACAAAAGTTCGTTTGTACTTTCATGGTTACTTGATCATCTCAGGTACAGTCAGAGTCAGAAATTCGTGCCAGTTCATACCCAAGTACAGGCAGGGAGGTTCAGAATAAACCCTAAAGTGAACTCAAAATTAAGGTTCAGTCTCCGAGTAGTGAACAAGCAGCCACCGAAACAGTTCCGAATCCCTGTACTTGTTGCTGTGGATGAGTATGGAGGAACTTTTGATACTGACTGTATGTTGAAAACTGGTAATATAACTCTTTGTCAGACTGTAGAAAGTGAATAAAAAGTACTGATAACGATCCCGGTATTTGTTAGTAGTCAATGATTCGCACCGTTAACATCAACCCTCTTTGTATATTATTTGTTTTCATCTGAGGGAACTGGACTACTCCCATATAGGAAATACTAAGTCGTTGTTGCATAAAATTCGATGAGCCTTACTTATGAGGTAGGACTGAGTCTCCTTGATTACTATAGTCTCACCAATCTAAAACCAAGGTTTGGGTGGAGTCTAGCCGGGGATTTCCCGGCGTACAGCGTTGCCTTGTTTCCTATACTCTCATTGGCTAGTGGCTGACCTGACACCGTTAGAGTTCGTCCGCTCCCATCTCGCCACCTGGCCTGACATGACTTCACCCACTTCTCTGTGTGTGTGTGTGTGTGTTTGTGTATGTGTGTGTGTTTAAAGACAAACTAGTTTAAGTTATAAATATAATCAAAATAATGAATTTAAAAGTCGCATTCTCTCTCTCTCATATAATTTATGATTTTTTACCTGGTTATAGCCTTTAAATTACACTCTACATATTAAAACTTAGACTTGCTTTCCACACCACCCAAGAGGTAAAAGTCACGGCGCGTTTTTTTTTTTTTTTTTTTTTTTTTTTTTTTTAAGAGGTTTCCCCGATAGGCCTATTCCTCTTCTCTTACAGCATGTAAGAAATTATCATAAATCCTCCTCATCAGAAGAGCTGTTCGATGAATTGCCCTTGAAACATCATCGAAAATTCCTCCGTACTGCTTCTCCTGCAGAAAATACTGGCTTACGTTGAAGGCCATTTCTTTGGCTTGACTATGTAGATGCGAGCGAGTTGGCGTAGCTGCCATTGTGTCTGCATCAACATAGAAAGTGAATAGTGGAAGCACCTGACAGAAGCTTAAATCTCCCTCCAATGGATTAACTCCCAGTATGGGCCTGGTGTTGCCGCTCGTGAGTGTTTTAACTTATTTATTTCTATTAAGAAAATAGCGTATGTTCTACTGATTCCTTCAAATTATATTATAAACGTAATTGTTACATTACTTACCCAACTTAGAACTACCGTGAAAGTCGGTAAAAGTAACTACATATTTTTCAGCACCACTGTAAAATATGTATGCCACGTTTCTTTATTGATGTACAAGAGCCATATGCATTACACGTTTACCTTCCTTTTATATGCTAGAATACTTACGTTTATATTGTATTAGTATGTGTGTACCTATCTGTGATGCCTATTACATATATAACAGAATCTACTCATCGCTCGTTTAGGAAGTATGGCATGGCTGCACCCAGCGCCAGACCCCACCCAAACCTGGGTTTAAGATTGGTGAGACTATAGTGAAATCAGCCGTCCAGTCTGACTATAGTGTTCCTCCTCGTAACATAGGGTTTGGGTGGAGTCACCCCCTCCCTACACTATTGCCATGTTTCCTAACCCTACGATGTATAACGCCTGTGGTTTGTGTAGTAGGAATGATACATAAACATAACTCATACTAATATAACTGTAATGAAAGTGCTGACATGTATCAAGGAAGAATAAAACTATTCTGCATACTATATTATACGATAATAGAGAAACGTGGCATAAAAATTTGGCAGTGTTGCTCTAAAAATATTCTAATTATTATTTACTTCCCCAACACTTCTAACATTGCTAATTAATTTAGCAAGTATAATTGCAAGAAAATTTGAAGGGATAAAAGTGGGAAGAGGCGATCCTTTCATAATTAAAATAAATATATCAAACAGCTCTGGGGTGGCAGCACTCACGCGACACGTGTTTGTGTGTACGCTGTGGGAGGTCACCAACCCCCTACAGGATTTAGGCCTATTGGGGAAACCTCTATAAAAAAAACGCGCCGTGACTTTTACCTCAAGGGTGGTGCGGAAATAAAGTCAAAATTATAATCCATACATAAAAATGGAAGTAAAAAACCATGGATGACACATAACAAAATCTAGCGAGAGAGAGAGAGAGAGAGAGAGAGAGAGAGAGAGAGAGAAATAATAATAATAATAATAATAATAAAACTTTATTTCCACTAAACAGTGGGTATTCTTATACATTATACAGTAGTACAGCATACAGTATGAAAGTTCTATACACAATATAATACAAGTTGATACATATGGTGGAGAATAGTGACAGAGAGGTAAATGGTTTAAAAGGTGTGGGGACACTTAGGTTAAAAATAGATCAATTAAGGGATTTAGGAACGAAGGCAGTGGGAAGGATTAAGACAGATGGGATTGTAAGATTAGGGAGTTTGAGCAATAGGGTAGAATGTATGCTCTCAATAAAAGTATAGCAATTATCAACGGCTAATTATTATACAGGTGTTGATGGTGGGGGTCTATATTTATAGGAGGTGTTGGTGGTGGAGGTATAGCGGGTGTTGTTGATGGGGGTGTTGTTGGGGGTAGGGGTATAGGGGGTGTTGGTGGCAGGGGTATAGGGGGTATTAGAAAAACGGAGATCACAAGAGGGAAACAGTGTCAAGGTCATCGCTGATGGAGAGGTCAGCTCGGAAACGTGGCAACAGTGCAGGGAGGGGGTGACTCCACCAAAACCCTACGTTTCGATCTGTCAGACTATAGGAATAATTGTCAGGTTGAAGAAATTTACTCTAATTGCCATATATCACTGGACACCACGATACCACACACCAGTGCGCTGTAGCAAAGGAGAAAGAGAGAGAGAGAGAGAGAGAGAGAAGCGAGAAGAATACATTATGATCAACATTACAATGACCCACACACCACTGATTTTCTTTGCCAGGTTTGCTCCACACATCTCCCTAAATAACCAAAAGGATTTACTGTCATTTGCTTCATCTGGCTTGATTGGCCAGTGTGCATCGGATCGAACGTTCTTATCCAGGGTTGTAACAGGGGATGACTAAGTTTAAAATGGTGGCTTAGAGACCAGAGCTGCCTGGGGAAGATTCCAGTTTTACGTAGACCTAAGAATGAATGTTTGTCAGTCACACAGAATTCTCCCAGATGCACTACTGTTAATGCAGCTTTCCACATGGATGCTGTGAAAATTTGCGTAACACAGTGAGATGGAGACAGTACCAAGAGTGGAATGGCGGGCTGCTGCTTCACCTTGACCAACTACGCAGCTCAGCCACACAGACCAACTACACATCTACACAGCTCTCGTTACCCAGCAGCGATTGCCCAAGAAAAATATCCCATTAGTCCCACAATCGCCTTTGTACCTGAATAAGCACGTGCAAGCTGTAGTTGCCCCCCAAACTGAAACTCTTGATGAAAAGGACAGGACGTTGACACAAATGAAAATCCAGCATGAAACGAGGACTATCCAGAGCAACATAGAGAAAAAAAAGGGAACAAGCGTGAACTGGAGTATGTGTCTAATGTTTAGTAAAATTAAGTTTGCCAGTCATTATCAGAATTCATGATCACAGTATGTATGGTCTCTGCAGGACCGAAAATTATCCACGGAGGGGGAGTGGTAGCTGGTCATTTCTTTCCTACGTAATTTCGTAACAATCCCTCTCTTAACCACGTCGTTTCGTACCTGTGTTGTGTCGTACCAGCGTCGTTACGTGCATGTGTCGTATGGTATCTGTGTCGTATGGTACCTGTGTCGTTTGGTACCTGTGTCGTTCGGCACCTGTGTCGTTTGTACCTGCGTCATTCGGTACCTGTGTCGTTTGGTACCTTTGTCGTATGGTGCCTGTGTCGTGTGGTACCTGTGTCGTATGGTACCTGTGTCGTTTGATACCTGTGTCGTATCGTACCTGCATCGTTTGGTACCTGCATCGTTTGGTACCAGCGTCGTTTCGTAACTAAGACATTTCGTACTAAACTTAAAACTAGGAATAAATATGTCTGCTTTGGAATAAAACTCTGACATTGTTACCCCAGCCTGTGACGTAACTTCTGCCGCCTGTTAACATTTATTGCCTGTGTATATGACGCCAGTTTATAAGTTAATTCATTTGAAGGTGTACAAACTAAATCATGCATCGTTAATAACACTAAACTTTTGGGGTACAAAATTTAGCCCTATTTACGATATTAGGCCCCACCTACCCTAGGGAGTGGGTCAGTTATGTTTACGTTATTTGCTGGGTTTATGGAGTTGAGAAAAAAAAAAAAAAAATAGAACAAAGCAGAGGAAGATCTTCAACAACTGGGATGATTACGAAGCGGGCACCAGGACCGTCACTTGTGCTGCGAGCTTGTGGACGTACATATGGCCACAGTGATGGGTAAGAAATGTGATTTTTCATACTAAGATATGAACTTTTTGACAGAATGCTCATATTATGAGTAGTAGTTAAATCAATTTTTAAGTTGGCAGAATATAAAACTTTTAACCGTGGGATAATATTCAGTGTACTTACAAAACATTAAGTTACCGATATCCGTTTAGTTTTCGTAATGCTTAGTGTTGCCTACAACAGTAATTGAATATTCACTACGTGCAGGTAAGAAATGAACTGTCAGCGAAGTAACTTGGGTACGAAGTGACACTGATACGAATAGGCGTAGTTACGAAACGCTTTAGTAGGAATTGACAAGCGTGCGAA
Source organism: Coenobita brevimanus (assembly GCF_032717465.1). Classification (NCBI taxonomy): domain Eukaryota; kingdom Metazoa; phylum Arthropoda; class Malacostraca; order Decapoda; family Coenobitidae; genus Coenobita; species Coenobita brevimanus. The sequence goes on along the minus strand of NC_137061.1, from coordinate 4,496,350 downwards.
AAGACTGTAAAGCGAGGTAGTGATAGTCAGAATTAACTTTTCCCCCGTGTTCGACAAGCACTAGACCAGAAAGATCATTGTAAGAAGTGCAGTACAATTGAAAGTCGAAATATATAATGGCCACCAGTCTGTAAAGTCATCGATGTGAACCAGCAGAGTGCGAACATAAAATAGCATAATAATGAACACACTACCAACACCCACTTTAATGACGGCCGTGGCAGCAAAATCATACGTAGCTGTTTATAAAAATGCCGCCGCCATTACATCAAGTGCCACAGATAATACACAGAGCAGCGTGTGGTGAATCTGGATGGTTATTATGTGCAGTGAGGGTTTTTATCGGGTGGAATATCAGTCGGGGTTCAGTGGAGCAATTACCCTGTTGTGCGCCTGTAAAACATTAGGATTTGTGTTAATTATGGGTGGATGAGAGGCGACGTGAGGCCCTCCACCCGCCATCAGGCCATCACCAACCAACCACCGCCAAAATGACCTGCAAATCAACACTGGCTGCAAAAGAGCTTAATTGAATGGCGTGTTGCAGGTGTGTGGGGGAGGGTGGATGGGAGGGGAGAGGACGGATATTTGAGATTTTGTTGCCTGATTTATTTTTTAGGAGATTTATTTTATTACGAGGCTTGAATAATGAGTGGATGAATGAATAAATGAAGGAAGGAAGGAATAAAATGAAAGATAACTGATTCGTGTGTCGGGGGAGGGTGGATATTTCGGATCTTGTTTCCTGATGTATTTTTTTAGGAGATTTATTTTATCACAAGGCTTGAATGATGCGTGGATGAATGAACAGAAGAATGAGTGGTCGATGAAGTGAGTGGATGGATACCACTGATGCGTTGGTGGAGGCTGGGTGGGTGGTTTTTCTGGTTTATTATTATTATTATTTTTTATGGATTGTTTGATGATGAGGCTTCGATGAGTGAATGAATGAGTGAATGGGTGAATGATAAGTGTATGGTGAGTTGTTGGTGTGTTGGGGAGACTGGATGGATGAGGGAAAGATGAACATTCTCTCTCTCTCTCTCTCTCTCTCTCTCTCTCTCCAGTGTTTGATTAGTAGAGTTGAACAGTTAATGAGTGAATGATAGATGAATGAATGACTGTGTAAATGACAGGTGAATGAATGAGTGAATAATGCATTGAAATGATTGTAATGGAGAGTAGAAGGATGAGTAAAGGAAGGACATTTTTCCATTTATTTTTATTGAATTTCTCCTGTGTTTGAATAAAAGTTTGAATAATGAGTGAAATGAATAACCTGTTGGTGGTGTGTTGGGGAGATTGGTTGGCTGTGGAGAGGACAGACTTTTAGACTTATTTTTCTGATATATTTTCTTGGGATTGTGTGATTACGAGGCATGGATGGTGAACGAATGGATGGGAAAATGAGTGAATGGATGAAGGATAAGTGAGTGGCGTGCTGGGAATTGAGTGTGGAGAAGGGTGAATGATTGACGGGAATGAGATTTTGTTCAGGCCAGCGATTTGGGCAAGAACACTATACTTCAGACGAAATTGGTATGTAAAGTTCTTGCCCCATAAGGTTTGTAAAATTTCCCAGCTTGAAGAGCACCATAACTTTCATTTCCTTTTAATTGCAGAGCCAGTCATGGCGTGTCATACCGTGTTGAAATCGCCATGAAAATTGCATTCCAGTTGCACCAGTCATTTTTTGGAAACGAGCCACATGTAGGAAAAAAAACGCAAACGAATCACCTTGCTCACTTGTAACATCTAAACCTGTTGTGTGGACGCGTATTTCGTAATTAGATTTATTTTCTCCAGGGTATGATTACACTTTATGAATGATGAGCCAACGGTCAACTAGTTGACCTTTGGCGGCCATATCGATGACCTTGACTTTGACCCCGAGTGCCCATTTTCGAACTCATCCAAGATTATGGCCATATCTTGATACCCTGAAAGTTTCATGTTGATAGCTCAAGCCGTTCATGAAATACAGTATTTGTTTACCCACACACAAACAAAGCCAGCCAGCCAACCTCACAACTGAAAACATTACCATTCCGCTCACTTCGCAACGCGGGTTGGCGGAGGTATGCGCTCTCTGAGTGCTTTCTAATCTACTTTTGTGTTAAATGCTCATTGGAGTGTTTGGTGAGTAAATGAGTGAGTGATGAGTGGGTGAATGTTGAATCAATAAGTGATCCAGGAGTGAATGAGTGATAAGTGAATGCATGGGTGATGAGTGAATGAATGAGTGATGAGTGAATGGATCAGTGATGAGAATGAATGTGTGTGTGTGTGTGTGTGTGTGTGTGTGTGTGTGTGTGTGTGTGTGTGTGTGTGTGTTGCCTTTCTGTCTGTCTATCTGTGTGTTTGGTAACAACATAACTGAAGCAGTATTTAGCCAGTGAGTAAACTTTTCTTCAGAACAATAGGTCAGAGGTCAAGGTTACAAGATTAAGTCAAAGTCTGACCTAACGAAATCAGACATGAACAGTTTTTATTCACTTTAGACCAAACTTGGGAAAGGGTTGAGGGTAAGGCAAGAAGGAAGCGATACAATTTAGAGGACAATCAGAAATGTCTAGGTCACAGTGGAAGGTCAGGGTTCGACGTTTGTGTATGTTTTTCAGCCAAATAACTCTACAGATTTAATCCGGTTTTAATCAAACTTTAGGGAAGGATTGAAGGTCAGCCCAATGGTTGACTAACTGTTCTCAAGAGCAGTAGGTCAAATGTCAGGTTCACATGGCAAATCAGGTTAAGCATTTTTTTTTTTTTTCCGATTTAAACCAAACTTTGTGAAAGGGTTGAGGATACGGCAAGGATAAATGGACTCAATTTTGAAAACAGTTATTCAGACCTCTAGGTCAGAGGGAAAGGCGACAATCAAGGTCACAGAGCAAGGTCAACTCATGCAGTTTTTATCAGATTAGAACCAGACTTGGTGGATGAATAAGAGTCAGGCAGGAAGGAAGGATTTCAATTTTGAGAATAATCAAAGTTCAAGGCCACAGAGTAAGGTTAAAGTTCGACCCGTGTGTTTGTATGTGAACAAAATAACTATAACAGTTTTGCTCTGATGATTGGATTTGGTGGATGAGTTGAGAATCATTCAAAACGATTGTCCTATTATTTTTTAGAACAGTAGGTCAGAAGTCAAGGTCACATAGCAAGGTCAACATAAACAATTTTTATCCGATGTAGAGTAAACTTTGAGGAAGGACTCAGCTCAAAATAAGGACAAAGAGACTCGATTTTGAGAACAGTAAGAGGTCATGGTCACCGGTCAGGGTTAACTCAGTTTAAATCTAATTTGAACTAAAGTTTGTGGAAAGGTGAAGGTTTAGCCAAATATGAAATAATTCGATTTTGAGAGTAACCTGTCGGAGATTAAGGTCATAGGGCAAAGTCAGATATTCGACCATTAGACCATTTGTCGGGGGTGTTGCACCCTGTGAGTGCTTCCTCTTACTGATTTTGGTTTACCCAACATAGACTACCATATTCAGTTTAGGAGACCTTCCTTTTTGTGAAACGTTAATGAATGCCACTTTAACTCCTTCCAGGGCGATAAGTTCGTACACAGGTGAATAAAGTCGTCAAGAGATGGATCTACTAGGCTATATCGAAACCTAAACCACCACCACTGTCCACTACAACCCCACACCCCCACTCTCTAACACAGTCCTCTTCACGTTTTTCCATCCCCCTCTCAGACCCCACCGTATCGTGTCCCATTCACCCTGTTTTACCATCCCCTTTCTTACCCCCTCTGCCATATCGAACCCCCAACCACCTCCACTGTCCACCCACCACTCACCCATTCACGCCTCCTCTCTCTACCCCAGGTCCTTTTATCCATGTGCTGCCATCTTTCTCACACCCATCCCATAGTGTCCCAGTTGACCCCACTACCAAATAGCACCCACAACAGTCTACGCCCACTCCTCACACTCCCTCCGTAACTCACTGTTTAATGCACTTTCATCCATCGTCGCGTTGCACAGTCCCATCGCTCACCCCTTCCTAAAGATGGGCTTATCCACTCATTTAATGTAGCGCTCTTCCTTCACCTTTATCATTCTGTTTCTGTCTGCCCTCCTCTCCTCCTGTTTCTCCTATTCTTCGTATCACTTTGTATCACTGTTCATTCCAATTTAGGGGGTCTACACTGAGTGACACGCCTAATATTACACCGCTGGGTGGTAACAATATAACCAAATAAAAGGGTGATGTGGTGCCTACTATGGTGCCCCTGTTAACTGGATGGAAACACATGCGGCGTCCATCCGGGAACCAAACCTAATCACCACCATTGTCCACCAACCCTCACGTCCCCACTCCTTACCACAATTCTCCTTGGTCGTGTTTTATTATCCCCTCTCTTAGGCTCCCTAATCTGACCTAACCTGACCTGACAACCTAGCCTGACCTGACCCAACCTAACCTACCCTACCCTACTCTACCCTGACCTGACCTAACCTAACCTAACCTGACCTGACCTAACCAAACCAAACCAAACCAAACCAAACCCCTTTACCCTGTTTTACCCTCCCCTTACAACCCCTCTCCCTATATCTCACCCAAACCACCACCACCACTGTCCGCCGCCCTCCACATCGCCCCCCACGCCCCCTCTCTCGTTGTAATAGACATGGGGTGCCAATTTGCCGGGCCAGTGCTGAGAAGTTCCACAGATTAGCGCCCACCCACCGAGGCCGCCCAATCTCACACTTTTTATGGCCTTCACGCTGATACGGATTAGCTGGATGGCGGCTGATTGTTGTTGTTGTTTAGATTGCTCTTGTCCTACATCATTATTTTTGTCTTTAGTTAGTTTTTGTCTTTATTTTCGGTTCTGTATACAACTTCTGTTTTTTTTTATTAATTTTTTGCCTTTGGTTTGATACAGAATAGCTAGATGGAGGCTGATTGTTGTTCTTGTTTATGTTGATGTTGTCCTCCTTCATTTTCGTCCTTACATTTTATTTTAGTTTCGGTTCTGTATACAACTTTTATTCATTTATTGTTCATTTATTTTACAGATATAGCTGGATGGCGGCTGATTGTTGTTGTTGTTTAGATTGCTATTTTCCTTCATCATTATTGTCCTTACTTTTCCTTTATTCATTTTGTCTTTATTCTTGTTTCTGCGTATATTTTTTTCGCTTTTTTTTGTGCGATATATAAATTACTTGAACGACGGCTGATTCTTGTTGTTTATGTTTTTCATCGTTGTTCGTGTTTTTCCCATATTCTCGTCTCTTCATGTAAATATCTTGTTTGTTTGTTTGTTTCTCTGATCTGGTACTAATTAATTGTATGACGGCTGATTGTTGTTGTTGTTGTTGTTATGTTGTTGTTTATGTTGTAATCCGTCATCATTATAGTCTTTAGTTTTTCTTGTATTCCTCTCTCTCTCTCTCTCTCTCTCTCTCTCTCTCTCTCTCTCTCTCTCTTTTTTTTTTTTTTTTTTTTTTTTTTTTTTGATATGTAAATTACCTGAATGATGGTTGTTGTTTTTGTTGTTGTTCTTATTGTCCTTCATCATTACTGTGCTTGGTTTGTTTTTCCTTTATTCTCGTTTCGACACTTCTGTATTTATTTATTTGTTTTGATTTGACATAAGGTGGATGACGGCTGACTCTTACTGTTGTTTCTTGTTCATCATTATTGTTTGTAGATGGCTTTTCATTTACTCCTGTTTCTGCGTATATATATTTTTTTCGTTTCCTTGCATGGATTATCCCTCTTTCGGCTGATTTTTTTTTTTTTTTTTTTTTTTTTTTTTTTGTGTCCGACTCTGGGCAAAGGCTTCAGGGCCTATATCTCGGGGGCAGTAGCCTATCCCAAGGCCCAGTAGTCCTCCTACACCTCCACATGTCACCACTTCGGCGCTAACACCCACCGTCCATATTGAATACATGCTAGGGCTGTCTAATACAGGACTGGTGTATTGGTATTAGCGGGGGTACCTTTGCTCTTGTTAATTATTTTTTACTTGATCATTTTTGGTCTTGCTTTGTCTTTTATTCCCGTTTCTGTACATGTTTTAGTAGTTTTATTTTTTTTACATATTATATTAGTGTTTTTTTATTTGATGTTCCTCTTTCCACATATGGCTTTTGTTTCCGTTACTGTTTTCTGTTGCTCTTCATGATTATTATTATTTTTTTTATCATATTGAACGTTTACTCTGGCCTGGCAACAATCTCTGACCCCTTTCAGGTTTGTAAATGACCAGGCATAATCAGAGTGTAGGGTTGATTTGGCTAGTAACCAAGGAGACTCATTCCTGCCTCAAAACCAAGAGTCCTCGAGTTTCAAGCAACCACGACAAAGTATTCTGGTTGTTGGAGTTACCCAGTACCGTCAGATGAAAACAAACAGACTATAGTTACGTTCCTCATTACTCTCGTTTTGTATATAACTTGCTTTTTGTTTTGGGCTTTGTTTTTGTGTGTGTGTGTGTGTGTGTGTGTGTGTGTGTGTGTGTGTGTGTTTTTCCCTATAACAGCGATTCTTGGTTTGTTTATGCTGTGTACCTGGCTGACTTCTGGTTATTGTTGTTGCTGGCGTCATCCTTGATATTACTGGCCCTTCAGTAGGTTGGCATTTATTCGCGTTTCAGATTTTTTTTTTTTTTTCTGTATATGGAGAGGTCTTTTTTTTTCTGTATATGGAGAGATCTAATTTTTTTTTTTTTTTTTTTTTTAATGGTGGTGGTAGTTATTGGTGCTAATTTTTGCTGTATTTTTGTTTCTGCAATTATTCCGTTTTCTTGTCTTTTTTTTTTTTTTTATTATTATTCCGTTAGTTTGTTTCCTTGATGACTGTTGGTTTTGGTTGTATCATGTGTTTTCCCGTTCCTGTTTGTTGATCCTGTCCACCCCATGTTGTTGTTGTTGTTGCTTAGCCCTGGTCTGTCCGGCCAAGCAGACCTGTTGACCACAAGTAAGCAACTGCTTCTTTGGGGTCTAGACAGTACAGTACATACACCGTGTAGGGATCCGGTGTCCCTTGTGGTAGACAGCGCCTCACCAGTCGGACCAGGGTCTTTCCTGCGGCGAGGTGCAAGGAAATATAAGGAGGTTTGGCTCCTGCGTGGACGCCGCAGCCTGCTTTGTTCCATCCAGGGTACACAGCTCCACCACATGTAGGCTCCTCATCAGCGCCTTCCCCATGTATTAGTGTGAAAGGTAATAATAATCCATCCTTCCATCATCCAGTCCTACGTTGCCCCGTGAGGAGCGTAGGAGCCCGGGGCTAGGCAAGTTGGTCCTGACATTTAAGATGAGAGTGAGTAATAATAATAATAATAATAATAATAATGATGATGATGATGATGATGATGTGTTCCTATGATGTCGTTTTGCAGGAAATCTCTCGGGTTTGTTGCAAGTCTTTCTTTTTTACTATTATTATTATTATTATTATTATTATTGTCCTTCATTTTGCCTGGCTTTCCCGTTTCGTTAGCTTTTCCTGTGTTCATGAGTCTACCTACGGACCTACCCACTTACCTACCTACCTACCTACCTACATAGAGATAGATAAATTGAGAGAGAGAGAGAGAGAGAGAGGAATACATAACAATAGAATGACTGATTGAATGATTAATAGGTAGGTAGATAGATTGAGCTGATAGATAATAGATTAAGTGATCGATTTATTGATTGATAGGAAGATAGATACAGATGTGGGCAGACAGACAGGCAGACAGAGAGGATGGGTGAAGAGAGTCAGGGGGGAGAATGAGACAGACAGAGAGTTAGATAGAAGCGTGGGAGGGAGGTGAGGGGAAGGAGAAGGGAGGGAGGGAGAGACAGGAGGGGAGGAAGAAACTAGAGGGAGGCCTGGGGAATAAAATGTAGGTATGGAAAGGCAGGAGATGAAGCGAGGGAGAAGGAGGGCCGGAGGGAAAGTAAGGCAAGGCAGGGTAAGGCAGAAGGGAGGGAGTGGGGGGAAGGTAGGGAGAAGCAAGGGAAAGAAGGGATGGTGAGGCAGGAGTGAGGCAGAAGAGAAGGAAAGAGAAGGCTGAGATTATACAGGAAGGTAGGAGTGAGGAGGAGGAGAGGCAGGGTGAGCCGGGGAGAAGGCAGGGTGAGCCAGGGAGAAGGCACGGAGAGGCAGGGTGAGCCAGGGAGAAGGCACGGAGAGGCAGGGTGAGGCAGGAGGGTGCCAGTAGAAGGTATGGCTCTCTCTGACTTCATTATTTGTGTGTTGACAGATGCCTGGCGCTCGACACGGTGCGTAGAATTCTTGTGGTGGTAGTTGTGGTGGTAGTGGTAGTAGGGATATGGTAGGGGTTGTGGTGGTGGGAATGGTAGGTGTGGTAGTGATGTTGATGGTGATGCTTGTGGTATTGGCTTTTGTGGTGGTAGAGTGGTGTTGGGGGTTGTGGTGGTAGGAATGATAGGGGTGGTAGTGGCCGTGGTGGTGTGGTGGTGATGCTTGTGGTAGTACTGTAGTTGTGGTGGTGATGGTTGAGGCAGTGATGACTCTTGGAAAACATTGGTGATTGTAGTGATTGTGGTTTTTTGTAGTGTCGGTGGTGAAAGTGATGAACGTTGAGGTGTGAGTGGTGAGGTGTATGTGGTGAATATTGAGGTGTGAGTGGTGAATAGTGAGGTGTGAGTGGTGAGGTGTAAGTGGTGAATAGTGAGGTGTGAGTGGTGAATAGTGAGGTGTGAGTGGTAAGTGGTGAGGTGTGAGTGGTGAGATTTAAGGTGTGAATGGTGGAGGCGGTGGCTCAGTTGGTAGAGAGGTGGCCTGCGGTCCTACCGGACCCAGGTTCAAATTCCCGCTGGGGCAAGGAACAGTTTAAGGTTTTGAATTTCATGTAAAGCAGACTTTACCGATCTACCAGAAGACCCGCCGACATGTAAAAATACCCCCGCTAATACCAGTACACCAGTCCTATATGAGACAGCCCTAGCATGTATTCAATATGGACGGTGGGTGTTAGCGCCGAGGTGGTGACATGTAGAGGTGTATGATATGTTGGAGGGCTACTCCTACAGGAGCAGGCTCTGAAGCCTGTGCCCAGAGTCGAGCAAAAAAAAAAAAATGGTGGTGTATGTAGTGAGATGTGAGTGGTGAGGTGTGAGTAGTGAAGTTTGAGTGGTGAGTGGTAAGGTGTGAGTGGTGAGTGGTAAGGTGTGAGTGGTGAGTAGTAAGGTGTGAGTGATGAGTGGTAAAGTGTGAGTGGTGAGTGCTAAGATGTGAGTGGTGAGTGCTAAGGTATGAGTGGTGAGTGGTGAGTAATAAGGTGTGAGTTTTTGAGGTGTGAGGTGTGAGTAAGTGGTGGTGAGAATGGGGTGTGAGAGAGAGCATCGTGTAAGTGATGTGTCGCCAGACAAACACTTCACCCTCCACACCACCTCACACACACACACACACACACACACACACACACACACACACACACACACACACACACACAGTCTCTCTCTCTCTCTCTCTCTCTCTCTCTCTCTCTCTCTCTCTCTCTCTCTCTCATGGTGTCTACCCCCACATTTACCTAACCATCACTTTCAAACACTTTTATTCAAATTGTAAGGGTTTTTGGCCAAGGCAGGTCAATTTTAGCTAATTTTATGCTAAGGTAGAATAATAACAGCATAGAAAGCCTCCCACACTGACGAGAATACAGCCCAGAGGGGAGTAACGAGGGGAGTAACGTAGGGGAGTAACGAGGGGAGTAACGCAGGGGGGTAACGTAGGGATTCGAATCTTGGACCCGCGCTCAGTGTGGCGTGGCATATCGATTGGGGTGACTTAGTTAATCCCCTTTCATCCTAATTTTCCACTATATTGTCACTCTAATGTGTTCACTTTAATAAGGCGTTAAATTGCCATCTCTCCATCATGAACCTTAGGCTGTAACAGGTGATTGACGTTAGAATATGATGCTAGTCACAAAGAAGTTATATAGACGGAAAGGATACAGAGTTGTAGGATTGTCGTGTTCCGCCACTGAGCTACAGGAAATAAACTGCTAAGGGATGAACACCTACGCCAGGTTAAAGTGAATGGATTATAGTTTCGTGTGATTTTACTCAGACTTTTCAGATTTAGACTTAAATTATCCTCCATTAACCCCATGTATCCGGGTGACGGCCATTTCTAGTCTGTTTCTGCTGCTGCCAGACGATTTTATTCAGCTTAGTGAAGGCGTCTCGTACTGGAGGGGTTTATTAAGGCCACATCCAACCACTCCAATTCGAGAAGTCCATCTAAAGCGGAATAAAATCGTCTGGAGATGGAGGGAATCAAATGAAAAACGTCTCCCGGACTCAAATATTCAAATTCCTCACCACTAACGATCTCTTCAAAATTTAAAATCGTATAGTGGCGGCAAAAAGAAAGGGAGGTGATGGAGAGGGACGCCTTCACGTGGTGGCGCTGATATAGCTGGACATCACCACTGCCCTGATATACAAACCTCCCCCAGCTCCATCCCTATCCCTTGAAATGATGTAGTAGTAGTAGTAGTAGTAGTAGTAGTAATCCCAGGCTCATCTAAACGTCTACCAAGGGGACTGAATGCTAAAGTTGTCCTCTGCAGTTCACCATCCTCCTTTCCAGTGATAAAGAGGGGACGTTTGTATAACCTGGCATTTGAGCCGCCTGGGTATATCGGTGCCACCACGTGAAGGCTTCCCCTCCAAAACGTAATTGTAATGGTCTGTACTCCGTCTGTAATGATCTGTACTCCGCTCCACACACACCGAGGGAGTGGCGTGGGGTGGCGTCGAACCCAGGCCCTTCGCTCTGTGTGGCGTGGCTCATCGATTGGCGAGGCTTTGGTTAAGAGGGAGGGAGAGACTTGGGGTGGTTTGGTTGAGTTACGGACACGCACACATGCACCCTTGTTCATACACACGCACATGCACGCACACGCAGGCATACACTCATACACTTGCACACACGTACAAACACACATACATATACATAATACATACACATAAGCACATGTACACACATAAGCACATACACAGACATACATAAACACACAAACACACACACACGCACAGATACACACACCCTATCTTCTGTCTATCTGTCTGTCTACCTATCTATCCATCTATTTATCTATCTATCTGTCTATGTCTATCCATCTGTCTGTCTCTGCCTTGCCGTCCCTTTCTTATATATCGTAGGCACCGGCTTGTACATGCCTGACGTTACGGAAAATTACTACTATGCAGGTGTTGAAGGGCAGATGCTCCGTAGGCCAAGGAACACCGCTCTCTGCCCCTGGAGAAGTAAACCGCCCCTACCCACTGTTTCATGCACGGGGCTAGGTGTGAAAGGCTTGGGAGTGTAGAGTGAGAAAATGTGTGTGTGTGTGTGTGTGTGTGTGTGTGTGTGTGTGTGTGTGTGTGTGTGTGAGAGAGAGAGAGAGAGAGAGAGAGTGAACAAAGGGTTATCCATATTTGTATATCTGCTTATCCTCTCGTGTTTTGCGGGGACGGCACAGTCAGCTTTATAATATCCTATTCCTACTGCTGCACCCACGCCCACACTAGCAGACTGAGCCGCGCAACAGATAAGACACAACCAGATGAGTTTCTAGTGTAGCGTTACATATGGACCACCCTGTATACCGTAGAGGTTGCTAACACATGAAGGGATATACTGCCCTCTAAATACCCTCTAAATACCCCCTAAATACCCTCTAAAATGTCTGCCTTAGAGTGGTTTTGAGCCCAGGTTAAAGAAGTCAGTAGGATCACACGCTACCACCCGACCGGCAGTGGCTCCATCCCTTTCTTAATTTCAGTCGCTACCTACAAAGTCTGTGATGTGTGTGTGTGTGTGTGTGTGTGTGTGTGTGTGTGTGTGTGTGTGTGTGTGTGTGTGTGTGTGTGTGTGTGTGTGTGTGTCTCTCTCTCTCTCTCTCTCTCTCTCCCCGTCGTTAACACAGTAATTGACCCTGTTATTTCCTATTAATTTGACACCACCCTCCCCAAGCCGCGAGTCCCGGGGGAGAGGGGAGGAGGGAGAGAGGAAAAAAGGGGATGAGAGAGAGAGAGAGAGAGAGAGAGAGAGAGAGAGAGAGAGAGAGAGAGAGAGAGGAGGGGGGGGTAAAGAAGAGAACAAGACAAAAGATGGACTGTGGGAGACAAAAGCAAGGGGAAAGAGAGAGAGAGAGAGAGAGAGAGAGAGAGAGAGAGAGAGAGAGAGAGAGAGAGAGAGAGGATATAGCAAGGATAAAGAAGACCAAGAGGAAGATTATGAGAGAAAGAAGAGGAAATGCAAGAGTTAAAACGATTGAAGAGTTGGAGGAAGAGAAATGGGGAAGAATTCATGGCACTGCGATGGAGAGAGGAGGGAGAGAATTACCATGATGGAGGGAGGAAGTTATGATGATGGAAGGAGGGAATGAGGCATGGGAGATGGAGAGAGAGGAAGGGAGGTGTAGTGATGAGGAGGGAAGGAGGCATAAACGTGAGAGAGGGAGAGAGGGAGGGAGGTGTGGTAAAGGAGAAAAGAGGGAGAAATGCATGAAAGGGAGTGGAAGGGGAGAGGAGCGGAGGTGATGGAGAGAGGAGGAACGGAGGTGTAGTTTGAGTGGGGAGAGAGAGATGGAGGGTAAAGGATAGAGGGAAGTAAGGGGGATGGAGGGAAGGATATATGTTGATGGAGACAGGTATGGAAGGAGAACAAGGGATGGAAGTAGGAAAATAGAGGGACGAACGGTAATGGAAGGAGGGAAGATGTGGTCATGAACGAGAGTGGGAGAGAGGCATGAAAGGGAGAAAAAGAGAGGGAGAGAGGGAGGTAGGGTGATAGAGGAAGGAAGGGAGGGAGAATTGGTGATGGAGGGGGTTAGGGAAGGATGGAGGGGTAATGGAAGGGAGTGACGGAGGGAGTAAAGGAAAAGGAGAGGAAGATGGAGGGAGGGAGGAAGGGCTCAGCTGGCGAGAGGGAGGGCTGGGAGCTTAGCAAAAGGGGGAGAAGGAGGGTGAATTAATAGCAGACAGGGAGAGAGGAAAGGGGAGAGAGAATGGGAAGGGAGAGAGAAAATGAGTTAAGGGTCAGAATAATAGAGGAAAGAGGGAAGGGGTGAGAGGAAGGGAAAGGGATAGAGATGGGAGAGAAGGGGAAGGGGAAGGTAAATGGAAGGGAAGAGGAGGGATAGTGAGAAAAGAGAGTAGAGAAAGGAAGGGAGGAGGAGGAGAAAGTGGGAAAGGGGAAGGGGAAATGAGAGAGGAGGGAGAGAGAAGGGAGTGGAAGGGAAAAGAGAAGGGAGGGAATGGAAAGGGAAAAGCAGGGAGCAGAAAGAAGGGAAAAGGTGAAGGAGAGTAGAGAGAGGGAGGGATTAGGAGAGGAAGAGAAAGGAAAGGAGAAGTTTAAGAACAGGAGTGCAGAACAGGAGAGAGGAGATAATGGATAGAGAAGAGAGAAGATGCAGGAAGGAAAGTGAGAGAGAAAGGGTGAATGGAGAAGATAGGAGACAGCAATGACAGGGAAGAAATGAACGGAAACGAAGGAAGGAAATAGACAGATCAAGAGAGAGAGAGAGAGTGTGTACAGATAACAAAGAAGAGCAAACAGCAACAGACTATTGGTCCTTTCGAGGCTCTTTGTTGCAACTAACACAGCTACTCTGTGGATCAAAGACAAGGATAGGAAAGCAAGAAGGGTTCCTCCCACTCACTAAACTTTCCAATCGGAACCGGCAGGAAGTAATGGGAAGAACAAGTAACCTGCAAAGGAAACACATCTCTTCAACATACTGATGTTTTTCTGCAGTTACAGCCTATATGTCTTGTACTGTAAGGCATCATAATTCAGAAATGTATCATTCAGAGGTGAACATGCATAACTGGGGAACAGAGGACAAATACATATCCAGGCGGTTTTTGAATATCAGTACTGTATCAGAGTTTGCCACATTAGTAGACAACTTGTTCCATCTATTATAAATTATACTAAAAAAGAAGTACTTAGCTAATGTGAGTGGGAACGCTTGTCATTAATTTTATATTCCTTACCTGTAGTACAGTTTGACTTGTCTACATTGATGTACTTTTCAGACGCCATATTATCATGTCCTTTGAAGATTTTGTATAATTGAATTAAATCCCGTCGTAATCTGCTTAAAAAAAGGTAAACAGATCCATCTCCTTTAAACATTCCTCATATGCAGCATTTCTTAGTCTAGTATTTTTGTCATGTTTCACTGTACCCTCTCGTGTTTCCCCTTAAAAAAAAATAATAATAATAATATGACCAAAACTGGACACAATACTCCAGATGCGGGCGTACCAGAGAACTGTACAAGGTGAGAACAATATTTTCCGATTTCCATTGGAATGCTTTACCTGTGAGTCCAGCATATTTATTCTCTTTATTTTTTTTGTTTTTTACAACCTTTGTAAACTGCATGCTTAGATTCAAATAATTTGTTTGATAACTCCTGGGTCTTTTTCATGTCCTACATTCATAGTATAACTGGTTCTCACGCGTTTACTGTCAGTGTTTGGAACTTTACATTTACCAACATTCTAATCCATCAGCCATGTTTGGACTCAGTGAAACAGTTGATCATAATCTCTCAGGATTTCCATTTCTGCAATTCCATGTCTCCCTTGTTACCAGTTTGTGTATTTTAATCAACTTCAGAAAACTCACAAAATAGTCCTTCGTCTGTATCATTCAACAGGAGATACTACACCATATATTTTCTTCTCGTTATCTCCAGACGATTTTATTCAGCTGTTGGAATTTTCGAACTGGAGGGGTTAGATAGATGTCCTTATTTTGCCCTGTCATTACAAGGTCTCCCCAAACTGAATAAAATCGTCTGGAGATAGCAAGAATAGCCCGGAAAATACGTCATTGCAGTGAAGGGGTTCAGTAGCAGGTCTCTCTCTCTCTCTCTCTCAAGTCGAATAAAATCGTCTGGTAGCGATAGGAAAAAATAAAATCGTCTACTCTAAGGCGTTAACCTCTCCACCCCAAGGACGTCTTTTATATAGGGTGGTCCATATATAGCGCTCCATTTCTCGTGTGTTGCGGGGACGGCTCAGTCAGCGTTGCCAATGTCTGTCCTGTATCATTAATTCAGTGCCTACTCCCACTGTCACACCCACGCCCACACCAGCAGCGTGAGCCGCCCCCACAATTCTAAAATACCAAATCAGTTTCAAGGAAGCTGGTGTTTATAGATCGCCCTCTTTCCTTCTCTCTCTCTCTCTCTCTCTTACGCCCTCTTTCTTTTTCTTACGCCCTCTTTCTTTTTCTTACGCCCTCTTTCTTTTTCTTACGCCCACTTTCTTTTTCTTACGCCCACTTTCTTTTTCTTACGCCCTCTTTCTTTTTCTTACGCCCTCTTTCTTTTTCTTACGCCCACTTTCTTTTTCTTACACCCTCTTTCTTTTTCTTACACCCTCTTTCTTTTTCTTAAACTCTTTTTTCTTACGCTGTCTTTCTTTTTCTTACACCCCCCTTTTTTTTTTACGCTGTCTTTCGTTTTCTTACGCTGCCAGACGATTTTATTCAAACTAAAGATTTTTCGAACTTAAGGGGATTAGATATAGCCTTCGTAAACCCCTTCAGAACGAGATATTTTCCTAAGCTTATTTTTTGTATATATTCAATTGTTTTTCCTTCCTCTGTTCTGTTATAAAAAAAAAAAAAGCCGAGTAAAATCGTCTGGAATTTACTCATTTTACTTCAACTTGGCTCAGACTTTTTTTTTACGTAACTCAGTGGCAGAAAAGACAATACTACAGCTTTACGTCCTTTCCATAGCACTTCTTCCAGACGAGCATCGTATTCTAGTGTTAATATACTGTTACATTTCAGCATTGAAGATGGAGAGGTGATAAGGTTAGGGCAAGTTAGAGTAAAAGGAGAATAGCAAGAAGTGTGGTAAATAGTAGGTCCCCGGGCTGAATGGGTTAGAGAATTCGAAAATGCTATACCCTTTTTACTCTAAGTTGGCCTAAGATTTCGTCACTTCGTCCTGAATTCAAGAAAAATTTTCATTAAACTTTTTTATCATATGATTGTCAGCCACATAGCTGTACTACAATTAGTTTATGAGATATTTCAATTTCATGTCTGCAGTTTTTGCACCATGAGTATATGACCTTCATAAATAGGTCCAGGTCATTTGTATTTGGTACAAGTTCTTGGGTTACCATAGGATACCTTCCTGTATAACATCAATATCTAAGGAAAAAATAAAAGCCCAAAGAATAATAATAATACGAAAACAATAAGCTTCACTATTTCTATGGCGAAGGTTAATAATCGCCAGAAAACCTTAGTGTTGTTTCACCTTAAATTTGCCCAGCTTTGTGGCAAAAACAGGCAGTATGACGGGTTTACATCTTCATACCTAACACCGTATTCTTGTTAATCTGTTGTTGCAGCTCAGTACTAAAGATAGAGAGACAACATTTATGAGGCCAGTTTAGAGTAAAAAAAGAGTGTAGACCTACGAAATTACTGTCCTTGATGTGCAGTCATAGTCGGTTTGTTTTCATCTGACGGGTCTGGCCCACACTCACAACTTGAATACTGTGTCGCCGTTGCATGATTTTCGACGAACCTTAGCTGTGAAGTAGGAATGAATCTTTGGTTACTAATTAAATTTATCCTCCAGTCTGACTACACTTGGCCATCAGTTGAGCCGAACAGAGGTTACGGATCTCTGTCAGGTGAAAGCAAACAGAAAACAGCAGAATCCCGACGGACAAACCTTGGCAGTGATGGGGAAACATATACCCGAGGCACCTTTGCATTGCCAGTTACAGTGTGGGATACAAAGTTTGATTAATAATTTACCTTTTATATACGTGTCGCTTTCCTCTGCTGACAAATATTTCGAAGCTTACAGGCGCTTGGTATGTTTCTTTCGTCATTATGTAATTCTCTTTTATATGCCAAAATTACAAGAAGATGCAGGGGAATATTAGACGAACTTTGGACCACTCCTACGTTGCAGATATTAAGAAGGTTTTCCAAGATAGCGAAGGAACTGATTTTTTTTTTTTTTTTTTACAGGTTCCTTATATACTGTATGTCCAGGGAACTTGTCTGACTCTCCTTCTAATTCTCCTTAGCTGTTCATGTGAATAGAATTGCTTGTAAAGTCGTTTATCTTCACTCATACACCTACCAAACACGTAACAATAAAACTGGAGTGAACATTAAAGTTAAGTAAATACGAATAACCAAACGATAATTGTTAACTATCATGGAGACCTATTTATTAATTGATTAGGAGTCTTTATTATATTATCCCCCAAAACTGAATTGCTTAATCAGTGTGCAGTCTAACAAGTCTCTTAAATGGCTGATTGAAATAACTTTACGCTGGTGTCAAAGTTACGTTAATTGAAGTGGGAAAGGAAGAGGGAGTGAGGGAACCCAGGGAGGAGTGGGAAGAGCAAAAACAGACTGAGGGGAGGAGAGGAAGGGGGAGGAAGTGAGGGTAGTTAGGGGGGAATGAGAAGAGCAAAAACAGATTGAAGAGAGAGAGAGAGAGAGAGAGTAGGCCTGGAGACGCATAGGAATAAAAAAGACCTGTGGATGAGTAAAAAGTGGCGAGTGAGATGAGGGAGAGAGATAGGGTGTGGGGAGGGTGCAGATGGTGGTGGTGGTGTGGAAAGTGGTCACACCTTCACCCCTCTCATTCCTCACCCCTCACCCCCACCCTCCATGTCATCCCTCCCCCCTCACCCCCACCCCCCATGTCATCCCTCCCCCCTCACCCACCCTCACCCCCTCTCATTCCTCACCTCCCACCCTCCATCCCTCACCCACCCTCTCCCCTCGCCCCCTATCACTCCTCACCCCTCACCTCACCCCTCCCCCATTCTCACCTCTCCCCCACATTTACCCCCACTCCTCACCCCCCACCCCTCAAACCTCATCCCTCACCCCTCATCCCTCACCCCTCACCCCACATCTGCCTCACCCCACACCTGCCTCACCCCACATCTGCTTCACCCCACACCTGCCCCTCCCCACACTTTTCCTTCTCCACACCTGCCCCATCCCACATCTGCCCCTCCCCACACTTCCTTCTCCACACCTGCCCCATCCCACATCTGCCCAATCCCCATACCTGCCTCATTCCATACCTACTTCACCCCACATCTACCTCACTTCTTACCTGTTTCACCCCACACCTGCCTCGCCCCGTACCTACTTCACTCCACAACAACCTCACCTCACACCTACTTCATCTCTCATCTTCCTCACACCTTGCCTACCTCACCCCTCACCCTTCACTCACCCCTCACCCCTCACTCACCCCTCACCCCAACCCTCCACCTCACACGCCTTACTCCTCACCTGCCTTACACCACACCTGCCTCACCCCACACCTGCCTCATCCCACACCTGCCTCATCCCATATCTGCTCCACTTCACACCTGCCTCACCCCAAACCTGCATGCATCACCCTTCACCCTCACCCCAATCCCCCACCCCACACTACAATCCCCCACCTCTCACCCCACACCCCCAACCCTTACCCCACATCTGCCTCCTCACCCCACACCGGCCTCACCCCTCACCATGCGTCATGCCTCACAAGTAACAGGTGTGTCTGCCTCACTGACTGCCAGGATTTTTCTCAGGTGAATAAAATCATTTGGTGCCACCCAGCATAAAGGCTAAATAGAAATAGCTTCAATAGAGATAACTTTAATCTTTTGCAGTCTTAATAGAGATAGTTTTAATTTTTCCCCTGTTTTATTCCGTTTGATGTGATGACTTTTTTTTTATATTGTATTTTTTCTATCACAAGTCTCTTTTTTCATTTGATGAAGATCCCTAACCCCTTTCAGTTCAGGCGATGGGAAAGTGTAGTGCGATTGGAGGGTAAGTTTGACTAGTAACCAAGGAGACTCATTCCCTCCCCATAAGCAAAGTCCATCGAATTTCATGCAACCACAATTTAGTATTCAGGTTGTGAGAGTAGCCCAGTTGTGTCAGATGAAAATAAACAGACTATAGGAGATTTGATATTGACCTCAGAGCACGCCTTTACTAGTGAAGGGGACAGCGAAGGACGTGTCAAACTTCCCCATTTTGAAAGTTTATTTAAAGTTCAATAAAATCGCTAAATAACAGCAATAACAGACTGTGCAGGGTGGTCCATGTATAGCGCTTGTCTTCCACTCCATCCGGTGATTTCTCGTGTGTTGTGGGGACGGCTCAGCGTTACCAGTGTCAGCCCTGAAACATTTATTCTATTCTTTCTCCTACTGCCACACCCACACCAGCAGACTGAGCCATCCCCGCAACACACAAGGTGCTGTCATGTGAGTTTATAGTGGAGCGCAATTTTAGGATTACCCTGTATTATACGTCATCAGAGTGAAGTGGTTAGTCCGAATAAAATACTGTAGTGAATCCATAGCAGCGAAAAGATTGCTGTAGTAGTAGTAGTAGCAGTAGTAGTAGTAGTAGTAGTTGTTGTTGTTGTTGTTGTTGTTGTTCCCTAGGCAGTCTGGCCGAACAGTCCTGAGTCCCGAAGATGGTAGTGGTGTGGTGTGGTGTGGTGGTTGTAGTAGTAGTAATGGTGGTGGTGATAGTGGTGTTGTATCGCTAGGTTCATCCGCAATGTGAACCCAGTGGACTGCAGGTTTAAGTTGTCTTCTTCTCCGCAGTCTACATTCTTCTCAGGGAAAGAGTAGTAGTTGAGGAAAGCTGACCTAAACAAACAGTGGAGCCGCCTGGTTATATCTGTGCCATCCCACGAAGGCGCCCCTCTACAGCACCAGCAAAAAGATGAACCCTTTCAATCGGATACGTAGTTTTCCACTGAATTCCCGCTAATTGCAGACGATTTCATTGAGCTTCGGACAAACTTTTTCGTACTGAAGGAGTGAGGTGTAGCTTCCATTATTTACACACACACACACACACACACACACACACACACGTCGAGCAAAATACATGTTTCGCGAGCGCGGGAGTAATAAAAGACCTAAACTGAATATTGTTGTCTCAGATTTTTAGCTAGATAAAAAGACATCATCGTTCTCTCTCTCTCTCTCTCTCTGATTTTTAAGAAGCTAGCGATAGTAATGATAAGCATAAGCGGGTGATATTTAAGAGAGAGAGAGAGAGAGAGAGAGCTAGAGAGAGAGATTCTGAGTCTGAGTCCCTTTTAAGATTCGTACAGAGGAAAGTGAATGGAAAGTTTCGATTCTGTGTGTGAGATGGAGTGTGAGAGAGAGAGAGAGAAAGAGAGAGTAGTATGTGATGGATGAAGTGTGAGTTATGTTTGTGTGTAGTGTCCGAATAGGTGTGTGCTTGTGGTTGTATGTGTGTGTGTGTGTGTGTTACGGGTATTTATATATATATATATATATATATATATATATATATATATATATATATATATGTATGTTCGTATGTAGGCCTATGTATATGAGTGTATGGGTGTGCATGTACGTGCATGTGAGGGCATATATGTGTGTGTATGGATGAGAGTACGTGTTTGTGCGTTTATATGTATGTGTGCGTCCCCCCCACCACCAGATAAGCGCCCCCTGTTACCCGCTGCTCCCCATCGATCCCAAGAAATGGATTTCATGAATTTTCCCGCCAAATCCTATTGAGAAAAAGGAGCGCCGAGGCAGGAGTGAAAGTTTTAGGGGCGACTCTCCGTGCTCACCCCTCACCCCTCCCTCACTCACCCCCTCTCTCACCCCTCCAGCTTGAGCCTATGCCGAATTACCCAGCATCCGAATCATCCCAAAGTAGTATCCAGCCGAGAGGGGCGTAGGTATGCCGAACTGGGAGGAGGATTCGATGGGCCGAGATAATCGAAATAATCCCCGGCGGTATACGAAAGATTCTGGCACTTCGCTCAGTCCAGGTCAAGCTTCACATGAATTTCCAATGCGCCTAATCTGAGAAAAGCACATGTGAGGAGAGAGTTTTAAACTTGTTTATTGGACGGCGATGTGATGGCGGGGGAGACACGCCGAGTTTTACCAGGAATTCGCCCACATTTCACCCACCTTCAGGAGCGCCTGGAGTCCTTCTGGAGCCTCAGGAGACTCCACCACGCCCATAGAGGTCTCCCCAGCCTCTGTCAGGGCCCCAGGAGTGGAGGAAGTAGAGGGGAGGCTAAGGGAACAGCTGATCTAAGGGCGGGAGGGGCGTAGAGGCCGCAGGAAAACAGCAGCTGCGCAGAGCGATGTATTCAGAGAGGCGCTAAAGCCATTCCTCTGCATATCGAGGGAACCTGGTGTGGTGCAGGGGCGGGGGGGGGGGGTGTAGGGGGGCTTGTGTGGTGGTATGGTGGAGGAGAGGGTGGTGTGATGGTTTAGGGGGCGGTGGTATGGTGGTGGAGGGGGGGTAGTGTGATGTGAAGGGAGTTTTGGTGTGACTGACAGGGGCAGGACCAAGTGGAGGGAGTTGTGTGGTGGCTGAGGGGGTGGTGTGGTGGTGGTGGAGAGTGTGGTATGGTGGCGGAGGGAGTGGTGTGGTGGCGGAGGGAGTGGTGTGGTGGTGAAGGGAGTGGTGTATGGTGGTGGAGAGGGTGGTGTGGTGGTGGAGGGAGTGATGTGGTGGGGGAGAGAATGGTATGGTGGTGGTGAAGATGGTGTTGTAGAGGAGAGGGTGGTATGATGGTGGAGAGAGTGGTGTGGTGATGGTGGGATGGTGTGGCGGTGGACGTGATGGTATAATGGTGGAGGAGGTGACGTAGTGGTGGAGGGAGTAATGTGGTGGTGGGGGGAGTGGTATGCTGATGGGGAGAGTCGTGTGGTGGTGAACGTGGTGGTGGAGGGAGTGATGATGACGGGAGGGTGTGGTGGTGGAGGGTGGTGGTGTGGTGGTGATGGTAATAGTAATGATACGTTGTGATGGTGGTGGTGATAGTGATGGTAATGGTGATAATGGTGTGAGATGGTGCAAGAATTCAACAACCACACCACACCACATCCAAGTCTGTTGATGATGATGATGATGATGATGCAGGGGTGGTGTAAGATGATAATGGTGATTGTATTGTATGGTGATACTGGTAAAGTGTGGTGCAAAAGTCCTGCCACCATACCACACCACACACGTCTGTCTTTTATTGGCGATGATGATGATGATGATGATGGTGGTGGTGACGGTGGTGTGTGGTGATAATGGTACAGGGTGGTCCAAAAGTCTCTCAACCACACCACACCACACCACGCCCAAGTCCATCTTCTTTTGGTGATGGTGATGATGAGGGTAATGGTGACAGTGGTGTATGGTGTTGATGGTACAGGGTGGTGCAAAAGTCTCACAACCACATCACACCACACCACACCCAAGTCCATCTTCTTTTGGTGGTAGTGGTGATGAGGGTAATGGTGACAGTGGTGTATGGTGATAATGGTACAGGGTGGTGCAAAAGTTTCACCACAGTCAAGCGTATCTGTTGTTTCCTCCGCAGCTGAGAGCCAGGGCAGCTGCAGTCTCTCTCTCTCTCTCTCTCTCTCTCTCTCTCTCTCTCTCTCTCTCAGCCTCTTTTCTTTTTGGCTTTTTTTTTTGTCGTATGTGGTGTGTGTGTGTGTGTGTGTGTGTGTGTGTGTGTCTGTCTGTCTGTCTGTCTGTCTCTCTCTCTCTCTCTCTCTCTCTCTCTCTCTCTCTCTCTCTCTCTCTCTCTCTGTCCTTTGGTGCGCGCGAGAGAGAACAAAATATCCCACACATTTTTTATTCGATTTTAACCAAACTTGGTGGAAGTGTTGAGTCCAGCCCAAAATTGACCGATTATTTTTTAGAACAGTAGGTCAAAGGTCTGGGTTACATGGCAAGGTCAGCCTAAATATTTTTATCCGATTTAGACCAATCTTTGTGGAAGGGTTGGGGATAAGGCAAGGAAAATGGGATTCGTTCTTTAAAATAATCAGTTAAAGATCAGGTCATTGTTGATCCAATTTAGACCAAAGTTGATGGAAATGTTAAGGGTCAAGCAAGAATGAAGTAAGTCGATTTTGAGAGCAGTCAGTCGAAAATCAAGATCACAGGACAGATTCAAATGTTCGGCTCTCAGACCAACTGTTTGGGCGTGGGTATTGCACACTCAGATTACTGTTCTTGTCATGTTCTATACTCATTTAACTCTAGCTTACTTTAAAACTACCATCCTTCTGTCTTTAATGGTGTGTTGTAGCAGTAGGTTAGCACTATAATGTGTTGCTACTCACGAAGAAAGGCAGTGGAAATAGTGTCGAGCCGTAGCATTTTTCTGTCACTGCTTCACTCAGAATCTGCAACAGGTCGAAAATTTAAGCCAGAATAAAACGAAAGGACTATAGCTAACGTCATACCATTTTATTCAACGTAAGAAACCCCATTGGTACTAAGAGTCTTTCATAGGCCTAATAAAATCGCATGGAGACGAGAAATAAAGTAGGAAGTACGTAAGGGTAGTAAAGAATCTGATTTATTTTTACGATAAAGTTTTCTTATTTGTGCATTATTATGAAGAATCAGTTTGCTATGGAATCATTTTGTCATAAACATTTTGACATGGAGGCGATTTGTTTGTGGCCACCCCTTCCTGATTTAGGCGTCTGACAACAGATAAATAGATAGATTTTGTTATGCAGAAGTGAAGGAGTGTTGCAGTGTTGATGTGGATGGGATGAGACGCATTGGACGTAACTTGAATGTAGCCCCAACTCGAGAGGATGGAGAATGTGAGACTGACTAGGAGAGAGTCTGTGTGTGAGGTGGAAAAGGGAAGAGGAAGGTGGAGACCGAGGATGAGACGGAGTAATGGGGTGGAGAGGTATTTGAGGGAGAAGAATGTGACCTGGAGGAAGGACAGACTTATGGCGGGGTTCGGAATGACTTTGAGGCGATTCGTTTGTAGCCACCCCATCAGAGATTAACGTGTCTGGCAATAGATAGATAGACAGGAAGATATTATTGATAGATAAATACATAGATAGATAGTGATAGACAGATAGATAGATACCGTAGATAGATAGATAGACATGTATTTTTCACTTTACCCCTTGACTTCGATATCGCATTTAACATCTTATTCTTTCTATCTCCAGACGATTTTCTTCATCTTAGGGGAGACTTTCAAACAGGGGGGTTTAGATGCAGACTTCATTAACCCCTAAACTATACTCATTTTACCCGAACTTGGCCTAAAACTGCCCTCTTTCCATCACGAATGCTGAGTTGCTGTAAGAGATTAACACTGGAATGTGATGCTAGTCAAGAAGAAGTGCTGCGGAAAGGATGCACACTGTAGCTTTGTCCTGCCTGTAAGCTACGCGAAGTAAACCGCAAAAGGACGAAAATCTGGGCCAAGTTAAGGTGACAAGACTATATTTAGGGACTTTTCGTAAATACATATAATCGTGTGAAAGTAAAATATTCCACGTCATTGGGCTGAAAGGGTTGATATTCAGTCTATAATACATTCATTTTAACTTGGCTTAAATTTTCGGGGTTTGTAGTTGATTTCCCGTAATTTGTACTCTCATCGGTCAAGGAATCTCCCTATCATCTCTTCCTTAGCGATTTATTTTTGGATATGGCTGGTTAATATCCTTTTGTACGTTATGTATGCAGAGTATGGTGATATTGGAAGGATTTATATAACACAGAAGAGGACAGCAATGTGTAATAAGCAAAATGAATCGCTAAGGAAAAGGTGTTAGGCAGCTTCCTTACCAGCGAGAACACGGGTCCGTCATTTCGGTGCCACCACGTGAAGGCGTCCCTCTACAGCACAGAAGAAGGGTTAAGGTGTATATATGATTCTCTCTCTCTCTCTCTCTCTCTCTCTGCTGCTCTTTTTCCCCCACGTCTTCCCTTCCGTATGTCTTTTCCAGCCTCCTCCCTTCCTCGTCTTATTACTTCCTCCCTTCAGGCCCTCTCTCTCTCCCCTCAGCTTTTCTCTCCCTCCCTAAGGCTTCTCTCTCTCCCTCCCTCCCTCGACCTTCTCTCTCCCTTCCCCCAAGCTCTTATTTTTCTTTATTTCTTCCTGCCTCAGATTTTCTTTCTCTTCCTCTTCAGTTTCACTCCCTCCCTTCTTCTTCACCATCCCTCCATATTCACCCTCCTTCACTGCAGTTTCTCTCCCTCCCTCCATAGTATCCCTCCCTCTCTTCAATCACTCTCCCTTCCTCCATCTTCTCCCCCCCCCCTTCTTTTCATTACCTCTCCCTCCCCCCATCTTCTGACTCCCTTCGTCATCATCTCTCTCTCCCTTCATCTTCTTCCTCTCTCTCGTCAGTTTTTCACCCTCCCTCCATCTCCCATCTTCTCCCTCCTTCTCTCCATCTTCTCCATCCTTCTCTCCATCTTCTCCCCCCCTCCGTCTTCTCCCTCCCTCTCTCCATCTTCTTTCCTCTCTTCATTTTTTTTCTCCCTCCCTTCTGTTTCCCTCCCTCCCATCAGTTTCTCTCTCCCTCCCTCCATGTGTTTTCTCCATCCATTCAGTTTCTCTCACTCCCATGTGGAGAGGATGGAGAGTGAGTGACTACCGTGGATGAGATGGAGGGATGGAGTGGAGAGATGAGTGAGGAGGGGTGTGAGTTGAAGGAAAGGCAGTCAAATGTCAGAGGACAGGGCAACATGGAGGCGATTTGTTTGTAGCCATCTCTAACAGGATTAAGGAGTCTGGCTATGGATAGCTAGAATGATAGACATATATATAATAATAGAAGATAGAATGGTAGATAATTGCTGTAGTCCGGTTTGCCCATTCAGGATAGCTTCCGTTAAATAGTGTATCTTGAATATTAAAGTAAGGCAAAGGAATCAAAGAATAAGGCGCTCCTCCAGCCACCAAACCCTCCATCGGAAACTGTCAGAGAAAAAAAAAATAATAATAATAATACGAAACAGCGCAGAAAAACTCACACGAAAATTTTATAGGAAAGGACGAAAGGAGGACATAGACCGCAACAATGGAAACTAGAGAGAGAGAGAGAGAGAGAGAGAGATAATAATAATAATAACAATAATAATAATAATAATAAATAATAAAATTGGTCGAGTGAATGAGTGACTGAATTGAGTTTTACAGCCAAATTTTTCAAGCCCTGTGCCTGTCAAACCTGTGTCTTAAGCTCATAGTAGAGGAAGCATCGACTACTTCATTGGGTAACTTATTCCACCCATCCATTACTCATTTTCATAACTAATTCATTTTTATTCCTGTACAAAAATTAAATGATCGTAGTCTGCAAAAATCTCTTCCCAGTTTTGGTCATTCTTCACATTGCAGTATTCTCTCTCTCTCTCTTCACATTGCAGTATTCTCTCTCTCTCTCTCTCTCTCTCTCTCTCTCTCTCTTTCAAAAATTTCCCTCCCTCACTTCCCACGCCCTCCGCCTCCACGCCTCGTCATCTCATTATTTCCCTGTCCACTCCCACGACCTGAAGAGCCAGCAGGGTCAGGAGAGAGAGAGAGAGAGAGAGAGAGAGAGAGAGAGAGAGAGAGAGAATGACACGAATAAGGAGAAATAAAATAGAACTGGTAGAGAAGTATGTTATAGTACTTTCACATGAACCTGGCTCAGATTTCCCTCCTTTTACGGCTTATTTCACGTAGCTCAGCGACAAGAAAAGACCATGTTAGGGCTCTACGTCCCTTCCGGAGCACTTCCTCGTGACTAGCATCATATCTTAGTACTAATCTGTTACTTAATTCAACACTCATTTTGGAGGGATGACAATTTTAGGGTAAGTTAGAGTAAGACAGTATAATTTTCGAATATGAGTTGCAAATTCAAGAAATATACGTAAATAGGTGATACGGAAAGGGGTAGGAAGTCATAATTATTCTTCCATTTTATTTTCTTCACACGGCAAGTTAATTCTCTCAGGCTCGTATAACGCATCCAAAATGGTAAATCGTCAAGAAATTTAGTGGAGTTGGTGCGACCGTGAGAGGGTTGATGAGACTGTTTTCAACACTCGGGCTCCTATGACTCACTTTTGATTTGCTGTCGCTGTCCCTAACTATTAAATTAGATAGCATGGTCATAGTCCTCTTTGTAACCAACAGTCTCCACAGGGCCATTAGGTCTGCTGCTGTTTGCTTTCCTTTTTGCTTCTTTGTACCATATAATCGTGTGTCATTGCTGGAATATACTAGATGTGGCCTCAGCTTAGTACCAGTAATAGTTCCAGCACTAGGTTCATATGCTGTTTGAACCCCCAGAACCGCAGGTTGAATTCGCCCTTCTCCAGCAGTCCACCGTTCCCTTTGGCGGGAGTTGAAGGACATTAATTCGAGCAGCAAAGTGACTAAATCGGTGCCACAGCATAACTCGTCCCTCTCCAGTACCTACGCCAACTATGAGCGAGTTAATTTCCATGTAAACATTTGTATGGTTGGTAATAATTGTGTACGGTTTGTGCATATTTTTATCTTTATTTAATTTACCATTTCTTTTGATCCTTATAAATTTTTCCTCATTCGAAATAACGCTTTGATTAACTTATGTTGGGTGAAGTAAAATCTTGGAAGGTTAACGGGAACGAGACACAGTTATCAATTTTTGGCCACCACGTTGATCAGGATTATTTTTAACTGTCTTCCCTGTGGTGGGTTTCTCTTATGCATCTGGGGTCGTAGTGGTTAGAACGCCCCAGTCGGAGTGAAGCCCTTGCATAGGATTGATCCCTGAGAGGAGGTTGGAGGCTTTTTGATCCTGTAAAGCCGTCAAGGAAGTAGGCTGATCATCTGCCCTTAAATATACTGGTCTACGGTACTGAATTGACGTGTCGCGGGCAAAGGGTTGATCTCTTCACTGCTTCACGTCTTTTGTACTTTTTTCTCGCCACCTCCAGACGATTTCAGTCAGGTTGGGAGGGGGTATTCGAAGTGAAGGGACTAGATACTGCCTTTATTTTTTGACGCTTTCACTTTCAGGACACTGCTAATTTGAATAAAATGTCTGATTCCGTGATAGTAGAGAGAGAGAGAGAGAGAGAGAGAGAATATCCCTAACTCTCCATCCCCTTCTGCATATCTCCCCAAAGGTCTAGTAATATGAGGCAGTTGGGGTGTTGGTCTTTTTCTCCGCGCATCGATTCGAAACTAAAACCCTTGGAGTATTTTTTTTTTTTTTTTCGGTCCTGTAGTGCCCACCAGGGACGTTGGACGGTCTCTACCAACTACTGTGGAGAATGGTAGACTAGCCTCGGGTCCCTACGCCTCTAAGTGGTTAATAGGGAAGTGGCTGTTACGTCTTTTCAGGATTTTCATCTCACTTCAGTTCGAGGTTTTGTTTGGTTCTTGTTACCTGTAGAGACCTTTATTCATTTGAGAGAGAGAGAGAGAGACTTCATGTAGTGGAAGGGTTAATTAAACTTTGATATAACACACACACACACACACACACACACACACACACACACACACACACACACACACACACACACACACACACACACACACACACACACACACAAGATCACCCTGCCACACCATACCACCTCCTCACACCACAGCACACAAGATCACCCTGCCACGTCACATTACACCAGGACATTTAACCGAAAGACCCTGAAGCTCCCGCATCTAGTATTCTTGCACTCGTTTCACTAAATTCTTGCTTTCTCCAGACGATGACATTTACTTAAGGATGAACTTTGTAACTCCAGGTGTGAGATTATAGCCTTAATTAACTTCTCAATCACTGGGCTCACCTAAGTTAATTAAAATCGACTGGTGGTGCAGGAGAGGGACGCCTTCATGTGGTGGCACTGATATGACCAGATGGCTCTGCTGCCAGGTTATACAAACGTCCCTCATGTCTCTCTCCCTATCCACTCAAAAGGAGGACGGTGGAATGCAGGAAAGGAGTAATTTCTCTGAATTCACGTTCAGATGAACCTTGGGTTACTAGGACTACTACTACTATTACTACTACTACAATAATAATAATAATAATAATAATAATAATAACAACAGCAGCAGCACCAAGTATAAGGCGTGGTCGGATTGAAGGACACAACACCTGGTCACTTCCACTCATAGTCTTCTAATCCTGCTCATAAGTCGTGTTGCTTTTAGTCCCGTCACACTCTCTCCGTGCAATATTTATCAACCCTCTGTTAGTCGGGACAGCTCTAGATGATTTTATTTATCTGAGTTACGTAAGTGTAGGAACCTGAGCGAGTCAGTATTGTCACAGTTAACCCTCTCTTGGTCGGGTCAGCTCTTGTGTTTTCTTCCAGCCAACGCCAGACGATTTTGATGAGATAAGAGTCATTGGAGCCTGAGATTGTGGATGTCACTGTTAGTGCTATTTCTGTGTGTGTGTGTGTGTGTGTGTGTGTGTGTGTGTGTGTGTGTGTGTGTGTGTGTGTGTGTGTATGTATGCATAGTCCGTAATTTTTTATCATCTCTTCTTTCTAATTACCATTCTTCTTTATGCCCTCCTTTGTGATGCTCGTTCATCTTCTTCTTCCTTACCTCTTTGGTTTTCCCTCCTCGTTCTGTCTCTCATTTTCCTCTTCCACTACTTCTTTCTTTCCCATTCCTCCTCCATTCCCATTTCTTCTCTAGATCACACCTTTTTCTTCTTCTCTCTCCGCGTCCCCTTTCTCTTCCTCCTTTTCTTCTCCTCTTCCGCTTCTCTTCAGTTACTCTTACTCTTTTCTACTTCCTCCTCATTGTATATCTTCTCTATTCTCACCTCAATCCCTGTAAAAGTTTAAAGTCAGAGAGAGGTTGCGAGTAAGGTGGGACAGGTGCAAACCACACACGATGAAGTATAAGAGAGTGGTAGCAGAGAAGTGGTACCGTAGAAGTTGGTGCAGTGACAGTGGTATGGTATTATGGTGCTGTGATATAGTAGTTTAGTGGTATAGTAGATAGTGGTATATTAGTACAGTGGTATTGTAGTAGAGTGGTGTAGGAGTAGAGTGTTATAGTAGACAGTGGTAGTAGATAGTGGTATAATGTAAGGTTGCGTATATCTTATTGTTGTGAATTGGCATTACCTTGTGAAATTCCACCCCACAAATTCAGAGGCAGTCAATGGGACTCGAACCCACTCCAGAGCGTCCCCGGAACATGAGACCCGTACCCAGACCGACCAGACCACCGAATCCTCTCTTCTTCCCATTCCTCTTCCTCTTCCCTCCCTCTCCCTTTGCTCCCTTCCCTTCTCTTCATTCCACTCCCCTCATCTCCCTCTCCCATCACCTCTCTCTTCTCTCCACTCATTCCTTCCCTCTCCTCTCCTTCCTTCATATCTTTTCCTCCTCTTTCGCTTCTCCTCTCCCTCTTATTCTCCCTCTGATATTAGCTTGCTTCTTCTCCTTCCCATTCTCATCCTCCTCTTCCTTGTCCTTCTGCCTCCTCCTTTCTCCTTCATTTTCTCCTCCGTCCACTCCTTCCATACTCCTCTTGCTTCTCCCTCCTTCTCCCCGCTTCCCTCCCCTTCCCTCCTGTTTTTTCCACTCTCTCCTTCTGTCCAGTTCCCTTCTTTCTCCCTACTTTCCACGTCCCCTCTTCTTCCTCCCTCCTCTCCCTCCCTCCAGTTCCCCTCTTTTTCCCCACTCCCCGTCCCTCTCCTTACCTATTTCCTCCCCTCCTCTCCTTCCCTCAAGTTCCCTTCTTTCTCCCCATTCTCCGCATCCCCTCCTCTCTCCCCTTCCTCGCTTCCTGTCCTCCCTTCCAGTTCCCCTCTTTCTCCCAACTCCCCTCTTTCCCACTCCTCTCTTTTCCTCCCCTCCAGTTCCCCTCTTTCTCCCCACTCCCCTCTTCCCCACATTCTCATTACTCCCCTTTTCCCCTCTCCACTCTTCTCCTTCCCTCCAGTTCCTCTCTCTATCCCCACTCTCCACTTCCCCTCTCCTTCCCTCCTCTTTCCTCCCTGTCCTCTTTCTCTCCTCTTTCCCCCCCTCTCCTTCCCTCCACTTTCCCCCCTCCTCTTGTTCCCTCCTCTTTCCCCCTTCCTCTTTCTCCCCTCCTCTCCTTCCCTCCTCTTTCCCCCTTCCTCTTTCTCCCTTCCTCTCCTTCCCTCCTCTTTCTCCCCTCCTTTCCTTCCCTCCTCTTTCCCCCTTCCTCTCCTTCCCTCCTCTTTCCTCCCTCCCCTCCCCCCCTTCCCCTCCCCCTTGTCATAAAACCGGTGGTGTTATCAGCATTCATACCGGCTGCCATTACCCGCGATTGGCGCCCCACACACCGCCATTAAGGTTAAAACTTCATGAGCACCAACACGCGTCCAGGCAGGCACAGGCACGGGTGAGGCAGGGCGGGGCGAGGCAAGGTGGGCTTAGGCAGGGTGGGGTGAGAAAGGCAGGGTTAGGCAAGGTGAGTTGAAGCAGGGTTGGATGACGCAGGGCGGGGTGAAGCAAGGTGGGATGAGAGAGGCAAGGTTAGGCAAGGTGAGTCGAGCAGGGTGGGGTGAGACACAGTGGAGTGAGGCAAAGTGGGTTGAGAAGGGTGGAGTGAGGCAGGGAAGGGTGAGGCAGGGCGGGGTGAATAGGGATGGGTGAGGCAGGGCGGAGTGGTGCAGGGTAGGGTGAACAGGGATGGGTGAGGCAGGGCGGGGTGAGGCAGGGGGATAGAGGATGGAGAAAGCAATAACAGTGGAAAAGGGGAGGAGGGAGGGAGAGGTAAGGCGGGAATTGGATAGATGAATGAGAGGCGAGGCGTAGAGGGAGAAGGCAGGGAGAGGCGAGGTAGGGAAGGGAGAGACGAGGAAGGCAAGGGAGAGGCGAGGTAGGCAAGGAAGAGGCGAGGTAGGCAAGGGAGAGGCGAGGTAGGCAAGGGAGAGGCGAGGTAGGCAAGGGAGAGGTGGGGTAGGCAAAGGGGAGGCGAGGTAGGGAAAGGAGAAACGAGTGAGGCATGGTTGAAGTAAGGATGGGTCAGGCAGAGACAAGGGTGTAGGCAGGATTGGATTGTAAGGCAGTAAGAGAGGAGGCAGGCAAGATTAAGGCAGGGAGAGGCTAGGTAGGGAGAAGTCAGGCAGGAAGGGGAGAGGCAGGGAATGGTGCTTTTGGCTATGATGCGAGAAGGGCAGAGAGAGAGAGAGAGAGAGAGAGAGAGGGGGTTGGGGGTGGGGGGGATAGAAAAGGCTAGTAGGGTAACGATATAAGCTTGTGCCAGGCAGAATAGGAAGTGAGGCAGGAAAGGATAGCAGGATTCAGAGAGAGAGAGAGAGAAGGGGAGGATGGATGACCGACAGTGTGTGTGTGTGTGTGTGTGTGTGTGTGTGTGTGTGTGTGTGTGAGATTCCTTCAAGACATAACACACACTTCCCTAGCTTAATTTTTTATTACTCTTGCTTCCTCCAGACGATTTTATTAAACTTCAGAACCGCCTGTCGTACTGGAGGGGTTAATTAAGGCCTAACTAACCCCTCCAGTTCCAAAGCTCTATCCTGGGCTGAGTAAAATCGTCTAGACACTGCAAGACGAAAATTAAAAAGAAAAATCCCCCGACTCAGCTGAATAAAATCGTCTGGCGTAGGCTGGAATAGAGTACGAGAGTTGTGCCGACCATGGGAGGGTTTGTGGGTCTACTATTGACACTCCCAGGCTGCCAGGACTTGCATACAGCTGAGGGAAATAGTCTGAAGATAGTTGGAATAGAAAGGTAGAATTTGGTGGCAGAATAAGACAGTACTACGGTCTTCGCCCTTCCTGGAGCACTTCTTCGTGATTAGCACCATGGTCTTCAGTTAAGTGACAGATAAGAGTACCGTGGCTCTACATTTTTCCAGAGCACTTCTTCGTGACTAGCGCCATATTTTAATAATCTTCAGGTCAGTGGTAGATGAGTACCATGGCTGTACATTTTTCCATAGCACTTCTTCGTGACTAGCACCATAGTCTAGTAGTAATCGCTTGTTACAGTTCGGTGTCAGAATAAGACAATGTTACGGCTCTACATCCTTCCCATCGCACTTCTTCGTGATTAGCATCATTTTTTTAGCGTCAGTCTCTAGTTTCAGATCAGAATATAGTGGGATAGATGGCAATTTCAGGCCAAGTTAAAGTGAATAGAGTATAGTTAGCATGGGAGACATCGTAACACCTCCTCCTGTGCGATTTATTTGCGTACTACACCTTAATGTTTCTCTCGCCTCGGATGGATAGATACGTAGATAGACAGACAGATAGGTAGATAAGTAGATAGTTAGGCGAAGAGACAGACAGACAGACACAGATAGATAGGTATAGATAGATAGATAGAAAGATAGGTCGGTAGAAAATAGATAGGTGAATAGACAGATAGATAAATAGATAGCTAGGCAGATAGATAGATATACAGATAGATAGATGTTACTTGTCGCCGTAACATCGATATTATGGATACTGAATTTTCTCATAGTCCTGTAAGTCTCACCTGAATGAAATCGTCTGCCAGTAGAATCGAATATAGAGTTGTCCTCCCATCAGAGGGTTAAGGGCGACGGTACTCACACTCGACCTCCTATCACTCACCCTCGACCTCCTATCACTCACCCTCGAAAAAAAATCCTAACACTCGAGCTCCAATAACTCATCCTCGAAAAAAAAAAATCGTCTGGCTGGAGTAGTAGAGCTTTCCCGACCATGAGGGGGTTTTAAATAGACATAGGTTTTATCAATCACAAAGCACTTCTTTCCGAGGACGTGTTTTATTTATTATCACTGCCACCAGACGATTTTCCTTAACTGTGGAGGATTTACATGTAACTCTCATAAACCCTTTCACCGGTATGGGTCCTTTCTCTCGTTGATATTAACATACACAAGGATATTAACCTCCCATATCCGAAAATAAGTTGCTAAGGAAGAGGTGTTAGGGAGCTTCCATAACCGACGAGAATACGGGTCATAGTCGGCTTGTTTTCATCTGACTTAACTAGGTCACTCCCACAACTCAGATACTAAGTCGTGGTTACATGGAAATCGAGTCTTTTGAGGTGCGAGTATCCTTGGTTACTAGTCAAATTTCCCCTCCAATCTGACTACACCTGGCCACCAACTAAGCTGAAAGGGAGGCAGAAAATAAGAGAGGCAGTATTTTTAACCCTGTGCATGACATTTTCCATACAGTGTCCTCTTATAGGCTAAACACAACAGCCCGTAGTCTCTTTGGTTAAGGACGCTCCCAAGCACACCTTCCTTACCGACTTATTTTTTAATGCCACTGAACAATAAAGTTTTGTACGCTATTTATGGAGAGTATGACGATATTAGAATGGTTGATATAACTTTGAAGATAATGATAAGTTGTAGTGAATAAAATAAATGGCTTAGGAAGAGGCGTTAGGGAGCTTCCTTAACCAACAAGAATATAACCCAAGAGCAATTTCTCTCGTACATAAATAACAGGGTAGAGGGCCCTGTACCGCAGCACATTCATAGGCAACATCCACACGAAACAGTTGTAGGTGCGGATGGGAGTTCTTCATTACTGTAACTCACAGAACGTCTCACCCGCACCCGCCCGCGTCCGGTGAGGCCACTTATATGGGTTACAGAGATGCAAAATTCCCGTTCGCACCCGCCGTCACCAGCAAGCATTCGAAGGACGCGCGGCCTTAATCGGACAGAACACATGCCTTTATTGGGACGCTTGTTTCGGCGTGTGGTGGTTCCTCGTCCGTATTTCGATGGTTCCTCTCCCGTTTTTTACACTTCGGGAGTTTTAAATTAATCTTAAACACCTAAATCGAGAATCTGAGAAAGGAGCCTCGAAATACCAAGCCGTACAATTGTGTGGCTAGTTTTAGGCCAATCTGTCCAAAGGTAAAGACGTGAAAGCGTGGCAGGAAGCGTTGATGAGAAGAACGAAAACACCAACACCACTGCTAAGAAGAAGAAGAAAAGAGAGAGAAAAAAAGACGTTATCGGACTGAAGGGGTTAAGGTGTAGGCTAATGTGCCAAGTAAATCAGTGAGAAAGAGGCGATACGGAATCTCCAGAGTCAACAATAACACGGTGCTGTGAGCGTGACACAACATCCATGGCGGTGGTGTACGTCCGACCCCTTTGCACTTTATGGCGAGTTATTTGAAGCCTTCCCTGCAGCCCCGCCGATTATGGCAAATACGGAGGAATTGTTTTGGCCCAGTGATACTTCCTGCTGCCTGCTACGAGGGCATTAGGCGAGGAGGGGCCGCCCTGGAATTGTCTGCAACACTTGGCCGCGTTTTCTCGTCGACTTAGGTAGGAGGCTCTCTGGCTAGCACCTCTTCCTTACCAGTATATTTCTGTATTTCGATACCTTATATAGTTTTTTTCTTTTTTATGTTACGTATGCAATGTGTCGAAAAAACAAAAAGATTAATGATTTACAGAACGATACTAAGCTGTAAACTGTAAAATCGTGTCTCATACTAGAAAACCTGCTAAGTTGACGGGAATACAGGACTTGGGGACGTATTGTTGTCGGTTAAGGAGACTCCCTAGCACTTCCTCCTTACCAGTTTATTTTTGTATCATGTATGCTAATGTGTTCTTGTATGTTATGTATGGAATGAAAATATGAAGGTATAAGTAACGACACGGGGAAAATAGTCTATAAATAACAAGGTAAAGAAAATAAACAGTATAACATTCAGGTGTATTACGCAGAATAAATCGCTAAGGGACAGGTGCTAAAAGATTCCTGAGCTAACTAGAATACAGGTGTTGGTCAAGGGAGCCTCCATGACCCATGAGAACACAAATACTTGGTTCCCTCCCGCGGCCTGCCAATTTGCAACACGAGACTGGCCAATGTATCCACCTACCATCACACCTGCATATTATTACACACACACACACACACACACACACACACACACACACACACACACACACACCTCTGGGCCTTACCACCTCTGCTTTACCTCCTGCCTCGCCTTCCCTTACCTCTCTTACCTCACCTCCCCTGCCTTGCTCCCTTACCTCACCCTGTCTCATATCCTTTACTTCTCTTGCATTACCTCCCCCACCTAACTCTGCCTCACTTCCCCGCCTCGCCCTTTCTCACTTCCCTAGATCACCCTGCCTCACCTCCCTCACCTTGCCCTGCCTCGCTTTCCTGCCTCACTCCCTTTACCCTGCCCGGCCTCACTTCCCTGTCTCACCCTCCTTTACCTCGCCCTGCCTCACCTCCCTGCCTTCCCTTGCCTCCCTGCTTGTACGATGATTATCCTCTCGTAACAAGCAGATACATTGGAACCTTGTCAGTTACTGTCACAATCACCCTGCCTTGTTAATTGCCTCACCCTGCCTTATTTGCCTCACCCTGCTTTGTTATTAGCCTCACCCTGCCTTGCTATTAGCCTCACCCTGCCTTGTTATTTGCCTCACCCTCCCTTGTTATTTGCCTCACCCTCCTTTGTTATTTGCCTCACCCTGCTTTGTTAATTGCCTCACCCTGCCTTGTTATTAGCATCACCCTGCCTTGCTATTTGCCTCACCCTGCCATGCTATTTGACCCACCCTACCTTGCTATTTGCCAAACCCTCCTTTCTTCCCCCCACCTCAGCTTCCCACCTATTCACCATCACTGAGGTGAATAGGTGGGACACTTCATACTTCACAGAGTGTCTTACCATGATTTCCCTCCCGTCATTAAGATGCTAGTCACGAAGAAGTAGCAGGATCTCTTGAGTGTTTGATCCATCGGTATTAGTTTACTTAGCTTAAATGTTTGTGTTGATCGCTTCGTGAAGTTGCCTACGTCACCTCCCTTCCACTGCCCCGCCACATCACGCCTCACCTCCCCGCCCGATCGTCTGCTTCAGAACTTGCGATTATTTTCCTTTCGTAGCTAAGATTATATTTTTCAAGAAGAGTTATGGAAAGTATGGCAGAGTGGGAACGTCCGCGGTATAGGAGGGATCGACGTTTGTGTAATGTAGTTATGATTTAGTGGGTCCTGTCAGAATTTCACATGAGGGATAAATATGTGCCGCCTCTTGGATTCGAATCGTGGCCCATTAGCGATAATAATAGTATAAAAAAAAAAGTCGAGGAGCATTGCGCAAGGTAAATCGCCGAAGAAGAAGTACTAAGAACCCTCCATGCCGCTTAAATTACTATCGCCGCTTAACTGTCGAGAATACGAGCCTAAACTATCCTGCCTGCCTGTCTGCTTTCTGCCTGCCTGCCTGTCTGCTTTCTGCCTGTCTGCCTGCCCCTCACACTCCTCTCTCGCCTCACTGAGCAGAAACAGCCTGATGGTTATGGTAGATACTCAAACACATATCTCCCCTTACCGTCAGTTGAGGAAGCTCCCTAACACCTCTTCCTTTGCGATTTGTTTTTTGATATGGGTGGTTAATATCCTTTTGTACTTTATATTTGCAGAGTATGACGATATTGGAAGGTTTTATATAACACAGAAGAGGACTGAGATGCAATGAACAAAATAAATCGATTACGAAAAGGTGTTAGAGAGCATTCCAACCGACGAGAATACGGGTCTTGGGATCGTAAATAGTGACTTTGGAGAATTCGTAACATCTCCTCTTAACTGATTTATTCTGCACATTACACTTCCATATCCACACGTATGTTATTTATGCAAACTACGTTGATATTAAAACGAAAGACGTAGACTGCAAGGGAATGCCAGGATGGAAAACGCTAAATAAATCGCTAAGAAAAATATGTTACGAAGCCTGTAGTGCGACTTACAATACAGCCTCATTTCAGTACCGTGACGTCATGTACTTAACCCTCCTACCTCAGACGATTTTATTCATCCAAGAGAGAGAGAGAATGAATGGGAGTGTGAATAATGTATGGTATTTCTCTCCTACAGCTCTCAGACGATTTTTTTTTTTTTTTTTTTACAATAACCCCTCCACTCTTTAAATTTTACTATTCGTATCTCCAAGCGATTTTCAGATAAAGGAAAGGCCTCATATATTGGAGGGGTTAATGAAGGCTTTCTCTAACCCTTCTTGCTCCAAAAGTGTCTCCTGTGCTGAGTAAAATCGTCTGGAGGTAATAAGGATTAACCACAAAATACGTCAGCGGATCAGCGGGTTAAACTTATCACATCATCATCATCATCATCAACCCCTCCTGCTTCAAAAGTTTCTCCTGTGCTGAGTAAAATCGTCTGGAGGTAATAAGGATTAACTACAAAATACGTCAGCGGATCAAGGGGTTAAACTTATCACAGCATCGTCATCATCATCATCATCTTCGTCGTCGTCGTCTATAGTACAAAGATATATACATCAGGATAGTTGACACATTTCCTTGCCGTGAGCCGTTCTAACTTTGCAGGCTAACCTAAGTCTTCCTTTCCTAGGCTGATCATCCTTCCAGTAGTTACCCCTAGCCTAGATTTAGGAGAGGGATGCCTTCATGTGATGGCATTGATATATCCAAGCGGCTCAACTGCCTGGTTATACAATTTTCTCAACTCCTTCCCTGCCCCCCCGAAAGGAGGATGGTGCACTGCAGGCGTAAGACAACTTGAGCCTACAGTCAATCGGGTTCACGTTTCAAATGAACCTTGGACCATAGCAATAACAACCCCTAATATAGCCTGTAATCTAACTCAGCCTTACTTAACCCAGGCCGTCTTAGCCTAATCTAACCTAAGCAAACCAAACCAAACCTTACTCTAATCACGCTCACCCTGTCCTAATCAGTCACCCTTTGTTACTCAGACTCACCCGAACCCTGGCCTGACCTAATCACGTTCACCCTTTCCTAATCTGCTTCATCCTAACCTAATTACACTCACTCTGTTCTAGTATGACTCAATCTAACCTAACGTAATCCTAACACATTACCCTTACCTGATCCTGACAAACAAACCTAATCGGATCTACACTTTCTTGGAGGAGAAGAAATGGCGAAATCAACACCTCTGAAATTTGCATCTAAGGAGCTAACTTTTGTCCCTTTTAGTCGTCGTTCTTCACACGCAGGGAATACGTGGGTAGTTCTCTATTCATCGGGTCGTTTTGTGATTGACCTTGCAGATTTTGTAGCTCTTATGTTTTACCGATTTATTCCGCATGTTATATCTTCATGTCCTCATATGTTACTCATGCAGACTGTCCTGTGTTCACTTTAACTAGGGGTATAATTTCCACGTCACCATCTTAACTGTGGTGCTGTAACAAAAGATAAACCTTATACTCAGTTTTTTTTTATTGAGGCGAAGATGCACTTGACAGATTGGTGATTATTGGCTGAATGCAACGTTACTTCATACTCTAGCATTATTAACTGACAACAAATATCTGAGGGGGAAATCTGGGTTAGTAAATATTTTTTGGACATGTTGCATTCAGCCAGTCATCGTCAACGTGTCAAGTGCATCTTCGCCTCAATAAAAAAAAAAAAAAAAAAAAAACAGTATAGAATAGAATGCTAGTCACGGAAAAATGCTTTGGAATGGATAAAGAGCTATTGCATTGTATTTTGCTGTCTCAGAGCAACCGGAAATATAGTTCAAAAGGACGAAAATCTCCGGCTACTTAAAATGAATAAAGTATATGTCGGCATTATCTCGACATGAATACCATACAAGTGAATGCTAAGGTGTATAATAAAAAAAAAAATGCGAAGGAAGAGACGATATGAAGCCTCCTCTACCACTTGTAATACTACCCGTTGTGTCTTGTGGTCTGGCACCTGTTTTTTTTTTTTTTTTTTTTACACTTCTAGAATGTTAAACCTCAGTACTCATCTTTATGCTGTCTGTCTTTTTTATAATGACGTAGTTCGCATGCATAAAGAAGAAGAAAAAAAAAAGGGAGGGGCACTTGGAAGGCGCAACACCCTAGCCCACCAACTGTTCCAGGCGTAACATATTTAACCTTGTCGTGTGACCTTAACCTTCTACAGATTACTCCTAAAATCGAATTACTTAACTCTTACATAATTCTTAACCCTTCCACCAAGTTTTGTTCAGTCTGATCAAAGTTTGGGTTGACTTTACTCATTGACGTTAATTATTGATATTTCCCTGTGACCCTGACCTTCGACTGATTGCTCTCAAAATCGAATC
Organism: Coenobita brevimanus; assembly: GCF_032717465.1. Classification (NCBI taxonomy): domain Eukaryota; kingdom Metazoa; phylum Arthropoda; class Malacostraca; order Decapoda; family Coenobitidae; genus Coenobita; species Coenobita brevimanus. The sequence goes on along the minus strand of NC_137061.1, from coordinate 4,456,428 downwards.
TCTTTGTCGTTGTTTTTACCTGACTACATCCACAAAGTTATTCAACATCAAATAAAAGCCGCTTTAATTGACTTTGCCATGTGACCTTTATCTTTAAAATATTCCTCTGTTAAACAATATACTTCTTGGGTGACCCTCAATTCATTCATCACATTTTATCCAAGTCAGATCAAAATTGTCTTATTTTTGTTCACGCAGACACACTTACCGTATCGATCTTTGACCTTTCTTGTGACCCTGAAAACTTTCTGCTTGTTCTCAGAATTGAAGCTCATCGTTCTTGCCTGACCGTCAACTCTTCCACAGTGCTTGGTTCAAATCATATCATAACTGTTTGAATTGACTTTGACATATGGCCTTTCCCTGTGATCTTGACCTGTCACTGATTGTTCTCAAAATCGAGTCCTTTGATTCCTGCTTTATCTTCAGCCCTTCCACAAAGTTTGGTCTAAATCGGATAGCTGCTTAAGTTGACCTTGCTACGTGACCTTGACCTTTGCCCTAGTGTTTCAGATTACTTGAAGTTTACTTATTCTCTGAAACTCAAATCTTCCACCAAGTTTAGTCACAGTTGGACATATATACTACTTGAGTTATTTAGTCAACATACACACGCATGGGTCGAGCTTTGACTTTGCCTGTGACCCTGACCTTTGACACATCGCCCTTGCCTTACTCTCTACGTTTCCTAAACTGAATGAAAAATACACACACACACACACACACACACACACACACACCTTGTGGGATTTTCATTATTATTATTATTATTATTATTATTATTATCATTATCATTATCATCATCATCATCATCATCATTTCCAGGATCATTTATAAACTGACACGACTCTCAAGCGAAGGAGAGTAGAAAATGCAGTAGGCTGGTGTGTGTGTGTGTGTGTGTGTGTGTGTGTGTGTGTGTGAGAGAGAGAGAGAGAGAGAGAGAGAGAGAGAGAGAGAGGAGGGAGGGGGGAGAGGTAGAGAAACTGTGTTGAAGGGTGGGAGGGGGGTGCGGGGGGAGAGGTAGAGAAAATGTGTGTTTGGGGGTGGGAGGGGGGGTGAGGGAGGCCATTAGGAGGCTGGGGAGAGCAAGTGTCTGGCCCAACGACGCCCAGGAGTGCCGGGGAGCGCCGACCCCTGATTGTGGCATCAAATATTCACATGCAATATCCCGCAACCTCGTCACTACCCACACCCACTCTCACCACACCGGGTTTCTTTCCTCTCTCTCTCTCTCTCCCTCCTCCATCACTTCGACCCCTCCCCTACCCCCCCTTCTTTCTGTTCACCCCTCCCTTCCACCCTTCATCTCCCTTTGCCCTCTCACCCCTCACTCCCCTCTCCCGCACCACCACCCTTCATCTCCCTTCCCCCTTCACTTTCCCCCACTCCACTTCCCTCCCTCTCCCACCCCTCTTTTTTCACCTCCACCAAAGTCTTATTTTTCTCACCCTTCTCCTTTCCACACTCCTCCCTTCTCACCCTTCTCCCTCCCACACTCCTCCCTTCTCAACCTTCTCCCTCCCACACTCGTCCCTTCTCAACCTTCTCCCTCATTTCTCTCGCATTTCTCCCTCATTCCTCACCCTCCAGCCCCCTCTCTCCTTCCTGGGACCTCCCCCATTTAATATGCCTTACCTCCCTCCCCTCTCTCTTTCCTCCCTCCACCCTCATTCCCTCTCCCCCCTTCCCCTACACTGCCTCGTCATCATCCCTCACTTTTCACCCTCACTTTCCCCTCTCCCGCATTCCCTCTCAGCTCCCCCCCTCCCCAATCCTCTTACTCCTCACTCTAGCACCCCAGATCCCTCTCTCCACCTACTAGCCCTTCTCTTCTCCCTTGTCCACCCCCCTCCCCTTTCCCTACACATCATTCTCTCCCTCCCGCCCTTCTCACCTCTAGCCTCACCTACATAGACCTACATCTCACCCCTCTCCCTCTTCCCCCTCTTACTCCCCTTCCTATTCCCTCTCTCATTCCTCCCCCTCTTCCCGCGCTCACTTCTTCTTTTAGCTGTCTCATATCTTCCCCTTTCACCCCTTCCCCCTCTCACCCCGTCCCCTCTTCCCCCTTCCCCTCTTCCCCCTTCCCCTCTCACCCCTTCCCCTCTTCCCCCTCTCACCCCGTCCCCTCTTCCCCCTCTCACCCCGTCCCCTCTTCCCCCTCTCACCCCTTCCCCTCTTCCCCCTCTCACCCCGTCCCCTCTTCCCCCTCTCACCCCTTCCCCACCTCCCACTCTCACTCCTCCCCTCTTTCCTTTCTCTCCCCTCGCCTCCCCCAAATCTCTCTCTCCAGATTTCACTTATCTCTCCTCTTTCACTCCCCCCCTCCCACTCGTCACACTCCTCCCTCACTCCCCCCTCCCACTCATCACACTCCTCCCTCACTCCCCTCCCCCACTCATCACACTCCTCCCTCACTCCCCTCCCCCACTCATCACACTCCTCCCTCACTCCCCTCCCCCACTCATCACACTCCTCCCTCACTCCTCTCCCACTCATCACACTCCTCCCTCACTCCCCTCCCTCACTCATCACACTCCTCCCTCACTCCCCTCCCCCACTCATCACACTCCTCCCTCACTCCCCTCTCCCACTCATCACATCCTCCCTCCCACTCATCACACTCCTCCCTCCCCTCTCCCACTCACCACACTCCTCCCACTCCCACTGGGGCAGGAGAGGGACGCCTTCACGCGGTGGCCTTGATATAATTGAGTGGCTTCTCTGCCCAGTAACAAACCTCTCTCATCCCTTTCCCTGTCCCCCGAAAGGATGGTGAACTGCAGAGGGAGAACTTCAGTCTACCGTCCACTGGGTTCGCGTTTCGAATGAGCATGTGATTACAAAAACAACAATTACTACTACTACTACTACTACAACAACAACAACAGCTACTACTACTACTACTACTACTACTACGGTACTACTACTACTACCACCCTTTCTTGTTTGCATCAGCCCTTCAAATCAGTTACCATAATTACCTCAGCTAGCGGAGTTGGAGGAGGTAATGTATTCACCCTTTTCTGTTTGTTTATTTGTCCACAAGATATCAAAAAATGTTATTGATAGATATCCAAAAAATTATAGGTGTTGGCGGAGGTATGCGCTCTCTCAGTACTGTATTTTCGTTTCAGTGTTGTTTTTGCTATCTCCAGACGATTTTATTCAGCTTTGGAGAGACTTTTGTAACGGGAGGGGTTGGATACAGGCTTCAGTCGCCCCTTCAATACGAGATGGCCTTCCTGATTTGAATAAAGTCGTCTGTAGGAAGCAACCATAAATAGAAAATACGCCATCGGACTGAAGCGGTTAGATCCTGGAGAGAGAGAGAGAGAGAGAGAGAGAGAGAGAGAGAGAGTAGCGAAGTGGTGACATGTGGAAGTGTCTGGTACGTAGGAGGAGTTGAGCGTCAGGGAACAGGCTGTTAAACCTCTGTCCAGAATCACTCATAAAAGCAAAATATAAATAAATGATGATGATGATAATAATAATAATAATAATAATAATGATAATAATAATATAAAGGAAATGGAAGAACGACAAATATAACGAAGCCGATACATAGACAGCGAAAACATCGAACACACACACACACACACACACACACACACACACACACACACACACACACACACACACACACACACACACACACACACACACACACACACACACACACACACACACACACACACACACACACACACACACACACACACACAGCGTAAATAATAACCCCTGCTGGCTCCCGGACATCGCCTGTAGGGAGATTAACGCAAAGTCCAGCGTAAAAATCCTGCTTCATGTTAAATTTACGCAAAAGCCGAGATCAGAATGACGGATGAATGACCACAATCAGACTCCGTGATACCTGGGCGCGTATTCATAAATCCTCCTAAGCATCAGTCCTAGATAAGATTGGTTTTATATATACAGGGTGGTCTGTAAATAGCGCTTCACGTAAACTCATTCGCCTTTCGATATGTCCTGTGTTCTGAAAGGATCTTAGTCTACTCGAGTGGGTAAGAGGGTGGTAGAGGGTGTGGGCTTTCGATGTGTTTTGAAATGACGCATCCACCTACAGAGTGAAGTGGAGAAATCGCTTGACAGTGGAAGAGGAGCGTAATATATGGACCACCCCGTGTCTTTGTCTGCACTCCTGTAGCTGCCAGACACTTCACTAGCCTAGTTTTAAGTTGTCTTCGCTCCTATTACTGCCAAACACTTCACTAGCCTAATTTTATAAGTTGTGGGTTTGTTGTGATATTGTGTGTCTCCACTTACGAAGCTTCGAAACACTTCACTATCAAATTACAATGAATACTGAAATAAAAAGATAGGATAAACAAAACAGTCGTTGGTAAGAAGGGGAGGAAGGAAGGAAGGAAGAAAAAAGGAGAGAGAGAGAGGAGAAGGGAGACTGATAGTGGAGAAAGGTAAAGACTGAGGGGAAGAAAAGAGGAAGTGGAAGAAAGGGGGCATGGAAAGAAGGGGGAGAGAAAAGAGAGGGTTGAAGGAATGAAGGGGATAGTGGAATGATAAAAGAAATGGTCATGATACTATATATTAATGGTTTCTGCATCACACTTTTCCCCTCAGCATTCGACCCCCTCTCATATATTAGCCCCTTCAGCACGATAACGTCTTCTTCGCTTTGTTTATGTTATTTTCAAACAATTTTCGGCACAGTCACCCTCCCTGTTATCTGATTCACAATACACGTCGACATTTGACACCATAGTTTGTCTTGTGAGCCTTTGAAAGATTTTGTTCCGCTTTGAGACGCCTCGTAACAAAAGTATTTAGTGTTACAGTCTGTTTGGTTTCATCTGACAAATATTCGTCACCACTGTCATGTCAGGTGATGGCCAGGTATAGTCAGATTGGAGGATTAATCGTACTAGTAATCAAGGAGGCTCATCTCTGTCTCATAACTAAGGTTCATCGAATTTCATGCAACCACGACTAAATATTCGAATTATGAGTGTCCCAACTCTGCAAGACGAAAACAACCCGACCGTAGTACTTTCAAAATCGTTAAATTGTTTTCAGACTTCCTCCATTCCTTGTACTGTCTTAATTCTTTCTGTGTTATGCCTCCAGAAATCTTTATTATTATTCTTGTTTATAGTATTCTGACGCTTGATTTTTTTTTTTAAGGGGATCCGCCTTTATTCTTATACTTTGTCACTCTCCTTTTGAAGTTCTTTAGTACCTTCTGTAAATGTGCTGTTGTTGTGTTGTGCTTCCCTTCCTCCTACTTTTAAATTTTTTCGTTTAGTGTTCTCGTGACATTTTCGTTCATTTGTTCTTTTTTGTCGTATGGTTTAATTTTTAGCTACATGGACGTAATCTGCACTATACTCTGTTCACTTTAACTCAGCGTAAAAAATTATAATTCTCTCTCTCTCTCTCTCTCTCTCTCTCTCTCTCTCTCTCCTCTCCTCTTCTCTTCTCTTCTCTTCTCTTCTCTTCTCCCTTTCTTCCACTCCTCCTACCTTCCTTCGTCTCCATCCTCCTCTTTCCCTCCCTCCCATTCCTCCTCCCGGCTCTCTCTCCCTTCCATCCCTTCGTCCATCCTTTCTTCTCCCCTTCCATCCTGTCCTTTCCCCTCTCACCCGTCTTTCTTCCCTCCGTTCTTCCCTCTACTCATCTTCCTCTTCCCTCCCACTATCCCTCCCTTCTTTCTTCCTCCTATCTCTCTCTCTCTCTCCTTTCATTTTCAGTCTCTCTTTCCACTCTCTCTTCTTTCTTTTTTCTATCCATCCATGCTTGCTTTTTTCTCATTCTTCCATCCCTCCTCTCCTTCCTCCTCCTCCTCCTCCTCCTCTCTCTCTCTCTCTCTCTCTCTCTCTCTCTCTCTCTCTCTCTCTCTCTCTCCCCTCCTCCTCCTCCTCCTCCTACCTCCATCCCATCCATTTTCCAATCTCATATCCCTCCCTCCCTCCCACTCCTCTTCCCCTCTTTCCTTCCTCCAGTCTCTTTCTTCCCTTCCTACCCTTCCCCTCCACATCTTTCTCTCTCCCTCCATCCCTCCCATCTCCCTCCATTCTTTCCTTCCTACAGTTTCTTTCTTCTCTTCCTACCCTTCCCCTCCATAGCCTTCTCTCTCCTTCCATCCCTCTCTTCTCCCTCCATTCTTTCCATTCTCCAGTCTTCCATTCCTCTCTCTTTCTAACCTTCTTCTATCAGCCTCTCTCCCTCCTTCTCCCTCCCTCCATCCCATCCTTTCTCCACTCTCCCTGCCCGATCCCTCCCTCTCCGCTCCCCTTCTTTGCTTCCTCCTCTTCTCCTCACCTCTCCCTCTCTCCTTTCCTCCTCCTCCTCCTCCTCTCATCCCATCCTTTCTCCAATCTCCCTCGCCGCTCCCTCCCTCCCTCCACCCCCCCACTCCCCCAGACACCACTCACAGTTTGTGGAGATCCGGCTGACTTTCATGAATTCGTAATATGACAATCTCGCGCGGAATTCTTCCCCATTTGCCCCTGTAACTCATAATCGCGGCCGAGAGAGGCAATTTGGACATTTTTGAGAAGCGGAGGGGAAATGAAATTTTTCTCCACCCCGACCTTTTTTGTGTTATTTGTATTTTTGTGGTGATTCTTGTGGCGGGTCTGGCGGGAGGTGTGAGGTGCGTGTGTGTTCTGGCGTGATCGTTTTAATTAAAAGCACCGGGTTTAGGATTATGCTCCAGTTTAGAATCTGACTCTTTTTCGCGTCTTATTTTTGATTCCGCAGCGCCTACGCTCAGATACAGGTGGTAAATCGCCTTCAGGAGATTCATATTTACGCCTTATTGCTTGAAAGGGATCGGAGACACTGATTAAAAACTTTTTGCTCAGGATTATGCTCCTGTTTAGAATCTGACTCTTTTTGTGTGACTTATTTTTGATAACGCTGCGCCTTTTCCAGCTTGCACACATATACAGACGAATCTACTTGAGCTTCATTTCTGCCCCGTACAGCTGGAGAGACGAACGAAGAATCTGTGAAAATCGCAGGGTTTATTATAGCACTCCAGCTTAGAATCTAACTCTTTTCGTTTCTTATTTTTTGTACCACAGCACCGACTCTCAGACACAGCTGGTAAATTGGCTTGAGGAGCGTCATTTCTACACCTCGCTGGAGAGAGCAACGAAGAAACGCAAGACGAAGGCTAAATTTAACCCCACCAGTTCGAAAATTGTCTCCAGAGCTGAGAAGATTCGTCTGGAGGTAGCAAGAATCCAATATAAATGACGTCAGCTTAAGTGGAGATGTTAAAGACACAATTTATGCTGCTCCTTACAATCTTACGCTTAGCCTTTTTACCATCGCCTACCAATTTTTCGAACAGTTGGCAAATCTTCAGGATTTTTTTTTTCTCCTTCGTTGTTATTATTATCGGAATGAGACACTATCAGTTAAACCTGTAACATCCATTCCTGTATTACCCCCTTCTTAGTGTAGGGACCCTAGGCTAGGCTACTGTATAATCCAGAACTTTTACGGGTGCATGACCAACATACGCCCCTGGTGGTGTTAGTTGTATAGGACCGAAAACCCTCTAGTCACTTAACGCTTTCGAACCCATGTACTGAAGAATGGCGACTGCGACTGGTGCCTTTAGCCATTAGACTATGATACGTGTAAATTAACATAAGAGAAATGAAGGACACGAATGAGCGGTGGGAACTTTCTCTTTCGATATCCTATACACACACGCATGGGACTGTAATATTTTCGTCAGCGTAAGAGGCCATCTGGAAGCGAGAAAGGCTTTTTGGAGCAGGGCGAGAAACAGATGTGGAAACTACGTTAGAGTGGCTTTGTTTCTGAGTGAGAGATTCTAAATAAGCCAATAACGGAGCCTCAGCAGGGTACTAACATAGGAGAACACATGAAAGGTCTTACTACTGTAGCTCTTTCTGTCCACCTTCGTTTGGGACTGAACTAAGATCAGGAGGATTGGTAGACAAGCACGCTACCGACTCGACCGCCGGAGACAATAATGAATTATAATAAGTACCGTAAGTCTCTAAGGGTGAGATGTTTGAACACCTAAGCCGACCAGAGACCAGCGTAGGGCTTACTGTCTCTGGGCAACTCGGGGTATGCACTCTGGCTCATATTCGAAGTAGCACTGGAGTTTCGTAATGTCTCTTCCTAATCGAATTTGCACAGTACACTTAAAATATCCTCTTGTGTTATTGATGCAATGACATCGATGTTAAAATAATCGGTATACAACAGAGGAGAGAACATGGTGTAACAAGCAAATTACAGGATGGTCGATATATAACTCTTCCCTTCCATTACGCCGAGCGATTTCTGCTTTGTGGCGGGAACAGCACATCCAGCGTTATCAGTGACTGACTTGCATCATTTATATCCTACTCCAAATGCCACGCCCACATCAGCAGACTGAACCATCCTCACAACACATACTACCAGGTGAGTTTCTAGTGCAGCGCTGTTTATGGACTACCTTGCAAATCGGTAAATAAGATGCACCACCAAGCCTCCCATCCCACCCAGTGCTGCCCCTCCGCTGCGTCACCAGGCACAGGGACACATAAATCCAACCTGTCCCGGCCAAATTAACAGCCAGTTCGTTTTTCTCAAGCATTTTACAGAGTTTGTTGCGGACTTTTAACTGTGATTTTTACACGCTCAGGCTTCAGTAACTCTCACACGGTATGCTCTGCTCCTCTCTTGGCGTGTGTACCATCACACATACGCGCGCGCGCACACACACACACACACACACACACACACACACACACACACACACACACACACACACACACACACACACACACACACACACACACACACACACACACTTCAACATAGTTCGCTGGCACCACCAATGCATTGGCTGAGTACCTATCATTCCTAGTTGCAAACTACCAGCCCGATAGCGCAGGGATGTGACTCTTGATGCGGGTAGGCGGCATCACTCGATTCAAATCTCCATCCACCCTTTGTGGGTTAATAAGTAAAACTAGTACCTAGGGTGACACCTATACGGGAGGTAGCCTAACTGTGGTAACCTGGATTTACAGTGGCCCTGTATCCCATAAGAGTGGGATAATAACCCGCCACAGACTCGAAGGCCAAAGTTATGGAGATACGCATGGTGGCTAAGTACCTGATGGCGTCTGCCACACCTTTATTAACCTTCAGACCGTCGTATAAACCAACGTTTTTTAATCTCTCGCCAAATGTGATCTAAAGTCTCTTACCAGCGACTTTAAGACAAGCCACAGATGTCTCAACAAAGAACTAACTTTGACGGGTGTATCCCCACGAGCACATTACTGTGAGTCTCTACTAGCGTCTGTTGGATAGGAACTGCTTGGACTTATCATTTTATATCCTTACAGAGACCAATAATCATGCAACTGTTAATGACGTCTACAGAAATGACTGATGGACTACGAGTGTTCAAAATAGCTCTCTCTCTCTCTCTCTGTTTACCCGCGCCACGGAGCGAAAGCGGGAATTAAATTTTACTCACCGCACGCGCGCGCGTGTGTGTGCGTGCGTGCGTGTGCGTGCGTGCGTGCGTGCGTGTGTGTGTGTGTGTGTGTGTGTGTGTGTGTGTGTGTGTGTGTGTGTGTGAAAATAACTCAAACTGTTGTATCCAACTTTAACCAGACTTGGTGGAAAGGTTAAGGGAACCATGGAAGCGACCTGTTGTTTTTTTAGAACAATAGATTAAAGTTGAAGGTCACGTGGTTAGGTCAGAGTCTGGCCTAACAGAGTCAACTTTAATATCTTGTGTCAGATTAAGATCAAACTTGAGGAACGGTTGATGGTACAACAAGAACGAAGTGACTCATTTTACAGATCAATCAGTCAGAGGCCAAAGTCACATGGGAAGGTGAGAGTTCGACCCGTTGCATCTGTGTGTGAACAAAATAACTAAAAGTTTTGATGTGATTTGTACCAAACTAGGTGGAGTTGTTGGGGATCAGCCAAGGGCTTGACCAATTATTGTTGATAATAGTAGACCAAACGTCAAGGTGACATTGCAATTTCAGCTTAAACAGAGCCTATCAGTTTTAGACCAAACTTTGCGGAAAGATTCAGGATAGGGGAAGGAAAAAGGTATTCGATTTTGAAGACAATCAGTTAAAGGTCAAGGCCATAAGAAAAGGTCAGAAGTCAGGGTCACAGGGCAAGGTCAACTCAGCGTTATTTCGGTTTGGGCCAAACCTAGTGGAAGTGTTCAGGGTCAAGTAAGAATGAATAATTCCATTTTGAGAGCAATCATTTGAATGTCAAGGTCACAGGAAAGTCAGATGTTTGGCCCATAGGCCAGTTGATGGGCGAGTGTATCGCATCATCTGAGTGGTTCCTCTTGTTCTTCATATGTTGCGGTATAACTGCTATACTCCCGAGTTACTAAAAATTGAGGCTGATAGAAGTGAATATTGTCTTAATGAGTAACATAATTTAATATAAGGTAACTGAGATAAGATCAGCAGCACAATACCTCAGACTTCGTCCAGTGGGAGAGTCCGCACATTTCTTTTGATTCTACCCTTACGGTACTCCTGTCTTCTCTTAATCTATGTATCTCTTTATTTACCGTCCCCGCCCCGGAGGGGCTCGGGGACAGGTATTGTTTTCACTTGGTTTGTCTGTTTGTTTGTCTGTTTGTCTCTGTCCGTCTGTCTGTTTGTATGTCTGTCTGTTAACAACTTTACGCGAAGATTACTGGTGTGATTTTGACTAAAATTACAAGGATGATGGGTTATAACCTTCTCATCACATGATTAATTTTTGAGCCAAATTGGGCCAAGGACCAGGCTGTAGAGCCAAAAAATGTAAAAAAAATATATATATTTTTTTTTCGTCACAGCTCGTTTCAGATTAGTCATATCGACATGAAACCAAAACCTAAAGGTGCATTTTTCAAATCTGCATCCTACAACATGCCTCATTGTATCAGGGGGGTCACCCTCCAGTTAGCGTTAGGGGGGTCAGTGTGAGGTGGGTCGGGCCTAAAATTTCAGATGGCCATAAAATCGTCATTTTTCACCCGATTTACTCCAAATTTGATATGTGACATCTTTGACTAGATATCCTGTTGTGTTTATACGTCAGCACTAAAATGACTGCCGGGGACGGGTTTGCTGTGCCTTGGTACCGCTTTTGGTTTCTCTTTAAGATCGCAGAGAAGTACTAAGCCCTTCACTACGAACTCCCTTTCCTTAGTTGAATAAAATCCTTCCCTAAACGTGCCATGATTCCCGAACTAACGATCACTTCCCTTGAAGAATTCCTTGTGTCTCTTGCGGAAGGACAATGGAAGGAGAGTGCATAAACTTCCCATATCTCCTGTTCATCGAGAGAGGGAGAGAGAGAGAGAGAGAGAGAATCATAGTTACGTCACAGAATTAATCGTAAGTTAGACCGTGAGTCCGGTCCCAAAACATCAACAAACAAGCACCCCTGGCGGCAGAAAAGAGAACCTTCCATGGGATTTGCAAAATTAATGCGGCTCTGGCCCTGTGAAAGAGCGCGCCATAAATTTTATCAATACCTTACCAGATAATCATTCCATAATTAACAGAGGTTACTGAATATATCTACCTCATTTACATAATTAACCCTACAGGAGAGCTAAGTCTGTGCCGGCCCGGGAAAAAGGTTAATTTAGTCGTTGTGCGTTGAGAGATACACCGGGTTCTATATTAGACTCTTAAATTGGGATAAGTTGGGTTTGCCTGTTTTGTTTATGTTAAGTTTTAAGTTGGGTTCGCCCGCTTTGCATAGGGTTAGATTAGTTTAGGCTGGCTTGGTTTAGGTTAAGTTTGATTCGCCCGTTTTGCATATAGGTTAGATTAGGTTAGGTTAGAAGTTCGGTTAGGTTAGGTTGAGTTAGGTTATGTTTGATAGTCGAAGAGATACCTTCATTAGATTACATTTCAGTAGCCTTATTAGTTTCCATTCGTTTGGCTTATTAATTGCATTCGTTGGGCTTATTCATTTACGCTGATTTACAGGTAGTGTACAAGATAACGTTGATTAGGCTTTTTACGTTTCCAGGCTTATCGGATTGCACTGGTTATTGCGTTTGCTAATTACCTTACACCGATGATTAATTAGAGGTCTGTGGTTTGATTTACTTAATTAACGAGGCCACTACGATGATATATGGTAGTTCTTTCTTTTATTTTATTGATTGATTTATTTTTGACCCAGATTTTCGTCTGTTTGGAGCTTATTTCCCGTAGCTCAGTAACCGAAAAAGACAGTGCTATGGCTCCACGTCCTTTCCAATGCACTTCTTTGTGACTACCATCATAATGTTACTCTCTTATTTCAACTCAGTATTCAGGACTCAGAGATGGCAATTTTAGGCCAGGTTAGAGTGAAAGGAGTCTACCATAGTTTATTCTGGTTACCTGCGTAGGATTTTGTTCATTTTAAATAAGACTTTTCGTAATTAAGGAGAAAATGAAAGCTATATATATTACCCCTCCGATTTGAAAAAAAAAAAAAAAAAAAAAAATCGTCTGGAGGTAAGAAGAATAAGGTAAAAAAAAAAATACGTTGTGGGACTGAATGGATTAAATTGGTTAAAGTTAATTACTCTATTATTGATTTGCCCTGGTAAAGTTAACCCCTTCAGTTCGATGACATTTTAAATAGATAGATAGATGGGTAGATAGGTAGAGATAGGTATTTATATATTTATGTATATATGCAAGTGTTGAAAATCTTTATGCCTCCAAAATGACCTCTGATGAAGTGTATTAAAAACTGCCTCCATTAACACTTTCACTGCTATTTCATATGACTCATTCTGGGATGCTGATGATGAATTATGAAGAAAGGATGGAATATGAAAAAAAAAAATGATGATGATAGTGATGATGTTGATGGTGGTTATGGAATATGAGAATGATGAAGGAACATAAGAAAAGAATGATGATGGATAAGAGAATATATAAAAAAAAATGATGGATGATAATTTAATGCAAAAAAGAAAACTAGCCGATAATGTTGATGCTATGTAACAGGAAAAATGAATGACAACTGTGTAAAACCTGAAATTTCAAGTTTTCCTCCATAAAACATTCCAATCAACACTGCTACTTAGCGAAAAGTTTAACTGGTGGTGGTGGTCGAGTGGTCAGAGAAATGGTCGCATGTCTGATAGGGCGTGGGTTCGATACCTTTTGAATTTCTTAAAAATAGACTATACTGATTTTTCATGTCTTAAAACACCTTCGCTAATATCAATGCATCTGTTATGAGTTAGGGAATGTTGGCATGTCAGAGAGCCCCCTTCTTTGCTATCCTTGTCCTATTCTGGTATTTTGGTCACAGTTTTAGAGGAGTTGCCTAGCATGGGCCAACCGTCCTACTGTAGGTATCCTCTTTTCCTATTATGGACGGTGGGTATTGGTGCCGAAATCCTGACATGTAAAGGTGTATTGCAGATGGGATGGCTGATGGCTCTCTCTCTCTCTCTCTCTCTCTCTCTCTCTCACACACACACACACACACACACACACACACACACACACACTGGAGAGGCAGAGGTGCGCTATGTATGGACCACCCAGTTTAGCGAGACAGTGAGCAATGATTTTCGGAACACGGCAATGCGATGCTCGAAGCGAGAGAGAGAGAGAGAGAGAGAGAGAGAGAGAGAGAGAGAGAGAGAGAGAGAGAGAGAGAGAAAGAAACAGGTCTTCCAGAATGTTTTAAAAATTTTCGACCTAAAAAATGGGTCGATGGTAGTGTCGGCAACTGTACAAAGGAAAAACTAAACACCAGAATATAAATAGCGTTGTTGGCTTCGTAGTTCCGTTTTGTGAGCGATTTTTTCTGAATATTGGACCTCAACATTCTTTTGTACGTGATATATTGGGTGGTCGATAATATAACGCTCCTCTTCCACTCCGCTGAGGCAGTGTTGTCAGTGTCTACAGTATCTTGCATCATTCACTCATTTCACCAGCCCTACGGCCACATCCTTGCCCATATCAGCAGAGTGAGCCGTCCTTGCAACACATAAAATACCTCGGGGTGAATTTCAGGCGGAGCGGTATTCATGGACCACCTACTGTAGGTTGTATCAGTAACATACAAGAGGATTCTGAGGTGGAAAGCGCAGAATAAACCACTGAGAAGAAAGCGTTACGGTATCTCCAAAAGTCACTTGTACCCTCATAGTCGTTTTATACCTATAGTCAATTCACTCCAACTTGACAGTGATTTTTGACCTTCTGCCGCCTGTTTCCCTTACTTCAGTGTCAGAAGAAACTAATTTTAAGACCTATATTATTTTCATAGCACTTCATCGCTACTATAGTCGTTTTACGTTACCTTGGCCCAGATATTTGTTCCTTGCGGCTTATTTAACGTAACTCAGGCGCGGAATAAGACAATACTGTGACTGCATCCTTTCCACAGCGCTGCTTCGTGACTTGCATCATGTTCTGACGTTAATCTCTCGTTACAACTCGTTATTCAAAATGGAGAGACGGCAATTTTAGTCCATGTTAGAGTAAAACGGTTAAACCACCATACTCTAGTGTTAGTCTCATAAAAGCTTTGAAGGTGGACAGATGGCAGCCTTACGCCTACTTAAAGCGAACAGAGTATAGGATTCTCAAACACCTGGGTTGAGCAGTTAGAACAGGTCATCCCATAGAAACCAGCTTATTCGGCGTCTCACAGCCAATCTTTTGACGACCATCAACCTGTAAATAGAGAGTTTTTTTGGTACTATACTGTTTCCACGTCAACCTGGCCTAGATTTTCGCCCTTTTGAGGTTTGTGTCACGTATCTCGCAGCCAGAAAGACAATGTTTATGTTACAGCTCTGCGTCCTTGTCACAGCTCTTACTCGTGACCAGCTTCATATTCTAGCGTTAATCTGTTATTCAAGATTTAGAGATGGAAATTTTTGACCAAGTTAGAGTAAGAGGAGTATTGCAGTGGTAGTAGTGCCATGGAGTTATTCATCCCAGACGGTGATGTGAAAGTGCCGGCAAAGGTAAGAGAGAGACTGCCTTATCCCTGACACACAAGAACGGGATCATTTCTAGTTGACGAGTTAAAGTAGGGAGGTGAGGAAGTGGCAGCATCTTCCCCCCAAATACCATCACCTGATGCCACCCCCCCACTCTCCCAACTGTAACCCGTCAGCCAGAAATGACTCAGTTCTTGTGCGACTGTTGTTTTTGTCGTATCTGTACAAGGCAGTGGGATATATGTTCTAAATGACGAAAATCCCGAACTCCTTTCAGCTCAGTTGATGGTCAAGTGTAGTCAGATTGGAGGGTCGATGTAAGTAGTAAACCAAGGAGATTCATGCATGTCTGATAACTAAGAATAATCGAACTGCTTCCATTCACGACTTATTGTTTGGAACGTGGCAGTGGTTTAGTCCCTTTAGGTGAAAACAAACCGACTATATGGGAGTGCGAATTTTCAATACCTCTCCTTTTTATGTATATGTGAAGTACGTTAAGGGTTTATTTTTGACCTTTTAAGCTCTGGATAAAGTTTTGATGTTTTAGTTATTTTGTCTCCAGTTTATGTTCAAAAATTGTGTGTGTGTGTGTGTGTGTGTGTGTGTGTGTGTGTGTGTGTGTGTGTGTGTGTGTGTGTGTTTTACCTGTTACTATGTTATTTCAGTTCCGTAATTTTTGCTTTATTGTCTGAGTGCTTTAACGTTCTTTGTTATTTTTATTTGTACCTGTATTGTAGCGTTTTTTATTTTTTTATCTTTAATGTTTTTTATTGTGATGTTGATTTGGCTCATATTTTCCTGATGTTTCGTTAGTTTTGTTAGTATCGTTAGTTTCCTGATGTTAGTTAGTTAGTGTATGTGATCACTGTCAGGTCTGATTATTTTTTGTATGTCAATTCTGGGCATAGACTTGATAGCGTGTTCCCTGAGGTCCAGCAGTTCTTTACGTGCCACACACCTCCTGCTCATGAGATAGTTAATTTTGAGAACTGGCCTCTGTACACACTCAGCTGAATACGATCACATTGCGGTGGTTTGAATAGCGTACCAGGGTTTTGGTGGACGTGAGAGTTATGGTGACATCATTAACACTCTCAGGTTCCTGTGTTCATGCTCAATTGAATATAATGGTCTAGCGTTTGCTGAAATTAAATACTAGAGAAAATGCAACATGGGAGGATTAACCGCGTCAGTATGCTACCGTCTCTTTTCATATTTTGTTACTCCAGCCGATTTTATTCAGTGTAGGACAGACCCCCACTTGCGAAGAAAATGAGAGCTGCACACCATATAGTTACACCACCGTTGATAATCTGGAAAAAGTTAAATTAAAAAAAAAACAAACTATAGAGCATAACCACAAAATTAATACGTAACAGGAAAACGGGAAATACTGAGAAAATAAGATAATTATAAATATCAGATAACAAAATATCATAAATTACAAAAATAAAAATGAAAATAAAATAACGACAAAACAAATACTAATAACAAAACAGAATACCCGGTACATAACAAGAAATGACAAACTGAAACTGCTAAAATTCTTAATCTGTTCACCAAGAGAGCTTAATAAACCCGTGTGGCAGTATTAAGTATAAATTAAAGTAGAAAGACACAGTTTACGAGACAGTCTTAGACATTTTCCAGACTACTTCTGTGATGTGAATAAATGTACTTGTTTTTATTTGTAAGTGATACGAAAGAATTACAGAACAAACAGGCTACGGAGCACATTTGAACTGAACTCGTCCCGTACCATAACCGCGTTCGGAGCCGAATACAACTCGAGCTTTTTTTTGGTGTGATTGTTTTGACATCTGGTGGTTCCTCGCCCTTAATCTGATGCTCCCGTGTCCGCCTTGTTACACTTTTGGGCTATAAAATAATTCTGAAGGCCCAAATCGATAGTTTGAGAAAGGCGTCTCGAGATACCAGGCGTAGAAACATGCATACAAATCCTCATGCCATTCGACCCAGAAATACAGTCGTGAGGCCGTGGCAGTGAGGGTTGGTAAGAACGACAATACTAATACCAAGAAAAAAAAAAAAAAAAACAGCGTAGGAAATACCAAGAAAAAAACCAGCATAGGAAATACAAAAAAAAAAAAAAAATCAGCATAGGAAATAGCCCCCCCCCAAAAAAAAATAAAAAATAAAAATAAATAAAAATCAGCTTAGGAAATACCAAGGAATTATCAGCTTGGGAAATGCCAGGAAAAAAATTCAGCTTGGGAAATACCAAGAAAAAATCAGCTTGGGAAATATCAAGAAAAAGAAATCAGCTTGGGAAATGCAAAAATGTGTTATGGTATCGAAAAGGCTTTAAACTCTTCGCTAGGAAAGGCCAATCCATTGCTGAATAAAACTGTGTAGTAGCAGCAAGAAGAAACCAAAGCGCCTGACCTATGGGTTCATTTCCTTCCGGGTCGAACACTGAAAAGTATGCAGTATTATATCATTATGTGTTCAGTCATGTTCGCACCCTGTTAAAGTTCCCTCGACGAAAATATATATACTCTCGCTCACAACTCAAAATTTCCACATCCTTTCTTCCAACATACACTCGCCTTCCACACCCATACTCGTGTGTGAAGCACTGGATAGGGCCGAGAGACTTATCCAGCGACAAAGTGGTGATCCTCTTCCCTTAGGATTATTAGTGCTCTTCAGGGCTCGTAAAACAACGGATTCAGCGTGTATAGGCACAGTTTTCCACGCGTGTCAGGTGTGTGCGAGCCGGTCGCTGTAATACCTACGTAAGAATAAAGACCTTCAACTTTGACAAAGGAATGCAGGATGGTCCCCACACAGCTTCGGTACAGTGACATACTTCCGTGCAGGTTGTCGGGATGATTCATGGACGTAAGAACACAGGATTCAAAATTTGTCTCACTGCATAGTCTGATCTTTTGACCCCATAAATCCCTTCAAAAGACGTAAATTTAAAATAATGATGATGATGATGATAATAATAATAATAATAAAAATAATAATGATAATAATAATAATAATAATAATAATGCGTCTGTGAGTATTATACCCAAGGAACATTATACCAAGTTTGAAGCGAGCTGGTGAAGAAATAAAGGACTGGCAGCAAATTCGAAAGTGTTTGGAAGAAAAAAGAAGAAAAAAGCCGAGTAAACACAGTACGTCTCCGCCATAGTGTGGAAACCTGGAAAAAAAGAAAAGAAAAAAAGTCATGGTAATAAAGGAGTTAATGAAAAATTCGAATTTCTCCACGAGAAGAGGTATTGCAATTTTACTTAGCATAAGTGAGACCTGCTGTGGCGAAGGCGTTGGAACTAATCACTATTATCGATTTTATCATGGTGGCATTAATAATAATAATAATAATAATAATAATAATAATATTATTATTATTATTATTATTATTATTATTGTCGTCGTCGTCGTCGTCGTCAAACCTGACTAAGATCCCTAACCCCTTTTACCTCAGTGTAATCAGATTAGAGGGTCGATTTCACTACTAACCAAGGAGGCTCATTCCTGCCTCGTAACTAAGGCTCTTTGAATTTCGTGCAACCGCGACTTAGTATTCAAGTTGTGAGAGTGGCTCAGTTCCGTCAGAGAGAGAGAGAGAGAGAGAGAGAGATCTATACCAAATAATTGTATGTTTGGTGATCTTTGGTAATAGTATAGTTAAAACCATCTCCATCAACCCCATCACTACTGTGGCATACTTCATACTGTATCCTTGCTGCCACCACACGATTTTGTTTATCTTAGGGAAGTCCTTAAGTAATGAGAAACCAACTTAAACCTAATCAGTATGCCTAATCTAACCGAGTCTAACCAAACCAAACCAAACCTATCCTAACCTAAATAAACCTATAATTTAAAGGTTTGAATTTCGTTAAACTCGATTTTGCTGATCTACCAAAACCCTTTCATGTCGTATAAACACCCCCGCTAATACCAATACACCAGTCTGACTCAGCCTTGGCATGTATTCAGTATGGACGGTAAATGTCAGCGCCGAAGTGGTGATAAGTGAAGGTGTATGGTAGGTAGGAAGACTGCTGGGCCTTAGGGAACCAGGTACTTAGCCTACACCCAGCGTAAGACGAATGAAAAAAAAAAAGCTAATCCAATAACCTAATCAACTTAATCAGTGAAACTCAGTCATACCCAGTCTTAATAATGTATTGTTATTATTATTATTATTATTATTATTATTATTGTTATTATTGTTATTATTGTTATTATTATTATTATTATTATTATTATTATTATTATCATCATCATCATCATCATCATCATCATCATTATCATCTCAATACAATAACGATTATCCATATTTTCTTGATTACCCCATACCTTTTTTTTTGGGGGGGGTGAAGTAATGGTACTCAAAATTCAAAAAACGTTTCCCTTACCTCTTTCACTCATTGATTTTTCTAGTATATTTCCTCTAATGACTGGCGATTAAATTTAAGCAGGTGAGAGACAGGTAAAGGTGATAATTGATTCCAGGTGTGTGTCCAGGTGATGTCATTATTATTCTCTCTCTCTCTCTCTCTCTCTCTCTCTCTCTCTCCATTTATCTATATCAGTCTGTCTCTCTGTCTTTTGTCTTTATGTATCTATCTATTTATGTCTATCTATCTGTCTTTCTGTCTGTGTCAGTCTGTCTATCTTTCAGTCTGTACAATCTGCCTAATCAGTCTATCTGTCTATCTATCTGTCTATCTATCGGTATGTCTATCTATCTATCTATTCCCTCGCCAGTCCGGAGCCTCGTTAACACAGTATATTTACACTGTTTTTCTTTTTATCTATCCATCTATCTATCCGTCTATCTGTCTATATTCCTGTCTGTCTCTACTTGCCTGTATACCTGTCTATCCTCCCAATCTATTTATCGCTTTACTTCGCTGTCCGTGTATCTGTCTATCTATCTATCTGTGTTTTATCTATTTGTCTTCAGCTCATAGAATAGATATCATAGGCAGTCATTGTAACACACAGCCCCCTTATTGTTTTCTTTCCTTTGTGCTTCTTTTTACTCCTTTATTTATATATCTATCCGTCTGTCTGTCTGTCTATTTGTGTTTACCTATTTCTCTGTGTGTGTGTCTGTCTGTCTATCTGTCTGTCTTTCTGTCCATCTATCTATCTATGTCTATCTATCTTTCTGTCTATCTGTCTCTTTCTGTCTGTCTGTCTGTCTGTCTCTATCTATATATCTATCTATCTATCTATCTACCCGTCACCTGTCCTGAGAGCCTCATTAGCACAGTTTATTTACACTTTATCACCCTGTCCCTCCATCCATCTATCTATCCGTCTATCTATCTCTATATCTCTATCAGTCCATTCATCTCTATCTATCTGTCTATCTATCTATCTGTCTATCTGTCTATCTCCTTCCCTGCCTATGCTCATTAACGGCAGGTGGCCCAGGTGTTAACGTTAATTGCATCTCCTTAATTGTCTACTCAAGGTGTGCCAAGACGCTGAGAGAGAGAGAGAGAGAGAGAGAGAGAGAGAGAGAGAGAGAGAGTGGTGTAATTAGGGAGGAAATGAAGGTAGGAGAGAGAGAGAGAGAGAGAGAGAGAGAGAGAGAGAGAGAGGAGGGGGGTTCAGCCTTTGTTCTTATAAGAGGCTGGAGCTGAACAACAAGTCAAGGGCCTTATTCTCGTGGGCATAAGAGGCTCCCTAACACCCTCTCTTTAGCGATTTATTTTCTGTATTTGCATAATCTCCTGGCCTAGGCAGGTTCTTTAGCACGTCTGCCTCAGTGATTTATATTTTATATTAAACCTCAGTATTCCCCAGCTTAGGAGTCTACCTGGCACCTCCTACATAGCGAATTATTCTGCATGTAATTACTTTGTGTTTTCGTAGGGAAGGCGCCTTTCTAGAGCTTCTTCCTTAGCCATGTTACGCCTCGTTTGTGAAATTACCTAATCCATTGCTGGCCAGTTCTTGAAAATGCCTGATTGCGTTAAGAGATCAAAAGTTTCATACGCATATATTTTTTTGGAGAAGGAACCAAAGGCTAATTTATTCTTTGTCGGAATAAATTAGTGAACCTGTGACATCAAGTGATCACGGATACAAAAAACGTTCGACTAACTCACAAATTACTCAGCTGTAACAAGCACTTCATGACGCCATTTTTGGATACCGACTTGACGCGACAGGAGTTGTCACTACCCTTTCAGGTGTTGTTACTGTGCCTCCATAGTGAAATGTGTGTGTGTGTGGGGGGGGGGCCAGGATATTATTGAAGGTAACATGAAAATAACTGGTTGAAATGTACTGTGCAGTGCATATTGTGAACAAAAATTTACTGAGGTATGAAAATGCTAAATGACGAAACAAAAACTGCCAAGCGAGTACTTTCACTGTAAACAAACTTGACCTTGTTTCTCTTGGTGGTTCAGATAATGTTGCCAAAGGCAGTGGCAAATAAATGGCAACTAAGGACGTCATAGTGAAGAACATTGATCATGAATAATGTGTTGATATTAATCACGGGGGAGAGAACCTACAAAGCAGTGTCTAATCATTATAACAACATTCCACAATCGCTTATACGGCAATATATCAAACAGTGCAGGTTGTCTAGAAAGTGCAGACAGGAAATAGCCTTACGAACGTAGAGTGACATACTTTTTTTTTAGTAAGTGTGCATTTAACATTTCATAGTGTTTTTTTTTAATGGATGTTTATTACTGCATCAAGTTAGCAGTGTCGTAGCCAGAGGGAAGGCCAGGGTGGCACTGGGCATCCCTGAAATATGTCTGTTCTCCCCAGTGGCCATCCCAAATTTCCGAGGGAATATCCCCGGATTCCTCTGAAGAATTTTTTCGTGGGTCACCCTAAAAATAGGTTTCGTCATTCTATGACAACCCCAGTTTTAGATCCCAGCTACGCCCTGCAAGCAATCCCAGTCCATGATAGTGGGCAAGATCCAGTTTGTCCAACTGAGCAGATTTATTGTACGATTCATGAACTGGGTCACAAATGGGCCGTAACAGCGATATAGGCTATTTTCCATTTTCCATCGTAGTATTGTCTTGCACGGTATATTAGTCAAATAACACGCAAGATTTTACTATGCCACACTGAGGAAGCTGGTGGTACAACGGTAGCACATCCAGCTTGCAACTGGAATATTTCGAGTTTGCATCTCAGGCCAAATGGCATGTTTGGCAAAGTTTGTTTCCCCCTTACCCCTTATCACCTGGAAATGAAATGGGGATCAGGATGTAAAGATTTAATGGGTTGTATTTTAGGGGAAGATTGAGCCTTAGCAAAAATTAGTATCTCCTTTAGTGACCTCCGTGTAGTCGATAGGTGCCACAGTACAGCCGTATGTTAGGTGACATGGACATTTTGTAGCACCTACTGCACAGCGAAGAATTTGTTTACTACTCCTTACTATTCCTTTGTATGCCATTTAAATCGTTCTAATACTGACATAGTTAACTAGAGTTGCGTCAAACGGATGCTGACCTGTAGTGTTCAGAATAAATTGCTAGGGAAGAGGTGTTACGAAACTCCAATGCCACTTAGAATGCGACCTTTAATCGTAAGCCATCATCTTTTTGTACCTTATGCAGACAGTCAGACAGACAGACGGATAGATTGATAGGTAGGTAGGATGATGGATAGACAGACAGACATTGAGAGAGAGAGAGAGAGAGTACACTTTACATACACTGTAAAACCACAATACACACGCACGTATCACAGAACACCATCCACCCACAGTCACACACAACACCATCACTCCGCGCAACACCCCTCCTCCCCCCAAAACCATCTCCGCACAGAACACATTGGCTATACCCGCCCCGAACACACACACACACACACACACACACACACACACACACACACACACACACACACACACACCAAGCACACAGCATCCTCGCCCCCCATGACAGGAGGTGAGGGTCTGTGAGCACCTGAGGTAAACAATATCCTCACCGTCCATTAACCCGCCAGCCGCCGTCGCCGCCTCAGCCTGCCTCGCCGCTCCTCCTGCATTCAATTTGGCATTCATTTACGTTCTGTCTTTGATACCGGAAAGCCTCTTACCCGGCGACCGTAATCCCAGGAGCGCCTATTACCCCAGCGTGTCCAATTAGCCCCGGCGCCTGCAAAACACTGCCATCTAGCGGCTTAATTAAGGTGCCAGACGTCAACGCCGCCTCCTCTTTGTCTTCGCTCCCCTAATGGCGCCAACTCCTTTGTCTTTATTGCAGTCAATTTGTGTCGCCAGCCATGAAAGGCCCTGAGGGAAAACACTTGTCAGCGTTTGTCACACTAAGTGGCACTCGAAGGCTCCGCCCACTTACACGCCTGGACCAATCGCACGCTGTGTCCCACCGTAGCTCCGCCCACATCGAATTATCCAATCAACAGTCGTGATTTGGAGATTTTCGAGCCACTCACGCATGAGGTACCATTAAAGACAAGGCTAAGTTTCTCCAATGAGGGTAAGTGTTACATCAACTGGCATAATGACCCTCTCACTACCCCCGCCACTTCCTCAGGAGAAAGGCCAAGACACCAGGGAGCGCGGTTCGACTCTGCCTGACTGATTCTTAACTTGGTCGGGCGTGGCCAGGCAAACCAGAGATGATTTTTCCTCAAAGGTCGTTTACTTTATATCCAGTTTTAAAAGTCAGTAATCCTTTTTCGGAATATACAATACACTCATTTTTAGATATTATATTAACGTATTACAAAAATACCATCCATATAAGTTTAAGTTTGTAACAGTGTGGCCCGTGTTTGGTGTAGGAAGGCAGACTCTGGCTGGTGCCAATAGATGGCAGCACCAGACAGCATCCCAGTAAACACGTCTGGCTTATTAGATCTGCAGCACGTCAGAATTAGAAAGACTTAGATAATTAAGGAACGTGGTAGAAGTAGACCTTTAGATATTTATGTACAGAAATGAAAAATACTCTACTGTCAGTCTTTGTGGATAGTGGATAAATCAGACATTGCCAGCAATGCCTAAATTATAGCCAGTCCATTCTTCCAGCACCTTCCTGGACCAGCTGATTTATTTAGACCCAAAATGGCGGGAAGTGACCAAAATTTTACACCCGAGGGGTTGAAGAAAGTGTGGTGGGAGGAGGTTGGGGGATGGGGGAGTGGAGGTAGCGCCACGATCAATAATCCTGTATAAGGCAGTCAGGTTGTTGGGTATGGAAAAAAGACCACATTCTCGTTGGCAAAGAAGATATCGTAACACCTTTACCTTAGCGATTCATTTTGCGTGACAACATCTTAATCCCTTTAAGCTGGTGACGTCTGCTTTTAGTTTACTCCAGCAACCACTGGACGATTTTCGAATTGTGGGTTGCCTTCATAAAGCCCTTCACAGCGAGACGGCCTCCCACCCTAAGTAAAAATCGCGAAAAGACAAAATAAAGGAGACGTCCTCAATGTGAAAGGGTTATCATCCTCTTAAATTACTGATACAGACAGTGGAATGGATAAAAGATAACATAAAGGCGAGCTACAAAGTGTCCTGTACCAGCGAGAGGAGGCTACGAGTCAAAACTAATCTAACAGTCTAAAATAATGAACCTGTATGTTGCGGTTCGTCAGTGTTTCGTCAAGCTGGGGGTTACGAATGAACGATGGAACTTTAACCTTTTTCTTCTTCATCAGCTTCTTCATCAACTTATCTTTCTTCGTCATCATCATTGTCATCTTCTTTTTCTTCTTCTTCTTCTTCTTCTTCTTCTTCGTCTTCTTTTTGTTCTTCTTCGCCGTTTCCTCCTCCTTTTTTTTTTTTTTTTTTTTTACGCCACCAGACCATTTAATTCAAGATAAACATTGTAATTTTAGTCACCTAATGGGAGACTTACAGCGAAAAGTTTCCATTTAAAGTCTCCATTAGCCCTTTCAGTACGAGTTTCTCAGATATTTTTGCTTCCTCCATTTATTTTAAGAGAGACATGGTAGGAATTGGGTTAAAAGGCATTCTCCATTAACCCCTTCAGTGTGAGGACGTCTTTTATAGTCTTGCTTCAGGCGATTTGATTTCAACTGACGGGGATCTGTAAACACCTCAGTTCAGTTGATGGCCAGGTGGAGTCAGACTGGAGGGTTGGTTTGAGAAGTAACCAAGGAGACGCATTCCTATCTCATAACTAAGGGTCATCGATATCCATGTAAATACGACTTAGGGTTGGAGTTGTGGGATTGGTCCAGTTCCATCAGATGAAAACAAATCAGCTATATCGCTTTATGATTTTATTGACGTAAGGGGAGACCTCGTAGGGAAGGGGTAAGGAAGTGCCAGTTAACCCCTTATGCACTATGGTCTTATTCTTTATTGTTGCCGTTGCCATACTACTTCATTCATTTTAGGGTGAGATCTCTTTGAAGTGGTTGACCCCTTCAGTCCGATGACGTTGATTGATTGATTGATATTGGCTGCAACCAATAACAGTAGTAAAGTAGGGGAAATAAAGTATCATAATACATTTGCTTAGCTTCGAAGGGCATCCAGTAGTGGAGGAATTACTGGAGGCTAAGTATATAACGCCCCAGTTCGAATTGTCTGTCCTATAAGGTGGAGAAATTCGTCCGGAAGAAGAAATATGAAGTACGTCCTCGAATTGAAGGGGTTTAGGGTTAGGTGGGACTTGAAAGAGTAGGTCAGACTCGAAGGGATGGGACTTGAAGGGATGAAACCATAAGGGGATTTTAATTGGTGGGGTGTTTAAGGGTGAGACTTTAAGGGGTGGGTGAACTTGAAAGGTGAGACTTGAAGGAGTTTGACTCATGAATCTTCTTCTACCCCTCTACCCTTCTCCTCCTCCCTCCGCTCACTTCTCTTCACCATTCTCCACCCTCCCCTCACCTCTCTTCTCCTTGCACCATTCTACTGTACACCCTCCCCTCGCCCCTCTTCTCCTTGCACCATTCTACACCCTTTCCCACCCTCCCCTCACCTCTCTTCTCCTTGTATCATTCTACATCCTCCCCTCCCCTCCCCTCACCCCCATTTTCTCTCATCCCAATTTAATTTCCCTCCACCATTCTCCACCCTACCTTTACGTCACCGCACCGAATTTTCACACTTAGGCCATTATGATTCACTCTAAGCTGAATGCAATCGTGTGGCGTTAACTGGAATAGCATACTAGAGTTGTCCTAACCGTGTGAGAGGTGACGTTGACAATATGTACGCTTTGAGGCCCGTATGACAAAGTATCGCATGCTTGAACACTGAACTGCTAAGTGGCATGCAAAATCCTTGTTTTTTACGACAATTTCTGAAGCAAGTAGATGCGATGGAGCATGTTTGGCTCTCCTGTATATGTGGTTGCTGACTGCGCTTAGTAATGTGGGATGCAGGCTAACCATAAATAACTATGTGTTCCAAAAATTACAATAAAATATTGTGGGTTTCCATTCCACTTTCGATTTAACGTTAGTATTCGACATTTACTTGCCACTGAATTAAACCGTCAGGCGTTAAGCTACGTGAAATATAACACCGTGAGTTGTCCTGACCATGAGAAGGTTAATTGGAATAATGTTAGCATTCTCAGGCTCCCGTGACTCACTCAGTTGAATAAAGTCGTCTAAAGTTAGCTGGGGTGAAGTACGAAAGACGAGGCCATGTCAGGGTACGCTTCACTTCATTGCCTTCATGTGGTGACACCAGTATAACCGGGCAGCCCCATTGGCATAAGACAAACATCTTTCACTTCCTTCCCTGTCCCCCCGAGAAGAAGATCGTGGACTGGGGCAGCTTCATCCTGCAGTCCACTGGGTTCACAGTCAGATGCACCTTGGAACAGAACTACTACTACTTGGTCATCATACCAAATCGCATTCCCGTCAGACAAGAGGCTTTCCAACACCTCTTCCTTAGCGATGTACAGGGTGGTCCGTAATTAGCGCTCCCGAAAATCTGCTCAGTCTGCTGGTTTGAACGTGGTTGTGGCGGTGATAGTAGGAAATGAATGAATGCTGCAGGTCGGACATTGGTAACGCTGACATACCCGTCCCCGCAACACACAAAAATTCACCCGGAGTGGAAAAGGAACGTTATATACGGGTAATTTAATCCTCGGCGACTTATAATGCATATTACTCTCGTGTTATGTAGTAAGAGGAACGTAACGTCTTAGCAACTTTTAAGATGGCCCCATTTCAACTCCAACGCTCGTGAGACTCTGCCCGTTATGAAAGCTCACGACATCGCTCAGAGCCTAAACTTCATGCCTCAGATTAGTAAAGGGGATACTCTCATTTTATACTTTGCCATGGCCTGGAACAAAGTCTTACAGAAAGGACTTAGCGAGATTAGACGGTAAGAGAAGACTACTTTTCCTTTGGACTGTCACATCTCTGACTAATCTAATGACAGTCTAGTTGTCGTCATATTCTTTCTCATTTCAGTCACCTCTGGGTTACCATGGACCATTGTACTAGAATATTTTCTTTTCCTTTCCTGTATGAGTGATCTCCCTATATCAGTATCCTCATCAGCTACTCCTTCTATAGACGATAATTTAGTCCATAGTGAAGTTAGGGACAATTGCGTTCGATTTCAGCATATTCATGCGCCCTTAAACGCTGGTAGGCAGAATGGTAAAATTAATGACATTCAGATTAAACATGCACGACCTATCACATACATTTTACCTGATCGCGCCGCCCCCCCCCCTCCCTCCCTCTTCACACTTTTCACCCCAGTTGCATTCCAGCACAAGCTACACACCACCACTCCTGCCACACCTATAAATCACCACCTTAATAAGTAAACTACAGTACTTTGGTGCCCACCTCTCAGCAGACAGAGATGGGCCTTGCACATGGACGGCATCAGAAAAAGAAAAACTAATGGTTCCCTAGGTTTCCATTACATGAACCAAATAACATGTAAAGCAGACATTGAAGGTCTTGTTTTAAAAGGACTTTGTATTTATCTCTCTTTTGAATATTGCGACACCGCTTGAGATCTACACAATGAAAATCATATCAACGACGTAAAACCAAACCTACGAGTACAAAAAGGAATCTAACTTAAAGTCAAACGTACTACATCTGTCACTTCGCTAAACCATGACATCAGCCTTGACCCACTGGCAACAAGAAGGCAGATAAACGAGTAACGCAGGAAGCATTCCAGCACGGGGGGAAGGAGAGAGAGGAGAAAGTACAACAAGTGTGGGTAAAAGTAGCCTACAGGTCGTACGATGTGTGTGTGTGTGTGTGTGTGTGTGTGTGTGTGTGTGTGTGTGTGTGTGTAAAAGAACCTGCGAATGGAGTACGGTATAATAAGTGGAGTAAACCTGTAGGTGCAGGTGTAAGAGGGATGCCTCCAATCATGGTGGGAGGACTGAGCTGAAGAATATATGAAATTGGTGGAATAGGATGAGAAAGCAGAGATTAGGATGTGATGATTTTATGTTTAGGCAAGGATTGCTGGAGGCTTTTCTGCCGTGTGGCCACCCCGTGGAGGGAGTTACCGGAGGGAAAATGCATCAGAACTACAGACAGAAAATAATTAAGCTACATCTATATCACCCTCGTATTTATTTTTAGATTTTTGACCATATGAATGATTTCAGTGGTGTACACAAGCAAATACAGGCAAAAACACGCATCTGGGGTACGATGGATGTGAAAATGGGCGAGTTTTGTAGGACACATGAATCTGTTAATCCAGTGTCTTAAAAAACACAGCACCCAGAATGTGGACTTTAGTGCGATTTTGAGTCCCAATAATTACCAACGATAACATTTGGACGCATAATCACAGGGTTCTCCATACATCACAATGCTTCGTCCTTATTTCAGATTGATACTTGTGGTAAGAGGCTCTGTACTTTGGTTGACTGTACGTGATTAATTTGTAACGGAAAACTCCCCTTTTTGAGAGTAACATAGCGTAGCATAGGTATTCTAATTTGTATCTTGTTGATAGAGCTGCATAACATATCTGTAATGAGATTGCAACGATATGCTGGAGGCATATAAAACCATTTACCCCCACTAATAATTTAGGCATCTGCCCCCCTTGCTCTCCCACTTCCATCGTGCTTGACTACGCATGTTATACGAAATCACAAACAGCTGAGTTGGAAGAGACAAAGACATGCATTTACTTCCTGCACATATACTTTACCTTCCATGAGAGACAGTCACAACCTACCACATATATCAAGCAAGCATTTGACATCTTATTTTTCTCATTCATTCCCTGAACCATCCACGTGTGGAATCATTCATCTCTCATCTCATGTGGTGAACTCATAATAGATATTTTAAAAACTTGGATAATCAACCATTACATTCCTATATTCCCAGGCCTTGATTCCTCACACGATCCCTGCCTATTCTAAACTGCCCACGACCAGCATCCTGCGGGGTATCAATATCAGTATGAAGATCAAGGACAGAGATTAGGTAGGCTGAAACCCGAATGAATTCTCAATGGTAAAAGTGTTGTTCGTGTAGAATTTCAAAACATGAACCATGGATTTACCAAGTTTATGAGCTCTGTTGTAATGCATGTTAGTACGGAGATATAGGCTACAGGACAAAGGATTTAGCTTTATTATCCCAAGAACGTATTTTGAGCTTAATTCTTGCTGTTGTTATACAATTTCATTCGATTGAAGAGTACCTTGTAATTATTGATAAAGGGGTTGATGAAGGCTATTTCTAACCCCTTTCACCCCCTCAAAATATCCCCTTATCTGAACAAAACAGACTGAAGGTAGACGAAATACAGCAAGAGTACCGTACATCATCTGATTAGATAAGGACCACGGAAGATTAGACAAGTGGTGAACCTGTTGGCAGCAGGGACTTAGACACTTTAATATATTTCATTTAATATTAATAAATTATCAGCAAATCTAACTTCTCATCTCGTTAAAAGATAGAAAGTACCATCATGTCTAACGTACTTTATATATTGTGTGCCGTGTAAGAATTCATAGCATTTTGCAATGTCTTATTTAAATCGTGACAAGGGGAAAAGCGTTTTGGGGTAATCAAAAAAAATATAACCATGTAAGGTCCTGCAGTCCAAAAGGTTAGCAAAAAATATATTTGTTCGGTTTAAATAGTACTTAGTTCCTCTGATTTCCAATATTGCCACGCAGTGCTTGGCCCATCACTTTGGGGATCGTTGTCTCTGAAGGCCAAGCAGGTTTTTCTGAAGTAATGACAAAAGTTCGGGAGAGTGGGTGAAAATCTCCGCCTAAAGATTTTACACAAACTATCAAACAATATGCCAGGGGATCTAAATCGGTTAATGAATGGACGCGTCTCCAAATAGTTAAGTTAGACCTAGTAAAGCTAAGAGAAAATGTTGCTTCCGATCATAAAAACTGTATGAGGATATTCCCCAACTCAAGTATTTACAGAACTGTCAAAGCTATACCAGTAAGAATAAAGAGTTTACAGGGTCTCAGTCTGTATAGCTCAGTACTAATGGACAGAAAACACTTATAACAGAAAACTTTAAAAACGATGACCTAAAAGCGTAGACCAAAAAGACACTATTTTTCTCTGATCAAAAGGGTAACCAAAGAAGTGAAAAACCTGGTTCCTTTATATCGATGCAGAGTTATCAGTTGTCACAAATCACCTCTTTTTTTCGTATATGAGTCAAATTACAACCCCGGTAAACAGTTCATTGACACCTGAGCGGTTCCAAACTATATGCCTTGTTGATTAATTCGGCAGCATTTCATATTTTAGATTCATTTTTCAGTCTGGTTACTTGCTTTTATACTTACTTCCCTACCCCCTAGAACGAGGAGGCTGTATTGCAGAGGCGATTTCACCTCGTCCACCCCCCTCCCCCCCAAAAAGGAGGGTGGGGGGGAAGTGGACTGCAGAAGAGGAATGTCAGCCTGAAGTCCACTGGGATCACGTTTCGGGTGAGACTGGAGCAACAGCAACAACAACTACAACAACAACTAGGCTACTACTACTACTACTGGTACTACTACTACTACTACTACTACTACAATTTTTCATATTTCCAGACGATTTTGTGAACATACAGAACACCATAACACAGAAGGGGTTATGGAAGAATAGATCTAACTCCCCCGGCCAGAGAAATGCCCTGATAAAGTTGTTAGGAGATAACAAGAGTAATACGAAAAACTTGTCCTTAGATTGAGGGGATTAACACTATCGAGACGCTGTAAAGGAACAATTGACCATAACTGATATACCACCACCACCACAACCACCATCCACCTCCTCCTCCTCCTCATCATCATCATCATCATCATCATCATCATATATTTTCCCCAGCCCAGCCAAGGAAAAAGAAAGCCTGTCGACTACATATGGGTCGTGAGGACAGATAAATTTTTCCTAGGCCTCAGTTGTCTTGCAGTGATTTTTACACTCAGGTACCCATTTTTACTGCAGGGTGAACAGGATCAAGGAGTTGTTGTGGTGGTCCCAGGCTCATCTATGGAATGCTGGCCTAACTTGTCCTCCTCCTATAGCCCACAATCCTCCTTCCAGGGCATAGGGACTTTGTTGATGGACGTTTGTATAATCAGGCAGTTGGGTTGCCAGGTAATCAAACTGGATCCACCAGTCTTACCGGTACTAGAATCGAACTTGGGTTTTCCCAGTTGGAAGTTGGACGCAGTAATCAACGCGGCACCGACTCGCCTATCAAAGTGGCGGTGAGATAATTGGACAGGATAGAGATTGAGAGACTGCGTTGGAGAGTAAGATGGAGGTGGAGGGGAAGGGAGAGACTGAAGATGAGATAAAAGGATGCTGTGCTGAGAGAGGGAGAGAGAAGTTGTGAGCTGGAATGAGGGCAGCCTGATTGCAGAGAAAGATAGCATGACATAGGGACGATTCAGCTGTGGCCACCCGTTATGGGATACAGGGTCTGGCGGTAAATATATGTTCAAAAACGTACACACACACACACACACACACACACACACACATACACACTGTACCATAAACTGTAGCGCATTAAATATGAGAAAGATCCCAAACCCTTTTGTGCTCAGTTGATGGCCAAGTGAAATCAGACTGGAGGCTTGGATTGACTAGCAACCAAGGAGATTCATGTCCGCCTCACAATGAAGGATCATCGAATTTCATTGACCACGGCTTAAAATTGAAGTTGTGGCAGTGACCCAGTTCCCTCATGTGAAAAACAAAGCCACTATACTTAAAGCATGAATACAAATATATAACAGAAAGTAGGAGGGTTGCGAACTTGCGACTTCGGAAATGAGCACTGATTTCGGATACAAAAACGAGACGCATTTTTTATTTTTTACTGCACAATTTTTGTCGCTTTATTTTTCATACTATTTATATACTCCGTTCACTGCTTGACATGAGGGAAATATACTTAATTCGATTAATCTTTTGTCAAAGCACGAATAGAAAGCCTTAGGGGTGATGGAGGAGGAGGGGAGGGAGAAAGAAGAAGAAGAAGAATTAAGATTAATGCCTGTCAACTGCACGACGGTCTGTAAGGCAGACAATCAATTTTTACCAAGTCACAGTCTTCCCCGTAAAATACTTAACCATCCAGATCCCCAATACTGCTACTAGGTAAAAAAAAAAATGTCCAAAAGTCAGTTCGGTCTTGGAATCGATCTCGGGTTTTCTGTTTACTACTACTACTATTATTATTATTAACCCTTTCAATGCTATGATGTGTTTTTCTGAAGTATTTATGCCACCTTTAGGCAGTATAATTCAGCTTTAGGGAAACCTGTTGTATAGTAATAGGGCAAGTGAAGGCTATATCTAACCTTTCCAGCATTGTAAATCGCTCCTAAACTTTATAAAACTCGTTTGAGGATCGCAGGAATGAATTGAAATTGCGCCATGTGAGTCAAGGGGAAGGAGTAAGGGTAGAAATGGAAGTAAAGTTGTACGGAATTCGAGTAGGGAGGGAAGGAGGGAGGGAGATGAGAAGCCAGTGAGAGAGGGAGAAAAGGTGAGTGGGTAGGGAACTAGTGGGAGGTAAAGTGCAGCTTGGTTTTCGCAGGTCTTAAGGAAAAGACAGGGATAAAGTAGAGAAAGGAAGAATGGGTGGAAAGGGTGATGGTTTTGTGACCTGTGGATTGGCAGGAAGTGTGGGAGAAGAGGCAGTGAGATGAATAGTGGAGGGGAGGAAGAAAAGGAGGGAGACGTTGAGGGTAGGAAACAAGAAATGGATGAGAGGAAGGAAGAGGCGGGAAAAAGGGAACACGGTGCGAGGAAAAGCAAGGACAAGAGGAGAGGAAGAGGGGGCGAGAAGTCATAAGGGTGAGGATCTAAAAGGATGGATGCGTTGAGAGGGGGAAAGAACTGTGAGAGGAGGAGTAAAGGAGTGAGGGGGGATATTTGAGGGACGGAAAGTACTGAATGATGAGGGATATGAAAGAGATGGAGATGTGACAGAAGAGATCGAGACAGGTGTAGATAATAGGTAAATGAGTTGAGGTGAGGTGAAAGAAGGAAGAAGTCAAGGAAGTGGCAGGAGGATGCATGGTGGAGGAAATAGAGTGGAGGGTGGAGAAGTGGAGGAGCGTAACAGTGAGGTGAGGATTGGGGTAGCAGAGAGATAAGGGAGAGAGGAAGTGGAGAGATAATGGGAAATAGTGTGGGGGATGGGGGAGAGAGGGAGGAGGCAGAAGTCGAGGAGGGGAGAAGAGCAGGACGAGAGAGAGAGAGAGAGAGAGAGAGAGAGAGAGAGAGAGAGAGAGAGAGAGAGAGGAATACTACCTTACCCCGCCGTGTCTTCAGAATCAGGTCGTGTTTTCATCTGGATTTTTTGTTGGTCAGTTTATCGCCTGCACGAAGCTTACCGAATATTTAAGCCTTTATCATGCCTCTTATCGTGGCTGGTTTCTGCATCCTGAAATTAATTTGCTTTCTTGCGATATTTTTTTTTTTTTATGATCAAGCTTCGTATCCTGGATGAATTTTAGATTTTGAGTTTTTGTTGATATACCGTACTTGGACTATTATCTAAGGCCAATTATGAGTTATTATTTCGTGCCAATTATGAGTTATTATTATCTCTGGCCGTGTATGAGTTATTATTATCTCTGGCCATTTATGAATTACCCGTCTCTTATTCTTTTCGGCATCATCACAACGATACACCGCCACCCTGTCAACCCCTTCTACCCACACTCAGAGTCGAACTTCGCAATAAGGGGTAAAATTGTGTTTCTTAGCAGCAGTCAGGGAAAAAAAAAAAAAAAAAAAAAAAAAAAAAAAAACTTTGTTCATTGAAAAGAATGTAGTGGAAAATTACGCCATTGAAGTGACATTGGAGATTTCGTAACACCAATTTCTTATCGATTTATTCTGTAGGTTTCATTTGATTATCATCTTGTATCCCGCCGAAGCAAACTGTGTGGCTATTAGAACGCTGTAAATAGCATACAAGAGAATGTTTAAGTATATAAGCAGAATTTATGCAAAATAGATCGCTAAGGAAAGGGAGTTACGAATCTTATGCCACCTAAATACTGCCCTTAGACCCCTCCAGTTCAGAGATTACCTCGAGCTGAATAAAATCGTCTGGTGTGTGTGTGTGTGTGTGTGTGTGTGTGTGTGTGTGTGTGTGTGTGTGTGTGTGTGTTAGAGAGAGAGAGAGAGAGAGAGAGAGAGAGAGAGAGAGAAATATCCGCTTTCGCAGGAATATATATATATAGATAGATAGGTAGGTAGATAGATAGATAGATATGTATATGTGTATGTATATGTATGATACATATTGAGGGAGAAATGATAAAGTGCGAAGGAGAAATGGAAGTTTACGGGAGATGGCTGAACGAGTTGAACAGAGTGATGCGATGGTTTGGGCATATGGAGGGAATGGATGAAGAGCGATCGGTGAAAAAGATAACTGGATCAGATGTGAGAGGTGTAAGGCTAAGAGGAAGACCACGAGTAAGATGGACAGTGTGAGGAGGGCGTTAGATGTGAGAGGATGTCCGTAGAGCAAGGAAGAGTGGCTGTGCGTGATAGGGATGATTGGAGAGAAATCGTGAGTGAATAAATGGTGACGCGGCTCCGAGGGGATATTCTCCCACATATGGTCTGATCAGCATATCAGGTCAGGTGTGGGTATGGGGATGGGGCCATTATGATGTGGCAGGGGCAAACCAGCTCTGCTGTCAGGCCATGCTGCTGATGCCTCTGATTGCAATGTGCAGTTGACCCTGGTGCAGTGTGGTGCGTCTTAGGGCTAAGTATGAGTAAATGTGTGTGTGTGTGTGTGTGTGTGTGTGTGTGTGTGTGTGTGTGTGTGTGTGTGTGTGCGTGTGTGCGCGCGCGCGCGCGCGTGGAAGAGTAAAATAGGAGTGTGTCGCCCTGTCTCGGCTACCCCCCTTTTTTGGAGGAAAGCAGCCTAGGTAGGATATATATCTACACCTATCTATCTATATATCTATCTATCTGTCTGTATATATATGTAGACTATATATATATATATACATATATATATATATATATATATATATATATATATATATATATATATATATATATAATCATCATCATCATCAGCCGTTGAGGTCCACTGCAGGACCGGCCTATCCCTACCGAAGCAGGGACGATACAGCCAATGTATCTCTACCCAGTGGCTTAGTCTGTCTGGTAGAGACTGTATGTAGGGTGAGAAGTGCCTGTAAGTGTAATTGTAGTGTTGTAGTGGCTTTGGATGTGTGTGTGTAGTCTGTGAACCAAGTGTAATCGGCCCGCCTTAAGCCGATTGGGTGCAAGCATACTAGTATGCGACGCTGGTTCAACCACAGCATCCCTTATGTCCGCCAAAGTAGCAAGTGGCTCGGTGAACGATTCCCAAAGTTTTTACATCTCTGGCGGGAGGCGAACCCTCGTCCACCAGCGTGCGAAACGCACACTCTACCACTGTACCACAGAGGCTCTCTCTCTCTCTCTCTCTCTCTCTCTCTCTCTCCACACACACACACACACACACACACACACACACACACACACACACACACACACACACACACACACACATAATCGCGGTGTCATCAGTATTCTACTCATCTCTTGATGCATGTACTCAGAATTTAGAGTTCAAACCTAGGCTGTGGTGGACATTGTAAATGGGTGCTGATAGTACATATCCATTCATTTGTTCCCGTTCAGTGGGTCCCGCCAGTGGCACACACACACACACACACACACACACACACACACACACACACACACACACACACACACACACACACACAGTCATAATAACTACAAGCATTTCGACTTTTACACGTATCACTCAATTATTACAGGCACCTTCTCCATCAGTACTTTCCAACATGGGGAAGGGCTGATTTTGGCTATCGCCCTCCTCCGACAAGACTGTTTTGAAATGGACTTAATATGGACCGATATAGGTACAGGTACAAATTAAAATGGATGTACAGTTAGTCTGGAAAAATTAAAATAAGGAAGGAAAAACGATTATTTGTGATCAGTTCTTCCACTTTTTCATTTATTTTTGTATAAGGAAGAAGGAACCAAAGGCCAGGAGCCCGCAAACCATTCAGTCCAAGAAAAAAACAAAAACAGTACAACAGAGAGCCTAATTCAAGATCCATTCATTTCGAGATGCCCTGACACACTGCGTTTGAAAGACTGGAGACAAGTAGGAATATAGACAGAGTTAGTCAGTGCTAGAGTTGACCTGTTGCATAAATGAAGGACTGGGGGTAACGGTTAACTCTTGCATTAGAGTTGGATAGGAGAGGGATGAGAGTTTGTTGCTAAACGGGTGCTACGCGCCCGTCTTAGAGGTGGAGGAATGCAAGCAGACAGTTCAGAGGAGCAGTGACTATTGAAGTAGCGATAGAAAAGAGATAAAGATGCAACAGTGCGGCAAAGAGAAAGGCTGAAAAGAGCCAGTAAGAGGGGGAGAGTTAATGAGACGAAAAGCCTTTGACTCCACCTTGTTGAGAAGAGTTGTATGTGGGGAGCCTCCCCACACATGAGAGTTGTACTCTATACAGGGGCGAATAAAATTCGTGTATAAAGTCAACAACTTTGCAGGGGTAAAGAAGGTACGGAGTCGGCTTAGCACACCTAATGTCTTGGAAGTAGATTTTTACAAGAGATGTAATACGATCTTTCCAAGATAAATCCCGAGAGAATGAAACCCCAAATATATTTATAGATGATGCAGGATTTTGCTGGATATTAAACATTAGTGGGTACTCCCGTGGAAGATTTTGTCGAGTTGATAGGTGTAAGAACTTTTTTTTTTTTTTTAATGGATGGAAGAAGGAACCAAAGTCCAGGAGTCCGCAAACTGAGTCTTTGATGCATTAAAAACAACAAGATTACTTTTACCCCAGTCAGAGATACGAGCTAAGTCAGACGTTAGGTGTGCCATAGCAGTTGAAGTAACTGCTGAGATGAACGTTGTGAGAACAGAATGGAATGGTGTTATATCTCTTGCACCCCCCCACCTCCTGAATGTGACACGTAACTAATTTGTTCTGGAGAACACTTTAACATGGTGACAAGAATGTCCCTCAAATCCCTTCCTGTCCCCGTAAAGGAGGATGGTGGGCAGCAGAAGAGGGGCAGCTTAAGCGTGCAGTCCACTGGGTTGGCATTCATTTGAATCTGGGGCTGCAACTACTGTTACTATGCTAGAGACCTAGACTGGACAGCCAATATTTTCAGCTGCTTGCTGATTGGTCGGCTGACATGGCGCCATTTCTGTGCAAACGCCTCACAGTCCGGGTGCAGGCTGACTGCAGATTCGTTTACAAATACGTCTCGTAACCTGCTGTGATACATAATTGGTTCATGAATAAAATGCTCTAATTGTTATATATTTTGAGCTGCTGAAGATTTTTGTGTTAATCTTCATCTCTACTGTACATACGGATTTTACTTCAAATTACACATAAACGCCAAGATAATCATTATATAGGATCTCTAGTTACTACTGCAATATTTTAGGTAACAGATTACTCTTCGTCGCACCCCTTCTTCAGCGATGTATTTTTGCATATTAAACCTTAACATCTACGTATTTAATATAAAATTGACGTAGTTTGCATCAGTAACCTAAGTCTAGGCAGACGCCTTAATCCTGTAATGGGTGGCCACAAACGAATCTGCTGCATATCGCCCACTCCCCTGCCCTCCTCCCAACTTAACCCCCCCCCCTCCTCTCTCATATACCTGTCTACTCCATCCCTCCATCTCATCCTCGGTCACCTCCTTCCCCCCCCCTTTTCCTCCGCCCACCTCACTCACATACACTCTCCGAGTTAATCTCTCACTCCATCCTCTCCACATGGCCAAACCGGCTCACTGTGCTTCTCCTGACGTTTATTTTCACAACCACATCCACACCATAATGCTGCTTCATTTCCACATTTATCAGAGCTGAATCGCGGCCGTTTTTTTCGCCGATTTGCGGGGGAAAAAATGCCGATTTTCGGCATTTCTCCCGGAAAGGTGTTCACACGTACGGGGACTGCAGAGGCAGGAACGCGGTAACAGTGTTTACAAAGATGGACCACCGTACTCGTAGTAGGTGTGCAGCTCTTGCACTTTTCCAACTTCAAGATGAACCCTCACGGCCGCGATTTAGTTCCTGTGAATAGGCCTTTACTGCCACTCAGCTTTCCGGTGGCTTCAGGGTTGTATGCATAAATTTTCTTAAACATAAATCATGGACAAGATTTCTTTACCTTTAACTCATACTTAAATAATCATACTTTTATACTTGTGCTTATATCAGATACACCCAAACTGGAAAGAGCGCTAAAGTGAGATTATTTGTGGTAGTAGTGTAAACAAGATGTCGTATTCGTCTTCGTTCCCAGAGCTTTGCCTTGTTCGGTGCTTCCATTTAAATCGGCCCGGCTTCTTCCGATTCCGGCAAAAAAAGACCGACATGTCGGTCTTTCCATACCGGCGAAAAAAGCTGCCGGAATTTCTACCGGGAAGCAAATTCCGGCAAAAAACGACCGCTATTTTGCTCGTGTGAACCGGCCTTTAACTCCACATACTCCACCCAAACAACTCATTTTCCATTGCAAGGTCCAAACTTCGCTTTCACACGTTGTAGAGTGGGGATTACAATACTATCATCCAGTGACTTTACTTCCATGCTCACTTCTATATTAATTATCGTCACTGATTTTAACGAACCAACAGCTTTTCTTCCCTGCGGTACACTTTTAAGCATATCTTCCTCCAAATCTCCAGTCTTACTGATCACGCCACCCAAGTACTTAGGTGCACTCACATTTTCCATTTCCTCATACTATTCCAGCTTCACTTTGCATTCATTGACTTAATTTCTCTTGAAGACCCAAACGTTACCCTTTCCTACATTCGCCTGTTGATTCCTTTTCCTACATGCTATCCCAGACTCATTCACCAAGCCTTGTAGTTCCTCTTCGTCTTACATCTGCAAACAGAACAGGAAGTTTCCAAACGCTGCCCTATCTTATTAGGGCCGCTCCAGCATGCACTGTCCTACCTTGTATCTCTTTTATAACTTCATCCATATAATGTACACCCTGAACAACCATGGAGACGACACATCCCTGTTTCAATTCAACTTTCAGATAGAAAATTCACTCAGCTCACCATTCACACGTACCCCTAGTGCCTCCATACGGGTACACTACATGGTCGTCACGGCATTCAACAGCTTCCCATTTATAGTAATCCATATGTAATAACAAAAGATACTGGGGATTAAATGTAACAGCAAGATACGGTATATCGATTGAAAAATATATAGCGTAAGGGAGAAGTAGCGAAATATCACTGCGTTCTGTGGTATAGAGAGGCTTTCTCATGGGTAGCGCCGCGTAGTTTGTGAGCCCGCCCGGCGCGTGCCCCGCCGCCAGGGGCCCTGGGCTGCGCTGATTATGCTTATACACTACACCCGACACCCGCGCCTTTTGAAAACAGTTGATGACTTCGGAAAATATAGTGCCATAGTCCACAGCGCAGCTAAAATATAATGCCATGGCCCACTACTCATCTTATGCAAGCAGCATCGAAACAGCAAACTAAGTACAGTGTTCCAATTGCATTATTATGGTG
This sequence comes from Coenobita brevimanus, assembly GCF_032717465.1. Classification (NCBI taxonomy): domain Eukaryota; kingdom Metazoa; phylum Arthropoda; class Malacostraca; order Decapoda; family Coenobitidae; genus Coenobita; species Coenobita brevimanus. The sequence continues at coordinate 4,416,344 of NC_137061.1, read as the reverse complement.
GAGGCGAGGAGTGCGGGTGTTTCAATGTGGCGGCCAAAGTCACACGCTCGCTGCGGAGATAACCCCTCCATACTAGAGCTCATTGCGAAATACCCAAGGCCACTTAAATACGAATCTTCTATAAAACACATGAAAACCTCTCTGTTATAGCATATTTGGTGTACTATAATTACAATACTATTTTCAGATCTAATTTTGCTGGTTTGTGAAACGCGTTTTGTCTAAACGTATTAAAGCACCTCGGTTACATGAGTGTTGATTCAGAGTTCTTGGTTCACATATAATTTCAAGCAAAGTGCCAATAAAAAATCGTACATGAAAATATGCAGATAAATATGAAATGTGAGACAATAGTATAATTTCGTGTATATCCTTCTCATTAGAATGTACGATATGCTAAATTTACGAATGGCGACACTTGGCAGCTGATTTGCAATGGTAAATAAACAGAAATTGCCGCGAGATCGGAAGTCCGTAAGTATTTAGCGATTTATTCGAGGTGTGGAGTTTAAATCGTACAAAAGTATCATATGTGACAAGGTGGTATGATCAGGTACAAGTCTGAAGAATATACGGGAGCAAATGAATTAGTGTTGAAGAAAATTACTTGCCTAAAGGATTTACTGCCCAGAGTGAGGGTAGTGTCAAGTACAGTGGAGTCTCTTATCCGAAAATCATGGGACTTTCAGAGTTTCGTTTAATCGATTTTTTCGGATAAAAGACACTGTAATAATATGTAGGAAACAAGGGAACAGTACTGTACTCACCCATCACCCAGGGCTAGCGATGTCTAGCCCACCACCACCACCATCACCCCAAAAGCCACTTAGCCATCACCCAAACAATACACTGTAGTAACTACGTATGTAACTCCACTTTGTAACTAACAGAAACTGTCAAATGCACCACTAGTGTTAGTTTACGGTTGCGGAGCAACTGTAAACTAACGCTAGTGGCACGAAACAAGCCTGCCGTGTTTGAATTTTTGGATAGATTTCAGATTTTTGCAGTTAATCAAAATGAGAACGTTTTAGTAAAACTTATGGTTAATGGTATATTATGGTTAAAAAAATTTCAGATAAAAGAGACTCCACTGTAATAGGTACAGCATAGTTGTCGCTCAAAGTTAGAGTTGGATTGCGACTTTTCAGTTTTATTTTCTTTTACACTTTGGATTGCCTCTCTCCCCAAACCACTAAATCACAATGCCGTATTCTTGGTGTCAGTCAAAGGTAGTTTCAAAATGGTAAATATTCAGACAAAATAATTGGAATTCAAAAGTTATTGAAAGATAGTGGTGAAGCGATTCCAGCTGTTTTTATTAGAAACTTACATTCCTAAGGAAAATAATTTATTGATCTGGTATTACTCTAGTTTCAGCCAAAAACAGAATTACAGGATTTTGATCCATTTTTTTCAGTATTTGAGTTCTAGGACATTTTTCTTCAGTGGTATTTTTGTTGCAAATTATTTTTTTATTTTACTCCAGAAGGTTCGGTTTGGTTAGGTTAGGCTGTCTTCAAGAGTAAAACAAAAATAATTTGCAACGAAAATGCCTTAGAAGAAAAGTGTCTTAAAATTGTCAAAAATACTGAAAAAATGGGTCCATATCTCATAATTCTGTTTTTGGGTGAAACTATAGTTTTACCATTTTTTACCAAAGAGGCATGGCTTTTCCATATTTTCCATTGAAATGAGTCTTTCTTAGGTTACTTGTTATTTTTCCTGGATTATCATGACTATTGGGGGTTTTTATAAACTCACCTTTGACATCTATACTTGAGGATTTAGAATGCATAAATATTACGCCGACATCCACCAGTAGCTGGCCATATTTTATGTTGCTTATGCTCATTATTACATTTGAAAGCTGGTTGTCAAATGCAAGTTAGACTGGATTAGGTTTGGTTTGGTTAGGTATGATTAAATCATTTAAGTTTCCCATAACTATGACACAAGATACACTGGAACGTCCAGTTGGAGCGATGGTTTGTAAACAACGCGGCCAGTCGGAGAGATTGTTGGTAAATGCTGCTGCGGGCGACCTGGCTGCTTCCGTAAATACCCAAAAATAGGTATGTTTTGTTTTTTCCAGTCTATTCTTGCAGTCACAATTCAAGAGTTAACTATCTGTGTTGCATATGTACCAAAATTACTTATGGCACCTTGACGTCATGGGATTGTTATAATAAACAGTAAACTCTCAATTATCCTTTGCAATGCAGCCAGGTCCCATACTGGTTGAAGCAAAATGCCGGATATTGGATATCCAACGCAACATTCGGCTTTGAGCCGGATATTTTGATTCTATCCATCTCAGCCCCCTATCTTAAAAGCTTTACCATGAGTAAAAATTGAAATCTGAGCATACCCGGTATTGGTATAAAAACACTGCAGTAATGATACAGTACACTAATACAGTACTGCACATAGTCTACTAGCCTATTGTATGTACTCCCCAAGTGTTGGTTTATGAGCAAGACCTAGGAGTGACAATTCATAGATTACTGAGTCAGAGTACCCAGGTAGCCATAATAGTGACCAAGGCTAACCAAATTATGGGAGATATCAAGAGAACAGTAGACAACAGGAATATAACCAATATCATACGCTTATATAAGTCTCTGGTAAGACCGCATTTAGAGTACCGGTACTGTCAGCAGGCTTGGAGACCTTACAATCAGAAAGATGTAGATAATATAAAAAAGGTGCAAAGAAGAATGACAAGAATTGTAGACAGTATAAAGGAGGATCCCTATGAGATTAGATTGAAGAAGACTGGACTGATATCACTGGAGATGAGGAGATTACGAAGTGACCTAAATGAAGTTTTTAAGATAATAAAAGGTTTAGAAAGATTAAAGAAAGAATTCTTCATTATGGACCAGGAATAACAAGAGGGAACCTGCTCAAGATTTTCAAACAAAGACCACGACAATATGAGGAAATTCTGCTTTTCAAGTAGAGTGGTGGACGAGTGGAATAATCTGACAGGCGAAGCCGTAATGGGTAATACAGTGAACAGTTTTAAGGCCAGAATTGACCCACTATTTAGGCAAGTAGGGGGGCTATATATGAGCCAGCGCAGGCTTACTGCCCCGATCCTGAACTGACCACCTCATTGAAACTAGCTTTGGGGTGGCCATGGTAAACTAATGGTATCGATGGGGAGAATCAGCACTGGGGGGTTTATACTCATATACAGTACAGTACACATACACCACAGGGGTAGTTTAACAGTCACAATAGAGCACTAGGACATGAGCACTGACAGGCCATTAGCTTTGCAATACAATAAGTACAGTACGGTAGCTTGAATATAAGGTGCCACAGAGGTAGTCAAATCACTAGGGTTACTGCCGCATGGCCAGAAGAGTGGAAGTGCACAGGCATGTCTTGACTTTACGACATCCACAGGTGAGAATGAGAGCGTGGCGGTATTCTTGGTACATGGGATAAAGCTACACCTGCGACGGATTCTAATTGACTGGCGCATAGCGGGCGTTTTGATTGTCTCCCAAGTTTTGGGACTTCCCCTGGTGCCAGCTGGCTACCGCTTACAAGCCAGTTGAGACCCATCAATGCTGGATATTGCATTGGACCACCAGTGAAGTCATGTTTCAGCACTGGATGTTGCATAAAAATTGCCGGATATTGCTTTAGCAGAGCTGAGATAGCTGTGCTGGATATTGTGATGACAGATAAGTAAGAATTTACTGTAGGTGGAATTGCCATGCCCTTTTGGTAAAGAATTACCAGTAATTTTAGTACTGGCTTAGGCCTTGGTACATCACAGGTAATTGACATTTTATTAAAGAAGAAAAAAACTAAGAGAATAAAATATGTCTAATTTTTAATCATGGAGAAAACTTCCTGAATGCCCATGACGGCATGTTAATTGCTGATCCTGCCAGCCAGACATGATGTCAGTGCACCAGAGAAGCCCTGATGATTATAATCTGAGGACATGTGGTATTTCCAAAGTTCTGAAAGGAATGAAGTGTTGACTGGATTTTTTTTTTTTTTTTTTTTTTTTTTTTTTAAAGCATAAATTGTGGGCATTTTTTAATGTTTGTTTTTAAAATTTTTCAGAAATAAATGTTACATTATTGTACTTTAAACTGGGTATGTCTTAGATTTTACCAAATATGAAGTGTTTTAATTAAATTGACAAACATTATTTTGCTAACCTGTTCATTTGTATTGTTTGTAAAGCATCTAACATGTTTTTGTGCCTTGGCCTTTGTCACCTAATGGCAGCCATCCTTGCTGTTTGATCTCTGGCAGCCTTCCTATTCAGTCCCTTAGTCTTGACGTCACACTCTATGACCTTTCCCCAGGTCATTTTCAGTCTGCCTTTCACAACCCAAACCCTGATGTTCACACTTCTCACTTACTGCACCCAATTGTCATCCTCTGTCTTCTCCACATGCCCAGTCTGCCCTTCCTCATTACAGCACCAATACGCTCCAGTCCTATCCTTTATCTCAACTCTTCAGTTGTAAACCTAGCCTCCCTCCTGGCCTTGCATCCAAGGATGCACTTACATCCATCTAATCATTGTCATTTCTGTATGTTTGAGCCTATGAATATTCTTTTCCTGCACTGCCCAGGTCTTACTACCATGCAGCATTACCATACACTCCTAACATGTGCTGCATGTAAAGATCTGATAGCATGGAGGGAGAGCCCTCTCAATGTCAGGAGAGGCAACAGCTCTCTGAACTTCCTTCAGTCACTCCTTATCCTAACAATGGAGCTAGTTCCAGCCCCACCTCCAGTACAAAACATGTCCCCCAAATAACAAAACTCTTCCATACATTCAAGAGGCTCACCAGCAAGATCAATCCTTTCATGCCATACAGTCGCTTTGTTGTCTCCCCGACACACTGCACGCAGGAAATCAGCATTATCAGCAGTCACCCTCTAATACCACTACATCTCTTATGTATCCACAAATCACAAATACTGCACAAATGGAGTTACTTCCCACACCCTTTTGGCAAACTGCACGTGGCCACACTCCGTCTGCTTTGACATTACTGCCACAAACCATAGATATCGTGACTTGTATTTTATCCACACTCTTGTACCCCGTTCTATCTCTCCACTTCCTAAATCTTTCCTCTACCTCCCTTTCATTTTCTTCAGTCAATCACAAGTTACCAGCCTACAATACTAGGTGCTTCCCTAAAGTTCCCAAAATCTGATTAAAAAAGAGAAAAAAATTTATGTCAAGTCCTAATCACCACCTTTCCCTTCAAAGTAGTCTCCTTGGACATGAGACATCAATCCCAGTGCTTCGTCTTTGATCAGAATGTGTTGTGGAAGTCCATGAACATTAGCTTGTGTAGGACCTTGCGCGATTTTCTCCTGGATCTCCTCTGTGGTGCCAAATCTTAGTCCTTTCAGCTGGTTTTTCATTTTCGGAAGGGGAAAAAGTACAGGAGGCCACTTCTGGTGAATGCGGGGATTGTGGGACAACTGGGGTGTTTTTTGTTGCCCAAAACAAAAAGGGTTGCTTGGGTGGACGTATTGTCGTGGTGAAGCACTCATTCGTTTGTGTGTCTCTTGTCTGGACATATTTACCTCACATCACCAGACAAAATGTGTTCGTAAGTTCCATAGGATAGGCTAACAGTATCACAAATATCATGGATTTTCCTTCTGCGATCTTCGGGGATGAGTGCACGAACTTTGGCCATATTGTCAGGAGTTGAACTGATGGAAGGGCGACCAGAACGTGCATCGTCATATGTTGACATTCATCTGCTGTATTTTTGAAATGCATAAACAAGTCATAGGTTTGTGTAACCCCAAAGCATTATCACCAGATGCATATTTTAGCATTTTATTGTTTTCTTGGTGGTAGGTGCGGGCGTCCACCACCCACTCACTCGATGTAGTGCCGCTCTCGGTTGTCTGCCCTTTCCTCTCTTCCTTCTTTCCTTCCTTCCTGTTCTGGTTTTATTTCCTTCACTCTTTCCTCTTCCTTACACCTATGGGTGACTACATTCCCTCTTCTGTCTGTCTTTCCTTCATTCTTTCTTCTTCCATCTGCCTGTGGGTGACGCTACAGTGAGTGACAAGCCAAAATGTTTTCTGTACACCAGGAAACAATTTACTGTGCTGGGTGGTAACTATGTAACCAGATTTTGGCGCCTGTCGGTTTAGTGGATAATTACAGCACTCCAGTTCGTGCAGGTTTATATCCAAGGGGTGGATGGGGTTTATTGCTTATGTAATGCCGCTTAGGGATGAGTAAGGTTAGTCACTCTCATCTTAATGTCAGGACCAACTTGCCTAGCCCCGGGCTCTTGCACTCCTCATGGGGCGACGTAGAATTGGATGATGAGTGAATGAATGAATAAGAGGAATGAAAGGGAGAAGTAGTAAGAGAGAGGGGCAGACACAAAAATAAGTTATAGAGGTAAAGGAAGAAGTAGGCAGCACCACATCATGTGTGAATGATAGTTGCCATTGCCTGCTACAAGGGCCACCAAATAAAAAAAAATAATAAAAGCCTGAAATGAACTTCTGAGGCTTGATACAGTAGTGGGTGCATAGTTGTGTACCATATCTTGTAAATTCATAGTCATTTCTTTCATATCAACCAGCATTATTCACATTACAGTATTGTACTGGATTCATTGTACATACACATTCCTGTATTGCTCATTTTTATATAGGTAAGTATTTCTGATACTTGTGTATTGCACATTGTTAATGATACATAATTACTGTTGTAAATTAAGTATTGGTATTGTACTTTCCAGGATGATACAAAAGGATGAACATCAAATCCAGTGCTTCATCGGGGACTGAGATCCGAAGATTTTTATTTTCTGATATTCCGGAGGAGTCACAGGTGGTGTACAAGAAGATAGTTGAAGCACTTGGAGGCATTGTTGAGTCCACCGCCAAAAATTTCTTTACCCCAAATTGCACTCATGTCGTCGCCAAAACTTTTACTAACACAGAAAAGGTTCTTTGTGCATTGGCAGGAGGTAAGATACATTTTATAATGCTTTTTTCTCCTTGTAGGAAGTGGAGAATGTGAATGCCTTCAAATATTTTGGTAGTATGATGAGTAAGGATGAAGTTTAGAAGAAGAAGTACATATGAAAGTGTAGAGCAGGGAAGTAAGATTTCAGGATCATGGAGAGCAGTGATAAGGAAGAGGAGAGTAAGCATGGGGGTAAAAGAGTTGCTGCATAACAGAATTGTGATCCCCACTCTAACATATGGAAGTGAAGTTTGGACTTTTATGGAAAGACAAGAGTAAGAGCAGTGGAAATGAGTTGTCTGAGAAAAGCTGTGGAGGTATATGGAGAGGCAAAAAGCCAAATGAGGAAGTGAAGGAGCATTGTGGTTCTGATGTGGATATCATAGAAAACAGTAGGAGAGATATTTTGGAGCTGGTTTGGCGCTGTGGAGATGATGATGAATGAATGTATGCTTAGGAGAGTGTATGTGAATAAGGTGAAGGGGGGAAGGGGGTCCGAGGAGGGAGACCAAGGATGAGATGGAGGGATGGGGTGGAGAGGTATATGGGAGAGGAGGGTGTGAGTTGGAGAGAGAGCAACCAGATGGCAGAGGACAGGGTGATGTGGAGCTGATTTGTTTGTGGCCACTTCTTACGGGATTAAGGCATCTGGCAAAATATTCTGTACATAGTTAGTATAGGTAGTATACTCTGTAGATAATATTATGGTAGTCCATTTCTTTGCCGTTTTTACCAGATAGTGAAGAGCTCTTTTTAATTGTTGTGAACTCTGGCTCATATGCTTGTGAACCTAGTGGAGCAAGAAAACCAGACACTTCAGCCAGGTGCACCCAGATATTATTGTTTTTGTTGAAGGATTGTGTTGAAAGAGAGAGATGCATGAGTAAGTATGTTGTGGTGTGAGGGGCCGCATTTCAGTGAGGACAAGTGGATTGTTTTGAATTTGTACAGTGTTTTGTGTTGGTACTGGAACAGGGAAGGACAATGACAACATTGTAATCTGGTTAGGCGCACTAGTGTGTCTCTGGGAAGGGGAGTATCTTAGGAATGATTGGCTGATGATGGTTATGAAGGATGCTGTCTGGCTAGAAAATCTGGAGAGCAGTGGTGGCTCTGTGTATTTGTGATTATGTTTGGTATGTGTAGTGATGGATGGAAGAGAACTATGTTGCATTCTGTGTTATGCTGGAAAGTTGTTCATTTTATGTTTCTCTGCGATATGGGTGGTACAGCATAAAGTGGATCCTGTGCTGATGGGGTGGATCCTGTGCTGAAGCTTTATATTGGGCACCTCTCATTGGCCCTTGTTGATTGCATTCATTTCTTGGCACAGATGATCCATGGTTTTGTAGCTATATTGTGTTATTGTTTTAAAGCTTTGGATTGTGTGTTTTGGATCTTTTCTTGTTTGGAACAGTTAAGGCCCAGTGTGGCTGGTATATTTTATTGTTGTTCAGATGACCTTTATATAGACTGTGCAGTGATTCCTCAGCTTTCTGAAGGTAGGGCTTGTGAGAGATTTCAAGGAATAGAATTTAATAGATTCCTTCTGGACTGATGTTGCCTCTGTGTTGAAAAAGTCATAAGTGAATCAGGAATTTGGGATGTCTCTGTAATGTGAGTGACTGGTTAGATGAGGTGCCTTGAGGGTGTTTAATATTTTTAATATTCATGACGGACTGGAGTTACGGGAGTGATAGTTAACTTCGTTGACAAATTATATAATCATTCTAGTAGCATAAGCCAGTGTTTTAATAAGTGTATTGCTGGAGCTAGCCATTTGCAGCAGGTATAGTAGCTGGTATTCTCCTTCAGCAGGGAGGAAAGTATGTGTTAGCTTTGTAGTATTGTGTACTGTATTTTCAGCTGTCACCCTCATTGTAAGTAACCAAATTGATCAGGATCTCAAGTGCCTGATAGTATTTGCCCAGGTTATATGAAGTCAAATATTGATTATTTTTATTATGGTACTGAATCACTAGCCATTCAGATGTCTGAAGAGAAACTCAGACTGTTTTGAGAGAGTTATTTTTTTGGGGGGAGGTGTAGGGGGTGTCACCCCTTAGGAGTAAACTATTGGTTTAGGAAAGTGACATTAGATTTTAAGATTATTAACTTACTTATTTGTTTTACCAGGAAAATGGGTTCTGTGTGCAGACTATTTGAGTGATTCCTCTAAGGTGGGTCACTGGATTGATGAGAGGATGTATGAATTGCCAGACCATGAAGAGGTGGCACGATACTGTCGCCTTTACCGGTCAAAGTTCAAGGAGGGTTTCTATTCGGGCAAAACCATATACATCAAGTTGTCCAACCAAGGCATTACAAAATCCTTTCGCAAGTGAGTGGGCTAATGTTTTGTCATTTATAAACGTGGCTTAGCATAAAGACCAGTTTTAGCTTTCCAGGTGAAAACTTGTGCTTATCATGCAGGCACTCCCACCTCAGGGGAGAAAGAAAGAATGAAAGAAAAAAAAAAGCATTCATTGGTTTCCATTGTAGTTTGTTTTGGTTGTGTTTTGGGTACAGGTAGTGTTTGAGTGGTTAAAATTGAAGCAGTGGGTGATGCTTGTAGCTTCCATCAGCATTATAGGTAACGTATCACGAATTGTAACAATGTGCCAATTATATACTGGTATTGAATTACAAATTACTGTTCATCCATCCATCCATCATCCAATCCTACGTTGCCCCATGAGGAGCATAGGAACCCTGGGCTAGGCAAGTTGGTCCAGACATTTAAAATGAGAATGACCAGCCTCACTCATCCCTGAGTGGCATAACGTGAGCAATAAACCCCAACTACCCCTTGGATTTAAATCTACACTGGTTCAGTGTGATTGGAGAGCCTTAATTACCCACAAAACAACCAGGTGCCATAAAATGGTTATTTGGTTACCACCCAACATAGCAAATGGTTTCCTAGTGTACAGGAAACCATTTAGCTTGTCACTAAGTGTAGAGTCACCCATAGGCAGAAGTAAAAGGAAAGAATGACAGAAGACAAGTACGGTAACTTAAAGTACAGTAATCCCACCAGCGTCCTTCCTAAGAACCCCCACCTCAACCTTCTGCTGCCAGGTCTCCTATCAGTACTCTAGATGATGCTAGCTCTCCAGCCAAATTGCTTCTGACAAGAGCCACTCATGGCTACCTTTTGATATTTTGTCTCCTGAGGGAGGCACTGTTGGAGGAGAGGCACTTGTAAGCCACCTGAGGCAAATGCAGCAGTGAAGGATGCTGTCAGTTTATTCCACAATTTCTGCAATGAAGCCATGTCATACCTTGTGGAAGTCAGTAGCAGTGTCCCAGTCACTCACAAAGGAAGTCAATGTGTGGATCTTTGGCCAGACAGTCATGCTGTCAGTTCATTCCACAGTTTCTGCAAATGAAGGTTCCTTGTTGTCCCTTGTGGAAGTCGGTAGCAGTGCCCCAGCCATCGTGAAGGAAGCCCTGTGTGGATCTTTGACCAGGCAGCCATGCTCTTTGACCAAGAGTCCTCAGCGGAGCTCACCATTTCTTCTCCATCCCATCCCCAAGCTTTATTAACCCCTAAAACGCGGATCGTCGCGTTTGCGACGCTCGGCCAAAAGGACAGGACGGCGGGTCGTCGCGTTTTCGATTTTAGTAAATTTTGAATAACCGTGGGCAAGCAGGCTCCAGCTGGTTTTGTCTATCAGTACCACCACTCTCTAGCTACAACTAGCATACTTTACCTTTGTACTACTGACCTCAGTTGTTGCCAAATATCACGTTTTCCCCCCGTCCACCCCCCACCACGGCCCGGCCAGCCTGGCTGTGATACTTGGCAGCGCTCTGAGCACTCAGAACTGTAAATCTGCGATCTCCTCTCACAAGCAGTTTATGCTACTAGGAAACGCTTGTTTCCCCAGTTGTAACACTAGCTTTTTTTCTCACGGTTTGCCTCTGTTTAGCGTCAGTTTACTGCAGGCTTTCAAAGTGAGATTATGGCGAGTTCTAGCTCTTCCCAGTCAGTGCAAGCGGCCGACAGGAACGAGAATAAAGTGGCGGACGTAAGGCAGAATAAAGAGCGCGCCGTGGTGATCTTTTGGGAAGTAATATGATTGAAAATAATGTAGTATACATGTTTTTAGCTGTGAAAATGGAAATGTTTGTTGAGTGACAGGAAGACCGCCGCCACAGTGCATGTCGGCCGTATGCTTCGTTGATTTTAGCCTTATTTTCAGTGCTTATTGTACAAATACGGATTCCTAACTACCTTTACGTTGTAGTATAAAGTTTACTGTGACAGAATGAGGCTGTGGTAGAGGGGAAACCGGGTTGCTGGAGGTGTGAAAGTGAAGATTTGGTTACCCAACTTTGCAAGTCTCCACAAGTCCTTGGGTAGTCCATGAAGGCTCAACACCTGTCTCTGGAGAAAGGTGAATGTAAGTACTATCTGCCATACCAAGTATAATGTTCTAGGGTTAATCTCTGATTTTTGGCGAATATTTTCCTACAGGTGCTCAGACCGCGATACAACCCCGCCACTCGGGGGGGATCGACTGTACACAGCCGCGTTTTAGGGGTTAAACCTTCCAGTGCCATCTTTCATCATTAACCCTTACTGCTTAAGTGCTGTCTCGTAGGGTTGAATACAAGGAGGCCTTGAACATCAGCACTGAGTATGAGCAGGCGAATACCTGAATCAGGATGGAGTTTTACTTTTAACCTCGTTATTAATGTTGTGTTATAATTATTATTATTTTGTATATGTGTGTGTGTGTGTGTGTGTGTGTGTGTGTGTGTGTGTGTGTGTGTGTGTGTGTGTGCTGCTACTAGATGATTTTATTCAGTCCAGGAAGTCATTTGTGGATACCAACAATCTACCCGTATTTTACTGTACAATACAGTGTAACCTTCAGATCACATATGAAAGAGACAGATAAAAAAAAACATGACTGGTGAATAACTTCTGGTTTCTCAAGGCCCAAAGGATCACTTATTTCATGGTATCAAAATTCATATCTCATATGCATTACTCATCCTTGGGGGCTACGCCTCCTCTATTTTCACAGCGCCTCACCTTGTGGAAGAACCCTATTCCTATCTGGTAAGGTGCTGTCTGTCACAGGCTGCATGCTTGTGATTGTTGTTACTCTTCTGATGTCGCTGGTGTCGAGCAACAACAATTGACAGTACACATTTACAGTACAAATTTGCAGCACAAATGATATGGAAAGTTGACAGAGTTCAGAACACATTCCAGACCTACAGTGAAGAATTTTTGTTCATACACCCACAGAGTACGGTACTTAGTATATATCAGCATATGTGTCTGTCTGTCATTCAGTCCCTTATTATGCCATCAGGAGTGTAGTGGCTTGGGGCTATAGTCCTTCCAAAATATCCAGATCGTGTAGGTGTTGTCCCTCATGGGAGTTCCCCTACGTGCGACGTTGCCACAGTTTCTACGGGGCCAATTATCAGATTAGAGACAAGGGTTAACCCTCACTCCCAGCTCACTACCTCTCTCCCCAACTCTCTCTCTCTGGATATAAAATCAACATTTTATGAAGATTTATTTCTGTAAAAAGTCTATATGGTTTTATGAACTATTAGAATTTGAGAAAAAATCTCCTGACTATGTCTGTCTGTCTGTCTCTCTCTCTCTCTCTCTCTTTCTCTCCATATAAAATCTACAGTTTTTGGAGATTTATTTCTTTATAAAATCTGTACGGTTTTATGAATTATTATGATTTGAGGAAAAGCTTGTATCTTTGATGGTGGTCAGAGAGGAAGTGACCTGCGGATTGACACCTGACCTACTGTCACTGACTCGCCTACAAGCGTGACAGTGGTGGACAGCAACGTTGCCAAGTGTTGTGATATTTATGAAGTGACCTGCGGATTAATACCTGACCTACCCTCACTGACTCACCTACAAGCATGACAGTGGTGGACAGCAACGTTGCCAAGTGTTGTGATATTTATAAAAAGTCATTGTTAGTATTAAAAACAGTAGGCATTTTCTTAAACTATATAGCCTTATTATATATATATATATATATATATATATATATATATATATATATATATAAAATAAGGCTATATAGTTTAAGAAAATGCCTACTGTTTTTAATACTAACAATGACTTTATATATATATATATATATATATATATATATATATATATATATACGGTAGAACCTCTCTCATTCGGACTATATGGGGGGAAGGGTTGTCCGAATTAGCAGATTGTCCGGACCATCAGGGTAATCTAGAAAAATAAATAAATTAATTAACTGTAATATTTGGAATAAAAATAAAACTTATGTAGGCAAAAAATACATTGTCATCTTTGGCATATTGATAATGCCCATATTGGCAAGAAGCTAATGTTTGATGTACAAGTAAAGTACATTTAAGTACAAAAAATAACCTACAGTAATCATTAAACACTGCAGAATATTCTGACCCATTTTTGTGTAAGCAAATTCCTCCTTTTAACACTTTTATTCATTGCAGAAGCTACACTTGCATTAAGGGGCATGGTAAGGAGGATTAACTTTTGAAATACAGCATAAAAATATAAATGGTTGGTGAACTAGTTGATGGAACGAATGCTAGTGTGTGTTTAAACAGGCGCCCATGTTGCGACCTAGCGTGATCTGAGACTAAACGAATGACGGATCGCTTTCTGCGCCGATACTGAAAATGACTTTAGATATATATATATATATATATATTATAGATATATATATATAAATATATATTATATATATATATATATATATATATATATATATACGTATATATACGGTATATACTGTTGATAAATTTCATTTAGAAGTGGTAAATAGCTGACATGAGACAGAGAGGTGTGTTTTGGTACAGATTCGGCAGCGTCGCACGAAGGGGAATTCCCGTGAGGGACAGCGCCTAAACGATCTGGATATTTTGGAAGGACTATAGACTGTTTAGTCCAGATATGCAAGGCAGGAATGACCAGTTGTGTTTTCAAGAGTTGCTTTATGTGAACAAAACCCCTTTGTCATTCAGTCCTTTATTGTGCCATCAGGAATGTAGTGGCAAGAGGCTAGACTGTTCAGTCCAGATATGCAAGGCAGGAATGACCAGTTGCTTTTCTTTGAGTAGCATTATGTGAGCAAAAACCCCTAACCATCCCCTTGATTTAAACCCTTTTGCCCAGATCTGGTTGGAACACCTTAACCCACTTTGCCCCTAGGCATCAGTTTGTTAATTGTAAATATGATCTCATACTGCAGTATATGATCTTTTATAGGATTGTGCAAGAGGGTAGTGCACAGTTTGTTAATTGTAAATATATCAGACTGAAGTATATGATCTTTTATAGGATTGTGCAAGAGGGTGGTGCACAGACTGTGTCATCATCACATAGCAAGATTGCAAACCTGGCCATCACTGATGAAGAACTTCTGCCGTTTGTAAGAGCCATAGTGTGTCCTGAGATTCCCGTTCTCTCTGTCACATACATTAAGGAGACTCTGCTTATGGTAAGTTACTTGAAATATAACTGTACCTAAGATAAGACTGCATAGCAAGCTTTAAAAAGTTGCACTATCATCTTCCATCATCTGCAATAGTGTGTGTTTTTGTTCTCTCTCTCTCTCTCTCTCTCAGCATCCGTGTGTACGAGTGGGGGGGGGGAATAGATTGTATAGCTACAGTTGTATGTAGTTCCTTCAGTACTTAATTCATTTATAGTGCCCAGAGGAGCTTATATCATGAGCATGAGCATGATCCTGAAGGTAATGAGGAACACTTCCGTTCGTGTACTCAGGCATCAACGAGACTGACTAGGGTAGTCATTGTCATCTTGGTATATCCACATATCAGAAGTTCAACTTATGAATAATCTTCAGGAATTAGTTTAGTTCATAAGTACAGTGATCTCTTGGTTACTACGCTTAGTGTGTGATGATGAAAGCACAGAGCCTTTGGGTATTATCCTAATTGGTATCAGGCACCTCATGTGTAAACCCAAATTTTCCCATTTACAATTTAGACACAATAACGCTGGTGAAAAGCTGGTGACAGGAAGAGCTGGAGCTCCTGTTTCATCAGTCCTCAGGACTAGTTCCTGACCATCCCTCTTTGCTGTACTTTTTCAGTGTTTCAGTAACACAGAGAGTAAGCCAGCATACTCTCCAATACAAGTTTCACTAACTGTCAACACCAGACTTGATGCACATTACACACTACACTTCCTATTCAGAATTAACCAAAATGGCATTGTTTAACTAAGCCTTGGAGTCCTCGGGGGGGTATAAATGCCCCTCTCCTGGTGACGACATGGGAAGATGCCTGGAACCACTGTCTGACTCTTCATTTTCATTTCTGCAACATTCGTGGCCTTTCCTCTGACTTTCCCTCAGTTGAGCACCACCTCTCCTCCTGTAAACTTCATCTTCTCTCTTCGTAACTGAGACTCAGCTGTCTGAGGCATCTGATAGCAAACCCTTCTCTGTATCCTCCCACTTTCTCTGTACTCATTTCAAAGCCAAAGGTGGCTGTTGCGTACATGTACGCAATGACTTATCTTGCTTTTGTGATCCAGAACTTGATTCTTCTGAATTCTCAACTCTCTGGCTTCGGCTTTCCTGTCATTCTCTGTTCTGTTTGCTTATTCCCTAATTCTGCTGACTCTGAAAAATTCTTCTACTGCCTTACTTCTACAATGGAACATATCATAGACTTTTCGCTGAAATCTCCATTCTAGGAGATTTCAGTGTTCAACACCACCTTTGGCTGTCCTCTTGTTTCACTGATCCACCCAGTGAACAAACCTACAAGAATCTTTTCTACCCTTAACCCTTTCATGTTTATGGGTGTGGTACAAATTTCACTTACTTGTAACCATTTGATGCAGGCTTCATCTGTGCATATTTCACCTGCTCATAACATTCGACGCCAGTTGCATCAAACGAAATGTCCCCAGTTGTTTTGGTTATTGAATGATTTTGCATCCATTTTTGGACGAGAATAAAGCACTACTTGCTTCTCAGTGTATCCCTCTGCTGCGCTTAACCCACGCCACACCCAGCATCACCCCACTGCCCCAGTTAGTGTGCTACGAGCCTTGCTCGAGCATAAGATAATTTCCTTTCACTTTTCGTAAAATCGGACCTGATTGACCTACAGTAATTCTTTATACACTAAAATGTAACCAAATGAATTCCCTGTAACTTTTTCTCAGTAATATTTACCATAAAAATTATATTTTCTTGAGGAAAAACTGAAGTAAAAAAAAAAAAAATTAAGGTATAATTTACATTCAACTGATGTTTTTTACACCATAAAGCAAGTACATTTATTCAAGATTACGGTAAGAAAAATTATGATTATCAAAGCATAAATAAGGGTGTAAGGAAAAATTGTTTATGAACTATCGAATGTGTGGGAATAGCACGGTGACATGGGGGGGGGGGTCTCAATATTTGGCCTTGGGCGCCGAGGCTTGCATCCCAAGCACTCGCCTACGGTAGGATGCAGCCTATGTCGAATGGTAACACAAGGGTTAATGACCTAGAGGAACTTGTACAGCACCCTACCGGTTTCCCTTACTGCCTTGGAGAGAGTTCCAACATACTTGACCTCTTCCTTACAACTAATCCTGCTGCTTATGCTGTAAATCTTTCCTCTCCATTGGGCTCCTATGATCAAAAGCTTATCAACTTAACCTGTCCTATTGCTCCAGTATGGCCTGTGGATCCTCCAAAGAAACATTAGTTGTGCCACTGTGGAGCTGCTGATTGGGAGGCGTTGAGGCAGTACTTCTTTTATTTTCCCTGGAATGATCATTGCTTCCATGGCCCAGAGCCATCTGAGTGTGCCATGTGCATTACAGAGGTTATTCTCTTGGGCATGGAAGCATACATTCTTCCTTTGACTAATGCTTAAAGCCATGGTTTAATCATGCTTGTTCTAATACTGTCCAGAACAAGGAGAAGGCTTACAAAAGGTACCGGAACCAACTCACCCCTGAATCTCATCTCATCTTTATGTTTCTGCCTGGAATTGTGCTAAGTCAGTTATTCGCTCTGCTAAGAATAATTTGATCAGTTATATGTAGAAAGGAAGAGAGAGGTGAAAAGATTAGTAAGAGGGAGTAAGAAGAGAGAGGATGTGGAATTTGGAAGGAATTTGAGTGTCAAGTGGATGGAACGTAAGAAAATGTTCTGGAAAGAGGTAAAGAGAGTCAGACAGGGTGGCAATGAAGGTAGTTGGGGAGTGAAAGATAAAAATGGTAGTTTACTAGTTAAGAAGGGAGAAACGTGAGCAGATTGAGAGAACACTTTAAGGAATTGTTGAACATAGAGAATGAAAATAATGCAAGTATAAATGGCTGGGGAATGGCTGGGAGAAGGAGGGAGGTGAGAAGAGAGGAAGAAATCAGTTGAATGGAAGTTGTAGAAGCAATGAAGAAGGTAAAAATGGGGAAAGCCCCAGGAATTGATGGAGTGTGTGGTGAAATGCTGAAGCATGGGGGAGAGACAGTAGTAGAATGGATGTGGAAAATGTGCAGATTGGCATGGGAGGAAGGTAGAGCCCCGGAGGATTGGAAGTCCGGTATAATTATTCCCTTGTACAAAGGAAAAGGGGAAAAAGAAGTGTGTGATAATCATAGGGGCATTTGTTTTCTTAGTGTAATAGGAAAAGTATATAGTAGGATACTTATTGACAGAGTTAGGGAAATAACAGAGGAATTAGTTGGAGAAGAACAATGAGGCTTTAGGAAGGGAAGAGGTTGTGTAGATCAGATATTCATTCTTAGATCTTTAGTGGAAAAGTTTCTAGAGAAGGGACAGAAAGGTGTATGCGGTCTTCATGGATTTGGAGAAAGCATATGACAGGGTGGATAGACAAGGATTGTGGAAAGTATTAAGAATATATGGAGTAAATGGGAAGTTGTTGAATGCTGTGAGGAGTATGTATGAGGGTGCTAAGGCTGCAGTGCATGTGGATAGTGAACTGAGTGAGTTTTTCTATTTGAAGGTTGGATTGAAACAGGGATGTGTCATGTCTCCGTTGTTGTGCAATCTGTATATGGATGGGGTTATAAAAGAGATACAGGGTAGGGCAATGGTTGTTGGAGTGGCCCTAATGAGAGAGGGCAGTGTTTGGAAACTCCCTGTACTGCTGTTTGCAGATGATACTGTGTTGTTAAGTGAAAACAAAGGCGAGCTGCAAGGCTTGGTGGATGAGTTTGGGAGAGTGTGTAAGAAATGGAATCTAAAGGTGAATGTAGGGAAGAATAAAGTTATGGTCTTCGAGAGAGGTGAAGTCAGTGAATGTACAGCGAGGTTGGATGATGAGGAAATGGAAAATGTGAGTACGTTTAAGTACTTGGGTAGTGTGATGAGTAAGGATGGATGTTTGGAGGGTGAAGTGCATGAAAGGGTGCAACAAGGAAGAAAGGTTGTTGGTTCCTTGAAGGCACTGATAAGAAACAGGGAAGTGAGCATGGAAGTGAAAAAGTTATTACATGACAGTATTGTGATACCAACTCTAATGTATGGAAGTGAAGCTTGGTCGTTGTTGGAGGGACACAAGTCAAGAGTGAGAGCGGTGGAGATGAGTTATCTGAGAGGAGCCTGTGGAGTCACAAGGAGAGACAGACTGACAAATGAGGATGTGAAGGAGCATTGTCGTGTGGATGTGCATGTGATAGGAAGCTTTAGGCGAAACACACTGAGGTGGTTTGGCCATGTGGAGAGGATGTAGAGAGAGAGACTGATGAGGAGAGTGTATGTGAGGTGGAGGGAGAGAGAGGGAGGGGGAGGCCAAAGATGAGAGTATGGGGTGGAGTGGAGAGGTATATGAGAGAGGGGGGTGTGAGTTGGGAGCAAGGCAGTGAAATGGCAGGGGACAGGGTGATGTGGAGGCAATTTGTTTGTGGCCACCCCGTATGGGATTAAGGTGTCTGGCAAGAGATAGATAGATGGACTAAATGCTCTGAACTCTCCAACTTGAATTCTTCCAGCTCCTTCTGGCACTTTAGCAAAAACCTTTCAAACACCTTTACCGTATCATCCTTCCCACCCCTTTTCCATTCTGATGGCCTGTAACTATTTCTTCTACTGATAAAGCAGAACTCATTGCTCAGACTTTCTCCTCCAGTTCTACCTAAGGTGATTCTGGTGCTGTCCCTCCATCTCTTCCCCCCCTCAGACTTCTTCATGGTTGGCATTAAAATTTCATCAGTTGATGTATTTTCTGCCATCACTGGCCTCACTACTAACATGGCATGTGGGCCCAATGGGTCCCTCCTGCTGTCCTCAAGAACTGTGCTTCAGTGCTTACATCCTGCCTAGATAAACTGTTTTGTCTTTGTGTATCAACTTGCATCTTTCCTTCTTGCTGGAAGTTTGCTCTCATTCAGCCAGTCCTAAAGAAGGGTGACCATTCCCAGCCCTCTAACTATCGCCAAATTGCTTTAACGACCTGTGTCTCAAAAGTTTTTGGGTCAGTTCTTAAAAAATTTTTAAAACAGCTTCCTATCACAACCTTCTTTCTGATCGTAAGTATGGCTTCCACCAGGGACACTCCACTGGTAATCTTCTCACTTACCTTTCAGACTCCTGGTCATCCTCCTTTCGGGACTTTGGCGAAAGCTTTGCCATTGCACTTGACTTCTCAAAGGCTTTCTTTGGAGTCTGGCATAAATCTTTAATTTCCAAACTACCCTCCTGTGGTATCTATCCTTCTAGCAGTGCCTTCATCTCTAGCTTCCTTTCTGGTCATTCTGTAGCTGCTGCTGTAGACAGCCAGTTCTTCTCCTAGAGCTATCAGTAGTGGTGTTCTTCAGGGCTCTGTCCTGTCACCAACTCTTTTTTTATTCATCAATGACCTTAGTTGTACATCTAATCCTATCCACTCATATGCTGATGACCCCACTCCTCGCCTTTCCATTCAATTCCAGCAGCATCCATCTCTGCAGTTGCTTCAACAAATTAAGGATGAGGCTGTGGCACACCTAATGTCTGACTTTAGCTCGTATCTCTGATTGGGGTAAAAATATCCTTGTTGTTTTTAATGTATCAAAAACTAAGTTCTTTCATCTATCAACCTGACAAAATCCTTCACAGGAATACCATCTTATTTTTAACAATATCCAGCTCAATCCTGCATCATCTCTAAATATACTTGGGGTTTCATTCTCCCAGGATATATCTTGGAAAGATCATAATACCATCCATCATCCAATCCTACATTGCGCCGTGAGAAGCGTAGGAGCCTGGGGCTAGGCAGTTGGTCCTGACATTTAAGATGAGAGTGACCAACCTCACTCATCCATGAGTGGCATTACATGAGCAGTCAACTCCAACCACCCCTTGGATATAAACCTTCACCGGCTCAATCCGATTGGAGTGCAATAATTACCCACTAAACCACCAGGTGCCAAAATTTGGTTATATGGTTACCACCCAGCATAGTAAATGGTTTCCTGGTGTACAGGAAACCATTTGGCTTGTCACTCAGTGTAGAGTCACCCATATTACATCTCTTGTAAAATCTGCTTCTAACAGATTGGGTGTGCTAAGCCAACTCCATACCTGTATTAACTCTGCACAGTTGGTGGCTTTATACACGGGTTTTATGTGCCCCTGTGAAGAGTACAACTCTCATGTTTGGGGAAGCGCCCCACATACAGCTCTTCTCAACAGGGTAGAGTCAAAAACTTTTCATCTCATTAACTCGCCTCCTATTTCTGGCTCCCTTCAACCTCTGTCTCTTCGCCCCATTGTTGCATTTATATCTTCTGTTGCTGCTTCAGTGGTCACAAACTGTCTGCTTGCATCCCTCCTCCACTATGGTGGGCACGTAACACCCATCCAGCAACAAACTCTCATCTCTCTTCTGTCCAACTGTCTAATGCAAGAGTTAACCTCTACTCCTAGTCCTTCGTGTATACAACAGGTCAACTCTGGAACTGTCTCCCTCTGTCTGGTTTTCTTACTGCCTACAATCTCCAGTCTTTCAAACGCAGTGTGTCAGGGCATCTCGAAATGAACAGATCTTGAATTTGGCTCTATGTTATCTTGTTTTGTTTTTTCTTGGAGCAATTTGCAGGCCCCTGGCTCTTTTTTTTTTTTTTTTTTTTTTTTTTTTTTTTTTTTTAATACTGTTAAGTATCAGAAACACACAGGCATCATTAGGCTAATAGATGATGATGATAAGCCCACAATAAGGAAGAAACACATGCCATATACAGTAGAGACTTGAGATGGCTTGAGGTAAGGGGTCCTGAGGCAAGGGGGTGGAGAGCTAGTGGTCTCCACCACCTGGGATTAACTCCTCAGTTGTGGCTTATCTTTGAATCTCAGAGCCGTCAGAAGCCATAGACTTAACACCATCATTGTCATCAGAAACAGCTCAGGTGTGAGATAATGAAGTTTTTTTTTTTTTTTTTTTTTTTTTTTTTTTTAAATAGCCAGAACAATGCACAGTAACAGCAGGAGTGCAGATTTTCATCTAGCATTGATAACGAAAACCGCTGTAACCAAGTATGTAGTAACCAAAGGATCACTGTATAGGATTGCTTGTAATGAGGATTGGAAATTAGTATCATCAGGCAAGTAGTCCACTGGATTACCAAATTAGAAAGTGAATAGTTTTAATATCATCATCATCATCCAGACGTCCTTTCACACCCTAGGGCAGAGTGATTGCAAGTAGTCTTAATATTTACATATTGCTTGAAATTACTGTATAATGGATCAGAATTATTAGCAGGACACTAAATAATAATATAAAAGTGTTATTTAAGTAAGGGACATAAACAGTGGTGAAGTCAAAACTGTTATTTAATTTCTACTTTACTGTTGGGTAGGTCTTGTACTGTTTTGGTGTACAGTCTGTCCTTGAACGTGGGTATTTGCTTCCGCACCGACCTCGCATTAGGCAAATATTGTGTTACAGGGACTCTTGAAAACCCCTATTTCCTTCCGCACCCGTTCCCAAAGTCCACTTTTCCCTCCCCTTATGGTGCAAATTATTTTTTATATCCCCCCAATTTAAACATCTTAAGAGCATTAATATGGTTATAAAAAATACATTAGGTCAATAGGACTTTTTTATTTTTTGTACTGTACCTTATGTGAAGAGAAGAGCAGACACACGTCACCAGATATGAGGTAGAGGAGGGGAACACACACTAAAACCCATCAAAGTCTGTTTCACTAGCAGCACTCTAAACATCACTTTCTAGGTCCTCCATAGCTTCTTCAACCTGCTGTTGCTGGATATCCTCTTGCTGTAGACCAGCGGCAGCTTGTCTGGCGAAGTAATGAGTGATCAATGACTGTTTACGGCGGTTTACTCGGTCGGTGTGCGTACGATTGTAGACACTGACTGCATCAACAATCTTCTTAATCATGTCGTTACCTCTTGCAAGGGAAGGGTTACTGTCAAAGGTGAACTCCTTGAGAGACTCAGATCGACTCAGGATTCAAATTACCGCATTACGCTAACAGTGCCTGCATTAGAATGTTTATTTCCTTCTACAAAATCGTGCCGTGTTAGAGCAGTATTGTGTTACAGCAAACTGCATTAGGGGAGGACAGACTGTACATTGAACTAGTAGTATGGAAAAATTTTGTTCATCATTTCAGGAAGTACCAGGCATATGGACTACTGCCAGTTTTAGACACTGCCTTTAATGCATTACATTCAGTTTCCTTAGTAATATATATATATATATATTCTGTGTACAGTATATACCAGCATGTATTGTAGCAGCTTGCTTATTCATGGCTGACATGTTCAAGCTGTGTTTTAACATGTCCTGAAGAGCAGCTGTAATGAAACATACCTGTATTACCAGTGTTTTGGTGACAAGATTCATGGCACCACCTCTACGACGGGTGCGTAGCACCCATCTAGCAGCAAACTCTCATCCCTTTTCTGTCCAGCTCTCTAATGCAAGAGTTAACCGTTACTCCCAGTCCTTCATTTATGCAACAGATCATCTCTGGAACTGTCTCCCTTTGTCTGTATTTCCTGCTTCCTCTGATCTCCAGTCTTTCAAACGCAGTGTGTCCAGGCATTTTGAAATTATCAGATCTTGAATTTGGCTCTCTCTTGTATTTTGTTTTTCTCTTGGAAGGAACAATAATTGCGGGCCTGTGGCCTTTGGTTCCTTCTTCTTCACATTAAAAAAAAAAAAAAATGGTGACAAGACTCATGGCAGTGTTTTGGGGCTGAGACACAGCAGTGTTTTGGTGGTGAGACTTAAGGGTGCTGAATTGTGTTGGTGGCAAGACTTTCAACAAATGGTGTGGATTTCAGTTTTTTTGGCTTCTCAGAATTTTAAAATTCAGCACCATTTGCTTCAGTGGATATTGATGTCTGCCAGAAGATCACCAACAGGTATACCTGTATTAGAATGTACTGTATTTGTGATTTTACCTGTCATTAAAATACATTTTCTTATACTTTATTTTTCTTTCACAGAAAGCTCACCCTTCAGATTTTTCACCTTATCTGCTGGATGGTTCAAGAATTGTTGATATAAATGGAACACCAACTAAGTGTAAGTACTCTAGCATAATCTTCATCATAACTTTATTTTAAATATTTTTTAGTAGTCACACTACATATGGTACTTAGAGTGAAATATGGAAAAGGAAAAATTTGAGAAGCTGTTCAGTGGCAGATGATTATCAATGAAAGTTTGTCAGGGAGATCAGGTAAATGAATAGGAAGGTAATGGATTTGCAAATTTTGTTAAGTGCATACAAGAAATGTTTCATTAGGAGAAATCAAACTGTGTGTGGTATTGCAAGGGTGGGTGCCAGTAAGAAAGGCTTGGTTTGGTGGAGTGTGGAGATTGAAAGAACAGTGTAAGGGAAGAAGTAGAAATGGTTTGTGTTGATCCAAAAAAGGAGCTTAGAGGAAAGAAGGAGGGAGTATTTTGAGGGTAAGAAGTACAGTGCAGTTTGCCCTTGTTATATGATTGGGATGTGTTCTTGAAAACCAGTCGTTTAGTGATCGATCATGTATTGAGGCCTAATAACTTAGTTTCACTGGGGATGTGTTTTTGGCCAGTGGTCAACCACCAGACATAAGTTGAAAAGTAAGGTTCCAACCCACCTAAGCTTTAATATTTTCACAGCTCTGCCTTCCCTTTGCTGCTTGAACTCCAACACCACACTATTGTTCCAATACTGACTCCAACACACCCAGTAGCGACTGAGTTTAGAGGCCATTTTGGAACAAACAGATGACAATAGGCTTGCATGTTGATGATCACATAAGTGAAAATAGCAATTGTACATCAGCTAGTAAGGTTTCATACATCATACATGCATCATCTAATCCTGTGTTGCCCCATGAGGAGTGCAGGAACCCAGGGCTAGGCAAATTGGTCCTGACATTTAAATTGAGAGTGACCAGCCTCATTCATCCCTGAGTGACATTATGTGAGCAATAAATCCCATCCAACCCATGGATATAAACCTGCGCCAGCTCAATCCAATTGACGTTCCCTAATTACCCACTAAACCACCAGGCGCCATAAGTTGGCTTTATGGTTACCATCCAGCTTAGTAAATGGTTTTCTGATGTACAGGAAACCATTTGGCTTGTCACTCAGTGAAGAGTTACTCATAGACAGAAGAGGAAAGAATGAAGGAAAGAAAGATGGAAGAGGAAGGAAGGAAAGAATGAAGGAAGAGTGGCAAGGGCAGGCACCTGAGGGCAGCACTACATCAAGTGAATGAATGGTGAGTGTCCCCACCTACCAACATGTTTGTGTGGGCGAAAATGTGATTGTAGCTATATCAAAAAGGTCCTACTTATTGATCGTGTAAGTGAATGATCACGTACCGAGTGATTATAACAAAGGTATGCTGTATCACGGTTGTGGAGTTGGAGGCGTCTGTTTTTGGTTGGAGTCTGAGTCAGAGTCGATAAAATTCCCACGACTCCGACTCCAAGTTTTTTGGTTCTGAAATGGTATCAGTCATATCTTTTCAATACTTTATTCAGTTTATTTTAAATCCATGTACCATCCACTCACTTGATGTAGTGCTGCTCTCGGGTGTCTGCCCTTTCATCTCTTCCATCCTTCTTTCCTTCCATCCTCTTCTTTCATTCTTTCCTTGTCCTGCTGCCTACGGGTGACTATACACTCCCTCCTCTTTCTTTCCTTCATTCTTTCCATTTCCTTCTGCCTGTGGGTGACTATACTCTGAGTGACAAGCCAAATGGTTTCCTGTACACCAGGAAATCATTTACTACACTGGTTGGTAACCATATAGCCAAATTTTGGCACCTGGTGGTTTAGTGGGCAATTATTGCGCTCCAGTCAGATTGAGCCGGTGAAGGTTTATATCCAAGGGATGGTTGGGGTTGATTGCTCATGTAATGCCACTCAGGGATGAGTGAGGCTGGTCACTCTCATCCTAAATGTCGAGATCAATTGCCAAGCCCCGGGCTCCTACGCTCCTCACGGGGCAATGTAGGATTGGATGATGGATGGATGGAATATAATGGTTTACTTGTTAATATGCAAGCATTATAAATGGAGAATTTAAAATAATGATGTAAGAATTGCATCTATCAAAATTTACGAATATTATTCATTTACAGTACTTGCATCTTGTCCATGTGCCATATTATTAGTACGGTATATACTTAAGTTGGAGTCAGAGTCATACTTGTAAAATTTCTGGAGTCGGAGTCGGGAAATATTATCACCGACTTCACAACCTTGACTGTATGTGATGAAGTTATATTGTAAAGAGAAAGTAGATGGGAAAGAATGAATTCAGCTGAAAAATTAGCTAATGATCTGTAAACTACGGTACATCTGCTATACCTGATTTGAGTGATTCTGGGTTGCATATAAAGAGGACAGAATTTTTTTAGTAGTGAAATGGATGCCGAAAAGTAAATTGTGCACACTGGTACTGACATAGTGTATATGAAGACAATGAATATTCAGTTGTACCTTTATTTTGTACCTTGGGGTGGGAAAGGAGATCTGGGTGATGATGATGTGTACAGTATTTGGAGAGTGTTTGGGGTCTGAGGTTAGTGCATTGGAAACTGCACTAGCCCACAGACTAATAGAAATTTATAGGTTGAGAAAGCCAGATTTCAGTACACATCATTCCCTTTTTTTTACTGTCTCTTGTGTAGCATTGCATAAGGTAGCTTATTTTTATGTTTTAAATTGAGAGACTCCTACCTTATTACACTGAATGTCCCACTATTATCTGTCTATCTATCAGTCTAGTGCCAGATGCCCTAATTCCATATGGGGTGGCCACAGACAGATTGCCTCCATGTTGCCATGTCCCCCGCCATTTCGCTGCCCTGCTCCTAACTCACACCCCTTGCTCTCATATACCTCTCCACTCCATCCCATATTCTCATCCTTGGCATCCCCCTCCCTCTCTCCCCCACCACCTCACCCACATACATTCTCCTTGTCGGTCTCTCACTCTCCATCCTCTCCACATGGCCAAACCACCTCAGTGTGTTTCTCCTAACGCTTTGTATCACATCCACACCACAACGCTCCTTCACATCCTCATTTGGCAGTCTGTCTCTCCTTGTGACTGCACATGCTCCTTTCAAATAACTCATTTCCACTGCTCTCACTCTTGACTTGTGTCCCTCCAACGAGGTCCAAGCATCACTTTGATACGTTAAGTGTTGGTATCACAATACTGTTATGTAGTAACTTTTTCACTTCCATACTCACTTCCCTGTTACTTATCACTGCTTTCAGGGAACCAGCAACCTTTCTTCTTTGTTGTACCCTTTCAGGCACTTCACCCTCCAAACTACCATCCTTACTCATCACACTGCCCAAGTACTTAAATGTACTCACATTTTCCATTTCCTCCTCAACCTCGCTGTACATTCAGTGACTTTACTTCTCTCCAAGAACATAACTTTACTTTTCCCTTTATTCACCTTTAGATTCCGTTTCTTACACACTCTCCCGAACTCATCCATCAAGCCATGCAGCTCCCCATCGTCTTCACTTAACAACACACTATCATCTGCAAACAACTGTACAGGGAGTTTCCAAACGCTACCCTCTCTCAATAGGGTCACTCTAACATCCACTGCCCTACATTTTATCTCTTTTATAACCCCATCCATGTACAGATTGAACAACAATGGAGACATGACATCCCTGTTTCAGTCCAACCTTTAAATAGGAAAATTCACTCAGTTCACTATCCACATGCACTGCAGCCTTAGCATCCTCTTACATACTCTTCACAGCATTCAGCAACTTCCCATCTACTCCATGTATTCTTAATACTTTCCACGATCCTTGTCTTTCCACCCTGTCATATACTTTCTTCAAATCCATGAAGGCCACATACAACTTCTTTCCCTTCTCTAGAAACTTTTCCACTAAAGATCTAAGAATGAATATCTGATCTACACAACCTCTTCCCTTCCTAAAAACCTCCCAGTTCTTCTCCAATTAATTCCTTTGTTACCTGACTTCCAATCCTCCGGGACTACCTTCCTCCCATGCCATTCTGCACATCATCCACATCCATTGTACTACTATCTCTCCCCCATCCTGCAACTTTTCACCACACACTCCATCATTTCCTGGGGCTTTCCCCATTTTGACTTTCTTCATTGCTTCCACAACTTCCATCCTACTGATTTCTTCCTGTCTTCTCATCTCCCTCCTTCTCCCAGCCATTCCCAAGCCACTTATACTTGCATTACATTCATTCTTTATGTTCAACAATTCCTTAAAGTGTTCTCTCCATCTGCTCACTTTTTCTCCCTTCTCCACTAGTAATCTACCATTTTTATCTTTGACTCCCCAGCTAACTTCATTGCCACCCTGTCTAACTCTATCTTTTTCCAGGACATTATATTAGAGTCCCTCCACTTTACACTCAAATTACTTCCAAATTCCTCATCCACTCTCTTCATTCTCTTACTAATCTATTCACATCTCTCTTCCCCTCTGCATGTAACTGTCTCTTCCATCTCTCAACATCCTCCATGCCCCTATTTCTCATCCACTTTATTATATGCTTTCTTCTTTTGTGCCACAGCCTGTCTCACCTCTGCATTCCACCATGTTGTTCCTTGCACCCTCTTTCGTCTTCTCTTCACCCCACACACCACCTCCATGCTGCGCATATTTCTTCTGTTAATATCTTGCACACACCTTCCACGTCCTCCATCTACTCCAATCCATATTTACCCAATGGCTCCTTCACTTCTCTCTTATATTCTGCCTTTTTCTCATCCTCTTGTAACCTTTCCACTCTCCTTGCATCTACTTCTTCCTCCCATCCTTCCCCTCTTCTGTTCCTCCATTTTGCTTGGACCGTGATTCTCACTACCACTAAGTGGTGGTCAGAAAGCCCACTCCCCCAACCTCTACATGCTCTTGCATCCATTACACACCTTCACATCCTTTCATTCACACACACACGAACAGCCGGAGAGAGAGGACGTCCCAGGCATCGCTCCTAACCTTGAGTAGTTTCAGGAATTTTGTCTGTCCTGTCTCCTAGGGTCTTTCTTTAAATTTAAAATAATGAAAGTTAGTAGACTACCAAAAATGTAAAGATTTGTTGGCAATAGTATACATGAATGTTTGTGGCTTATTCGGTAACAGCTGTTTAGGTACTTTACATTAAGCATGGCCGAAAATGTAAACAATGAGGGAATGGAATTTCAAGGATTTGATGCTAATACTAATGTCATGGACCTGGTGAAAACATTAATTATGAGGATTAGTGAACTCGAAAAAAAAGTAGAGAATCTAGTGATAAAGGATGTGTCAGAAAATACGGAAACCACCATACAGAGTCTAATCCAGTCCAACGAAACAGCCAGTGAAGAGATTAGGAATTTGAAGAGGGAAAATGTTGAACTGAGGAGGAAACTTGAAGAGAGTACTAATAAAATGGAGAAGGTGAGTAATGTATTAGAAGAACATAAGGCAAAGTGGGCACACGTAGAAGAAGAACAGAAAGAAGTGGTCAGCTTAAGAGAGATCATCCAGGAAGAAAGGGAAATGAACAAGAAAGAAATGGAAGAAAATGTAGTGAAAATACTGAAGAAAAAAAGAGAAAATAGTGAGAGAAACTGTAGAAAGGAACAGATGTGTGGTAGTATTTGGAAACAGGGAAGAGGAAGAAAAGGTTAGGTTCACAAGACTCGAGAGAGACACGAACATGGTGAGAGGAATATTAGGCAAGATTGACCCGAAGGAGACAAGTGGGTAAAAGAAATTGAGGAAGTAAGGAGGATAGGGCCTTATAAGAAAGGGAAACAAGACCAATGAGAGTCAAGTTTACATCAGAAAGTGTAATAAATGAGATACTTAAAAAGTGACCTGGAAATTAAGCAAAGAGGCGGGGATGGAAAATATTATAATAAGAAAAGATCTGAATGAAGAAGAAAGAGAAGTTTTAAAATCATTAAAGGAAGAAGTAAAGGGAAAAAATGATAAGAGGACAGAGGAAGAACGTAATACTTTTTTTTTGGAGAGTATTGGATATGAAAGTAAGGAAATGGTATTTAAGGAAATAGAAGTGAAGGAAACTAGGGGGGATGGTTGTGAAAGATCAGAAGTTGAGGAAGTGGTACGGACAGAGAGTAGGAGGGAAGAGGGTATTAATAATGTCAAAAATAATTTGAAGGTGATATATACTAATGTTGATGGTTTCATATCGACAAGGATCGAAATTAATGATTTCTTGAGAGAACATGAACCTGATGTCATGTGCTTTGTAGAGACCAAATTAAGAGAAGATATTGATGTTCATTTGGGAGATGGTAAATACAAACTGTGGAGAAAAGACAGAAAAGAAAATAAGGGAGGAGGAGTGATGATAGCAGTGAAGAACAACATAAATGTAGATACTGTGGAAATGGGAGAAGGCAGGGCTGAAGTGATATATATGAAATTAGAAACTGGAGAGAATGTTAAGAGAGATATGGCGGTAGTGTATGTTCCCCAAAGACGCGAGAGCATGGAAGGATGACGAATACCATGAGATGTTGTCAGATATGGCTAGCTATTTGCAAAAAATAATTGAGAAAAGCAATAATATAATTTTGGTGGGTGACTTTAATTGTAAAGAGGTGAACTGGGAGGAATGGTACTCGGGAGGCGGCGAGGATTCATGGGGCACTATGTTATTAAATATAATAATGAATAATGTGATGACGCAGTGGGTCAAAGAAGAGACACGGTTTCGAGGTGAGGACACACCAGCAAGGTTAGATTTACTGTTCACCAAAGAACCCGATGTAATAGAATCATTGGAATATCTCTGTCCTTTGGGAAAAAGTGATCACGTGGTCATTGAGTTCCAGATGTTAATAGGAAACGTCGAGCCAAGAGACGAGCTTCATAGACAGGGAAGATACAACTTTGGCAAAGCAAATTTTACAGGATTGAGAAACTTTTTTGAAAATGCGGATTGGAGAAAATTCAGAGAAACAAGAGAGATACAGAGGAAGTGGGATATCTTTCTAGACCTCTATAATTTGGGAGTGGAAAAATTTGTACCAAGAATAAGAGGGAAAGAAAACAGGAAAAAGGAGTGGTTTAATACAAGGTGTATGATAGCCAAAAAAGAGAGAGATAAGGCGTGGAACAATTGGAGAAAGAGAGGTAACGACAGAACAAAGGAAGAATATAAAAGAACAAGAAACGAATACACAAGAATACGTAGGGAAGAAGAAAGGAATTTTGAAAAAGGTATAATTGACAAATGCAAGGATGAACCCAAACTGTTTTATAGATTTGTTAATGGCAAACTGAAACAAAAGGAAGGAATCACCAAGCTGAAAGTAGATGGAGAGGTCTTTAAGGATGCGGCAATGCAAGCAGAAATAATGAACAAACGTTTCCAGTCAGTTTTCACTAAAGAAAAGGAGCTTGTGGAAGGGGAGGAGTGATTAGAAATGTTCCGGTGATGAAAGATATAAAAGTGGAGGTGCAGGAAGTGTATAAATTACTGGAAACTCAAGATGTAAGGAAAGCCCCAGGACCTGATGGAATTTCTAATTGGGTACTAAAGGAATGCAGAGAACAACTGGTGGATAAAATTCACAGCTTAATTGTATGCTCACTGGAAGAGGGGAAAGTGCCAAAAGAATGGAAGAGGGCAAATGTGGTACCAATTTACAAGGGAGGAAACAGGGAAGAACCCCTGAATTATAGACCAGTGTCTCTAACCAGCATGGTCGCAAAATTGTGTGAGAGAATCCTGAAAGACAGATGGATAAAATATCTGGAAGAGATGAATATTTTGGCTGAATGTCAGTTTGGATTCAGAAGTGGAAGGTCATGTGTTTCAAACTTGTTGAGCATTTACTCAAGAGCGATTGATGTGGTACAGGAGAGAGATGGTTGGGTGGATTGTGTGTACTTAGACTTAGAGAAGGCCTTTGACAAGGTACCTCATAAGAGACTAATGTGGAAACTAGAATATATAGGAGGACTAAAGGGGAAACTTCTGGAATGGATGAGAGACTTTTTGAGAGACAGACAAATGAGGACAGTAATAAAGGAAAAGATGTCTGGATGGAGGGAAGTAACAAGTGGAGTCCCTCAAGGCTCAGTGTTGGCGCCAGTAATGTTCCTGATTTACGTAAATGATATGGTAGATGGAGTGAACAGTTATGCGAGTCTGTTTGCTGATGATGTAAAGATCTTGAGGAAGATAGAGGTTGAGGAGGATTGTAAACTTCTGCAGGAGGATTTGGATAGGATACACAATTGGAGCCGGACGTGGGAAATGAAATTTAATGTAAAGAAATGTAAAATATTGGAAATGGGTAAAAGTACCAGGAGACCATCACTGAATTATTTTTTGGGTAATGAATTAATCACAAAAAGGAGAGAAGAGAAAGATTTGGGAGTGCTGGTCCAAGATAGTTTGTCACCAGAAAAGCACATTAACAAGATAGTTGGAGAGACTTATAAGCTCTTGACTAACATAAGAGTAGCATTTCATTATATGGATGAGGAAATGATGAAAAAATTGATAGTGGCCATGATCCGCCCCAGGTTAGAATATGCAGCGGTAGTGTGGTGCCCACACAAAAAGAAAGATATAAACAAGATTGAGAGAATACAAAGAACAGCAACTAAGATGGTCCCCAGTCTGACGGACCTGTCATACAGAGAGAGGCTGGAAAAACTGGATTTGCCTTCGTTAGAGGAAAGGAGAAAGAGGGGAGACATGATTGCGGTGTTCAGGACCATGGTGGGAGTAGATAAAATTGACAAAGAAGATCTGTTTGTATGGGATAAGAGAGCAACAAGAGGACATGGAATGAAATTGAAAAAGTCAAGCTGCTTGAAGGATATCAAGAAATATAGCTTTCCTTACAGAAGTATAGACTTATGGAATAGCCTGGACAAAGAGATCGTCCAGTCTAAAAACTTAAACGAGTTTAAAGTTAAATTCGACTTATTGAGAAACAGCGACGGAAACCCACGAGCATAGTACATTCCGTGTATATCACAATTAGGTATATTCTTAAATATTTGGAACGACTTAGACAAAGAGGTGGTGCACGAGAAAAACATTCATGTGTGTAAAGGTAGACTTGATAAATGTGGATATGGAGACAGGACAACACGAGCATTGCTCAATTCCTGTATACTACAAATAGGTAAATACAAATAGGTAAATACACACATAATCAATCATTGCCTTCCTTTCATTCAGTTCTCCTCCCACCCTTCTCATCACTCGCCATGTATACCACTATTATCAGTTATGAAATTTTCCTTTATATTCATGCAGTTTTTTGTTAAACTTTTTTTTTTTTTTATATATAACTTCAACAATCAGTATTGGTATCAGTATTTTGAATGATGGTACTATTAAAATCAGTATTGGTATCAGTATTTTGAATGATGGTACTATTAACGTCCTGTCATGCTGACCCTTTGCTTACATCTTCATTTTATAGACTAATACCATTGTTTGATATGCAGCCATAGCTGGGCTTATTAATAATAGTATTGCTTCTGAATAGTATTGCTTCTACATAGCTGTCTTTGTAAACCATTTACTATTATAGCTAATGAGGAAGACCTTCATGTGGTGGTAGTGATACTTGAGATTAGAGAATATTTCCACTCAGAATGCAGACATACCTTGAATTCCCTACTTTTCGTCAATGAAAGCTTGAGAACTGTGGCAACAGTTTTTAACCGAAGGCTGTGGTGTACCTTCCAGACATCTATGATTTGACATTTAGTAGTGAAACTTACTATTTTTCTAGCTACTTAATTTCCAGAGAAATACAGTAAGCACATAAAAAGGAATAACTGCAACATTAGGCAAGTTGACCTATGTTAGGCAGCTTTTGTCAGAGGATATAGGTAAAGCATGAGAGTAACACAAGAGCTGTAAATAAAAAATATACTTTCAACTGTCTGTCCGTCTATAGCCAGACACCCTGATCCTGGAGGGGGTGGCCACAGTCAGATTGATTCTGTGTCACCCAGCTCTTTGTCATCAGGCTGCCCAACCTCCATATCACACCAGCCTCATTCATGCACAGGTAAATCAACCATCTAGCTTACCTTTAAGAATAACAGCAGGTCTCAAGGTTTTCCTATTTCAGAGTAGTGATAAAGTAAAAGCACTTAGTTTCATGGCTTTTGGCATTCTTTAGAGACTGGTCACTGGATTATTAGGTGCAGTTCTTTGAGTGGATATCTTACATGAGTACCAGTCCGTGGACTATATTGGCTTCTGCACTCCTCATGGGGCAACATAGGATTGGATGATGGATGGATGGCAAACCAGATTAGAAGAATTTGTTGATATAAAAGTCTTCACTACAGTATGATCTGTATCACTCCTATTAGATCCACTACAGAACAAGACATTCTCCTTAGAGGAAGAGTGATAGCCAGAAGGAACCCATCACCATGCTCGTGAAGTACAAGTGGGGGATGGGTGTCTGTAGAAGAATGATAAATATGAAAGTGGAAGCCCAATGGATGTTTGTGTGTGTTAGGGTTTGTGCAATATGTGCCATCAGTTATCTGATAGGGACTGTAGCTTTGTGCTGACATTAGTTCACCATCCTTCATTTGGGGGGATAGGGAGGGGTGAGGGCCATTTGCAAGCCCAGCTGGAACCTTGGGGTGGGATGTCTCCTCATATGGGCAAGTCCTCCATCCAGGCCCAGCAGTGCCATCAAGGAAAGTGGCCCACTCCAGCAAAGAAAGCTGTAAGAAGAACATCAAGATTTTAAAAAATCAAGAAACAAAACTATTTCCGGTAAAAAATCATATTAATATAAGAGGCATGACATTCATTGCTTCAGCTCAAGACCCATGCCACTCTTGTAACATCATGTTGCATCACCCCCATTCACATAGAAACAAGAAAGACATAACTGCCCAACACCATACAGAGTGTCTTAGCAATCTTCCTCCACCTCCAACCAACACTACAATTCACAAACGTATACATAACACAAAAGCCAAGACAGCCATTCAAACTTTCAGCCAACAGCATCCTTCAAGACACCACCAGATATATACCTCTGGGAAACTTCCCTACCCAGAGAGACATCAGTACACCTAGCCACCCACCACCACCCTTCTCTGTTACAATACCAACACAAAATACAACTCACAATGTACTTTACCCACACAACAATGCAGCCCCTACACCACATCACATTTACTCACCATATGTACCACACTATCACAACACAGACAGTCCTTCAACATAGCCTCAGCAAATGACCTCTGGAAGTAACCATTTGAAATCATCAGTTTCCTGCAGTCCACTGGGTTCACAGTGAGGTGAGCTTGGGAGTTGCAGCAGCAACAACAACAAAGATCTAGATTCCATGCCATGACCCAGTGATGGGCATCAAGTAACAAAATTGTCCAAGTCAGTTCTGATACATTGGTACGTGGGAATCATTAAGAGTGATACTGATACAGTGGTACTTATTACAGTAGTTGGTCAAAACGTGTCCGATACTTATGCATGTGTCCCCTATACTGCACTATTATATCCCCAGTTTACCTGCTTTAATTACTGTTTAGCTATGTTATGATAATTTTGGTGTTATCAAAAAAATTAGCTTATGAAAATTTATATACGATAAATGCAGTAATCCCTCCAAGATCCAACGTAATAGAGCCAGAGGCACGTCCAGGACTTGGTTTTGTCCGGGACTTGGGAAAAATGCCCCTGGACAGGTACTTACAGACCCCAACCCAACCTAACTTTAAAAGCCACCTAAATAACTCCCTACCGGACATGCACAGCACCTATTTAAGACCCTATTCACACAAATAAGGAACCTAAACTATAAAATAAATGTAAAGGAACCAGAGAATGAAAAATTAGAAGTGAGTATGGAAAATATTTAGGAGTGTACAGGGTACTTACGACACGTCTGTGACCATCGCGAAGATTAACCCACCTCTATGGCTCCAACAGTGGTGAAGGTGCACTTGAAGCACGTGCAGTAATCCAGCGTTGTACTGCACTTAATCCTTTACACTGTGATTTATTATTGTTTAACACTGCATTCTGTTCTTACTTGCAACATGCCAGTGTTGCACTCAGCACTTAATCCTTTGCACTCTAAATCCTAATTTCTTAGCACTGCATAACAGTGTAAATTCCCATGTGGTCTAGTGATGAGGTATTGCAGTTTATTCACTGTCCACAAGTCTAAAATGTCCAGAACTTTGGGTGTCCGGGACTTGGGCGTCCGGGTCTTAAAGGGATTACTGTAACTCTAAAACAATCCGAAATACAGTACACTTAACAAAATACGGGTTTTCAAGTTACAACAGGATGATGAGCACTAATAAAATCTCCAGGCTTCTCTGAGCACATGAGAGAGGAACATGACAGTTATAATTGTTTGTCATATTTCACAGTCCTGAAGAAGGATTGACTTAGAAACATATCTTTAATTTTCTTGATATAATTTTCAGCTTCACGGCCATGTTCTTTTGTTTCATCTCTTGCATCTTGTCCCAACTTACTAGAATAGGGAATAGTCATATATTCACTAACTGACACAGTGAATTGCTTAGTTCTGTGAATGTCCATTAACTTATCAAAAATAGAGGAATGGAATTCAGCTGAGAAGAGTCACAATCTTGTTGCATTTAGCTGTAATTATTAGGCTATGTTGTAGAAGTAAAGTGATGGTAATTGAGAAAGAAGGTGACTCCCAGTGTGATATTACAGTGAATGGAGTGAAACTGGAAGTGGTGAGAGAGTTCAGATACTTGGGTACAGTGGTAGAAAAGAGAGAAAAATGTGCAGAAGTGGAAAGTAGAGTGACACAAGGAAGAAAAGTAGCTGGTACTATGAAGGCCTCATAAGAAACAGAGGCTTGAATATTGCAGCTGCATGAGGCTTACATGCAGGAGTGTTAGTGCCAGCTTTAACATGTGGATGTGAGACTTTGGTGTGGCATGAAAATAAAAAGTCGAGTGAGAGCAATGGAGATGGGACTGTTAAGGAATGTATGTGGAGTGCAGAGAGTGAATAGGATACAAAATAATGTGATTTGTGGCAGATGCAGAGTAAGGAAGTCTGTGGACACCAGAATCAAAATGAGTGTGCTGAGATGGTATGGTCATGTGGAGGGAGTGGATAACAATAGAACGGTGAAAAGGGTATATCAGAGCGACTTTGAAGGAAGGAGGAGGTGATATAGGCCAAGGAGAAGGTGGAGGGATATGGTGGATGAGTGTGTGAGGAAGAGAGGTATAGAAGTCAATGAGACTAGGGGACTGACAAGAGATCGAGCTGGCTGGATGTTCATTGTGAGAAGAAGTACATGATCAGGGATTTGGCACCCCATTTTAACATGACAGCATTCGGATTGACTCTGTCGGATACGTTTATTTGAAGCTTCAGAGTGCAGTGAAAGTTTCTGTCATATCAGATAGCGCCAGGATTCCGGGGGCTTGAATGATGACTGAATGGAAGTGTGGCCCATTGGATTGGGCAAACTTGGACTGTCTGGACGTTGCTACTCCTCACCCTACCCTAGAGTGGGAAAGGAGGTCTGAATGATGATGATGGTGATGTAGAAGCTGTACAATAAACTCTCAGTTATGAGGCGTAATTCAGCCAACCTCCATTTATGTTATTGCAGAACACCGGATATTGCATAGTACCCTTCCACCGGCTCAACATTTGGTGTTGAGCTGGAGAATGTGTTACCATCTGTCTCAACCCTCTATCCTGAAAACTTTCTCATGAGAAAAAGAAAATTAAACTTAAAATACAATACAGTATTGATACAGTACATAGTGTACTATGTACTCACCTAGTGTTGGTATCAATGGAGGGTAGAGTTGTACATTGTGGCATACAGTGCAGTGCTTTTAATCTCTTGTGGTCTAGTGGCAGTAATTATTTGGACAGGAATTTCTGAATCACAGTGGAGCACTAGGACACGAAGCATTGAGAGGCCACAAGCCTTGCAACAACAACAACAACAAGCAAGGCATGGATGGCTGCAGGGTAAGTCACAGTACTAGGGTTTTGCTACCACATAGTCACAAAAGCAGAGGCATAGATATGTCTTCATTGTACAAGATCCACAGGAGAGAATGAGAGAGCAACGGTAGGCTCGGGACACCGGGTGGGCCGTTCCCACAACTCATTCTGAATGGCTGGCTTGTTGCGGGCATCCTGATTGGCTGATGCATTGTGGACTTTTCCCGGGCACCAGTTGGCTGCCGCATCTGAGCCGGATGATACGCCTTGCCGCAGGATATTGCATAGGACCGTGGGTTGGTTTCCATTTTGGCACTGGCTATTGCTTTAATAGAGTCGAAAAAATAAGCACTGGCTGTTGCGTTCGGCCTGATATTGTGATGACAGGTATTTGAGAGTTTGCTGTAGTACAAAACTAATGTGCAGCTGTGCACATCAGCATGAAGGTGCAATCTGCTTGCTTGATGCCAGGTGCAAAAATGCCTGATTGACACTGATGACTGTTGATCTGTGTCCAGACTGGTGTAGGCTTGCAGCCAACAGATGACAGCTGTTTAATAAGTGTACATGATCAGTTTGTCTGCTGCAGTGTTGCCCTGACTGTTATATGATGTTTTGCAGTTAGAGGATGATGTATTCATTGGCATTTATAGGTTGTGTGTAAAATGGGGTTGGTGGAGGATTAGTGCCCCTCCCTGTAAAACAATTAACTCTAAGCCCTTGGCCACCCCGTCTGGGATACATGGCGTCTGGCAATGAATGAATGAATGAATGTGTAAAAACGAAAAAGAAAGAAATTATGAGTAATGCACGTGTATTTTTGCTTTGTGATATTATTACACCAAATGTTGGATCTTTGGATAATTTTTTAAATGCAGACCTATTAAATTAAGTAATACAAATAAGACTGCTGTATTGATGGATCTGCCAACATTTTGCATTTTGTAAATCTTAGGATTCTGATTTTAATTAATATTCAATAATGTATTACTGTATTTTGTGGTAGGTAGTGGCGACCATCATCCAGTCACTTGATGTAGTGCTGCCTACTTCTTCCTTAGCCTTTATCATTCTTTTTCTGTGCCTGCCCTCCTCTCTTCCTATTTCTCCCATCTTTCCTGTCACTTCTTATTGCTTTTCTTTCCCTTACAGGTGGCTTTACATCGAGTGACAAGCCAAATGGTTTCATGTAAGCCAAGAAACCATTTACAATGCTGGGTGGTAACCATATAACCAAACCATACGTGCTCCCTACGTGTCAACAAGTGGGTTGGTGTAGGGTTAGTGCCCCTCCCCATAAAACAAATAACTCAAAGTCAAATGACCACCCCTTACGGGATTATGGCGTCTGGCAATAGATAGATAGTATTAGAGTATCATTATTTTTTATACATTATGAGAAACAGACTAAAATGATAGTACTGTATTAGTGTATCGTTATTTTTTATACATTATGAGAAACAGACTAAAATTATACCAGTACAATGATATTTCCATTATGTAACTGAAGTGATATTGATACCACAACAGAAGTATCAGTCAGTATGTATCAGATTAGTATATTGTGACACTGCCCATCATTTCCCGCACCCATGCATCACAGTTTGTGGACACCATATCTGGGTAGCCAGGCCACCTTTTATTGTTGCAGTTAAAGCAAAGGTTCTTGATTTGCAGGGTTTTGTGTCCCATCTGCAGTGACTACGATATGTTATGTTACAGTTATTTGTTTAAACAAACAACTGTAACATAACATAAGATGGTATGGAGCACAAGGGCTTAAGAGTAAATACAGATAAAACAAAAGTGATGATATCTAGGGTTGGTGGCAGTACTGTCAAAGAAGAGGGAGAGTGGCCATGTGCAGTTCGCCACTAGAGCATGGGAAGTCAATTTGCCACTAGAGCATGGGAAGTAAGTCCATCTTGTGCGGTGTTTATGATAAGTATGTGCATAAGAGGTGTAATGGTATTAGAGGTAGACTGAGATAATGCTGATTTTGTGTGTGCAGCATATTGGGGAGAGCAGGTGATTGTCAGGTGTGAAAAGATTGATCTTTCTGATGAGTCTCTTGAGTGTTTGGAAAAATTTTCTTATTTGGGAGACATGTTTTGTGCTGGAGGTGGGTCTGGAGCTAGCTTTGTAGCTAAGGTGAGAAGTGGTTGAAAGAGGTTCAGGGAGCTGTTGCCTCTCCTGACATTGAGAGGGCTCCCCCCTACGTGCTAAGGGATCTATGTATGCAGCATGTGTTAGGAGTGTAATGCTGTATGGTAGTGAGACATGGGCAGAAAAGGAAGAGGATATTCGCAGGCTCAAATGTACAGAAATGACAATGACTAGGTGGATGTGCAGTGCGTCCCTGCGTGCAAGGCCTTGGGGGGCAGGGTTTATGATGGAAGAGTTGAGAGGTAGGATTGGACTGGAGTGTATTGGTGTTGTGATGAGGAGAGGTAGATTGAGGTAGGTTGGGCATGTGGAGAGGATGGGGGTTGATAATTGGGTGCAGAAAGTGAGAAGTGTGGGGTGGGGTTGTGAGGAGTAGACCGAGAAAGACATGGGACAAAGTCATGAAGTGTGACTTCAGGGTTAAGGGACTGAACAGGGAGGCTGCCATAGATCGAGCAGCATGGAGAGCTGCCATTAGGTGACCAAGGCCAATGCATGCAAGCATGTTGGAGCCTTCAAAAATGAAACATGGACTATGCGTAGTTGTTTTCATTTAATGGCAGGTCCTTTAGTTTAGTGATCTTGAGTCATTTTCCTCAGTCCCATATCCCAAAGTCCTCCATGCCTTATCTCATGTATTCCTCAGTCTGTCTCTGGCCATTATTCCTTCCACATTCGTATCAGTGACCCCCCCTCAACCAGTCTCCCTTCCCCTTCCTCTCAAGTTGCCCAAACCATCTTAACCATAATTTGGACTTGCTATGTAATTTGATATTACAATTAAATGTTACTGTCATCCATAGAAAATACCACTTTATTCTTCTTTGTTATAACTGGATTTTCTGTCATCTAACTGGTAGACATTAAACCCTAAGCAACTGTTGTACTTGAGTATCAGAAAATCAGTGGCACAAAGAATTATCAATATTATCAGTTGAGCCAGTGCATCAATATGTAGTGAGTTCATCTGAACCTTGCAACTGAAGACTACCTGAATTTTCATTCTTGCAGCTGATTGGCTGTCATTTTGAACATAAGAAGAGAAGATAACCTCAGTAGGCTGGTTGGCCCATGCTAGACAGCTCCAAGAAGAGTAACTGAACTACTAGAATGAAATAAGAATAGCAAAGAAGGCTTTCCTCTGCCCTCAAAACCCTCCAGCCGAAGCCGGGAGGAAAAAGTCAGAAAGAACACAACACAGTATAGAAAAACTGGCTTGGACATTTTATAGGAAAGAGTGAAAGGAGAAAAAGAGACTATCATAGTGTAACCTGAAAAGGAAAAGGAATGGATTAGTACTGGTCATAAGATTTTTTTTTTTTTTTTCTATATCCACCCCATATTTGTCATATGCTTATCTAGCCCATGCTTGAAACTCTCAGTGGAAGAGGCAGCAACTACTTTACTAGGTAGCTTATTCCATTCGTCTTCTACTCTATTGCCAAACCAATTTCTACCTATTTCCTTACTAAAATGTAATTTTTCCAGTGTGAAACCATTACTTCTAGTTCTATCCTGTATGCTCATTTTAACCTCTCCATGGCCGCCGGCGTCGAATGACGTCTAGCCGATAAATTGCCACAGGTGTCGTTTGAGCGCGGCCTATGAAAAGCTGCAAAAAATTTTGGGAGGTGAACTAACGTTCTGAATATCTTCACACCGACCTACACTACACTCCCATACACCTCATCAAGCAGTTCAAAGCCTGCTGCTGTGATGAGTGGATTTTCGATTTTTTCGCTCCTAGCCATGCCTAAAGAAGCGCAACTACACCCATTATCTCGACCCAGGCAGAACATATCATCTTTGTCCTCTCTTGCAAAACACACACAACCACCTATTTATGATTATGAAGTAATACAGGCATATACAAAAAAGACATGATAGTAAGTGAAAAATACATTTTTGTTTTGGTATCTTTACCCGTTTGCTCAGGCCTGCTGTAATGGTTTGGATCATTTGATGCAGTGCAACTTGTAGAAAACTAGAAACCTTCGGGAAGTGAATGAAAATCAGGGACATGAGACTGACCTTGACTTCACCCGGTCACATATCATCTATCAGTTCACCACCAGCTGTCATTACGGGTGGATGTACGATTTTTTTGCTCGTGGCTATGGCTAAAAACACATAGTTACACCCATTATCTCGACCCAGACAGAAAATACAATCTATTTCCTCTCTTGCAAAACACATACAACCACCCTGTTTATGATATATATATATATATATATATATATATATAT
Source organism: Coenobita brevimanus (assembly GCF_032717465.1). NCBI lineage: Eukaryota > Metazoa > Arthropoda > Malacostraca > Decapoda > Coenobitidae > Coenobita > Coenobita brevimanus. Next base: position 4,374,435 of record NC_137061.1, on the reverse strand, counting down.
ATACTGTATATGTCTGAGAGAGAGAGAGAGAGAGAATGATGGCAAAAATACTCAAGGTCACTGATGGCATTTGAACAAAATGAGGATTTCCACCTACCATTTATGACTGAAATGACTGGAGGTTTGGTTGCTTTCTCTGCTAACAGGACAATGTATTATGCATAAAGACTCCAGGGAATATGACTGATAAATGGTGTGGAAACTCTGGCACCTTCTTTGCCACAGATTTCATAAACCCGGGACTCTGTGGATGAGTGGGATCATCAATATCAAATTTAAAACTTGCCTATGTTTCTTTCCGATATCTGCTATCACTACTGTGTTTCACAATCTACTTATGACTTCCCAGACTGGGAAACTTGCCTGTTAATACTGTATTAACCTTTCTGCGGCGGATGATATACAGTAACCTTATGTGATTCTAATCAGCAGCGGACAACATAAACGTATATGATGCTTTTCTTTTTTTCATACTTAATCAAACCATATCAAGCTGAAATGCTGTCGAATGAACTATTTTAAATGTGTGCCAGCCCTCACCATTGCAGCTGACCTGCCAACCACCACCCATGGATCAGTTCTCATGGGCCTCCAGCCTCAGCAACTTCCCTGTAGCCCCCCCCCCCCATTGCCCAACAACCCAATCATTCTTAATAATGTGACTATCTGGCTGCCTGCCATGCCCCATCTTTGTCCTTCACCCACAGTATACCTACCAAGTGGCTGCCTGCCATGCCCCATCTTTGTCCTTCACCCACAGTACGCCTACCCTTGGTTAGTTCCCGTATTCCTCCAGCTGAAATAATCACCCAGTACCCTTGTCTCTCACCTCTTACTCTTTTTATGCAAAATGACGTTATTACTATTAGTATTAGTGTTATTATTAGCATTACGAATTATTATTATTATATGATGCAGATGAGTACTACTTAGACGGCCAATAAACCTCAGCGCACATTTGTTTTCCCATGAACTTGTGGGTGGCATGACTATTTTACACAGACAGACAGAATGACATACATTATAGCCATACAGAGAGCTATAGATTGATAATCAAAGACAGGCATGTACGTAGATATATATATAGATGAGATTAGATCCAGTGAGGTTAGAGTTGATCACAAAAAAAAAAAGGAAAAAGAAACTATAAATATTGCCCACTGATACGTGTGGCGCCCCACCCAGCCATGTGGTGCGTTACTGGGCCCATTCAGCATGCCAAATAATGTGCAGTAATTGCCCATAATGGCACCAAATGAGGGGACAGACCCAAAATATGGTTATGTTTTTTCTATCTATCTATCTATTGCCAGACGCCTCAATCCCGTTTGGTGTGGCCACAAACAAATCGCCTCCAAGTCGCCCTGTCCCCCGCCATTTCACTGCCCTGCTCCCAACTCACACCCCCCTCTCTCATATACCTCTCCACCCCATCCCTCCATCTCATCCTCGGCCTCCCCCTCCCTCTTCCCCCCTCCACCTCACTCACATACACTCTCTTCGTCAGTCTTTCACCCTCCATCCTCTCCACATGGCCAAACCACCTCAGTGTGTTCCTCATAACGCTTCCTATCACATCCACATCCACACCACAACGCTTCTTTATATCCTCATTCGTCAGCCTGTCTCTCCACGTGACTCCACAGGCTCCTCTTAAATAACTCATTTCCACTGCTCTCACTCTTGACTTGTGTCTTTCCAACAATGTCCAAGCTTCACTTCCATACGTTAGAGTTGGTATCACATTACTGTCATGTAGTAACTTTTTCACTTCCATGCTCACTTCCCTGTTTCTTATCACTGCTTTCAAAGAACCAGCAACCTTTCTTCCCTGCTGTACCCTTTCAAGCACTTCACCCTCCAAACCTCCATCCTTACTCATCACACTACCCAAGTACTTAACGTACTCACATTTTCCAATTCCTCACCATCCAACCTCGCTGTACATTCACTAACTTCACCTCTCTCAAAGACCATCACTTTACTCTTCCCTACATTCATCTTTAGATTCAGTTTCTTACACACTCTCTCAAACTCATCCACCAAGCTCTGCAGCTCCCCTTCGTCTTCACTCAACAACACAGTATCATCTGCAAACAACAGTACAGGGAGTTTCCAAACACTATCTCTCACCAGGGCCACTCCAACATCCACTACCCTACCTTGTACCTCTTTTATTACCCCATCCATGTACAGATTGAACAACCATTGAGACATGACACACCCCTGTTTCAACCCAACTTTCAAAGAGAAAAATTCACTTAGTTCACCATCCACACGCACTGCAGCCTTCGCACCATCGTACATACTCTTCACAGCATTCAGCAACTTCCCATCTACTCCATATATTCTTAACACTTTCCACAATCCTTGTCTATCCACCCTGTCATATGCTTTCTCCAAATCCATGAAAGCCGCATACAACTTCTTTCGCTTCTCTAGAAACTTTTCCACTAAAGATCTAAGAATGAATATCTGATCTACACAACCTCTTCCCTTCCTAAAGCCTCCCTGTTCTTCTCCAACTAATTTCTCTGTTCTTTCTCTAACTCTGTCTATAAGTATCCTACCATACACTTTTCCTATTATACTAAGAAGACAAATGCCCCTATGATTACCACACACTTTTTTCCCCTTTTCCCTTTTCCTTATGTTTTTTACTTAGGACAATATTTCCCGTCATCACAATGGGGTTTCATTTATTTCTGAATACTGTACCTTCATTTTCCCCGATTCTGGGGGTTGCATTTGGTCTGGTATGCCTGCTATGGAGGGGTTAATTATAGGTACATGGTATAAAGATGGAAATGGAAAGAAGCTTTAAATTGCCTCATATCAAAGCAACAGTGTATTAATGTGAGAAATAAAGCAAATAGGGTCAGGTGGGGGTGCTCACCATCCACTCACTCAATGTAGTGCAGCTTTCGGGTGTCTGCCCTGTCCTCTCCTCCATCCTTCTTTCCTTCCATCTTCTTTTGTCTTTCTTTCCTCGTCTTTCTGCCTGTGGGTGACTTTACACTCCCTCTTCTGTCTTTCATTCTTTCCTCTTTCTTCTGTCTGTGGGTGACACTACACTGAGTGAAAAGCCAAATGGTTTCCTGTACACCAGGAAACCATTTTCAGCCCTGGGTGGTAACCATATAACCACATTTTGGCACCTGGTGGTTTAGTGGGTAATTATTGTGCTCCAATCAGATTGAGCCGGTGAAGGTTTATATCCAAGGGGTGATTGGGGTTTATTGCTCACATAATGCCACTCAGCGATGATGGAGGCTGGTCACTCATCTCAAATGTCAGGACCAACTGCCTAGCCCCGGGCTCCTACGCTCCTCATGGGGCAACAGAGGATTGGACGATGGATGGATGGGTCCTTGGAATTATTTTGAGAAAAGCGAGCAGTAGGTCATCAAAAGTAATATTGCAACTTTATCTTGCATTAGTAAGGCCACATTTCGGCTCCGCCATGCAATTTTGGTGTCCTTACTACAGAATGGGTATAGACTTATTAGAAAATGTACAGAGAAGAATGACAAAAATGATACATAATGTTCGGAACCTGTCATATGAAGTCAGACTAAAAAAAAAAAAAGATTACATCTGCACTCACTAGAGATGCGCAGAGTAAGGGGAGACTTAATTGAGGTATTCAATTGGATGAAGGGAATAAATAAGGGAGATATTAGCAAGATATTTAACCCCTCCGTGGCTGAAGGCCGGGAATATTCCGTGCACGCCAGGCCGATGACGGGGCCATTTTTTGAAGTTTCGAAAATTGATTTTTTTTTTCTTGCCATATTGAAGAGAAAGTTCAGATGCACCTAACAGTGCAAATTCCAGCTTCCTAGATGCATTTTATGGCTTGTAGTGGAGCGCGGAAGTTGCGGAAATATCGGCAACCGAAATCCACCACCCAGGGGTGCTGCTGCAATGCAACTGGGCAGGTGGTTATTTTTTTTTTACCTCCAAAAACAATGCAAACAGTGCTGAAATGTTGTGCATATATGAGATATGATGGTATCAAATGATTTCAGTATATAATCTGTTAGGAATGGCTGGAAGAAAAAATTGTTATGAATACTTTTTCACCTTTTTGATATAAAATATGTTTATGGTAGTTTTGAGTTATTTTTTACGTTATTGTTGTGCCTATGCTTGGAAAAGGGAGTGAAAGAGTTGAATTTTCGGTCCTAAATGAGAAAACTGCACGTCCTCCAAGGCTAGACTCTGCCACAGGAGAATAAAGTGGAGGGTCAGATCCGATTAGGAATGCGGAAGTTGAGTTGCAACTTTGAGATCCCACACCACTAGCATGGCTAAAAATAGAATCGTAATGCAGTTTCAGGAGCCTAATTATTATGAATACAGATACAAAGCAAAAATAAATAAGTTTACAGACGGGGGAAAACGTATTTTTCCTGTAATAACATGTTCATCTTTCTCTTTCATTTTACGTTCATCTTTATCATTTTACCTTGTTATTTTCGCAATACTGTATTACCTCAAAAAAAGGAGAGGTAAAGTTTAGGTGGGGGGTCCAAGGGGGTCCTGGGACGCATCCCCCCATTTCTATGTATATTTCAATGGGGAAAATCATTCGGATATGTGAAATTTCGGATTACGGAAGTTTTTTTTTTGGTCTTTATCTCTTTTGTATATTGAAGACTCACTGTATTAAGGTTTGAAAACAAGCTATTTACAGAAAAATGCCCATACTGAGAGAATTACAGTGCCACAATGTAAATAGCCAGGCGTTAAGAATAGAAGTGATGTAGGCTTGTTCACCAGGTGAATCAGCGAATGGGGAGGAGAGCCAAAGGTGGTGGTGAACACTGAAATCACCCAGAAAGGAAATTTCAGACAAAGGAGTAACTGGTAGAATGTGTTCCATCTTAGAAGTAATGTAGACAGAATTTTTCTTAGTTGGTAGTGTTGGAGGAAAAGTACACAGCACATTTATTTAGTGATGAAATAACATGACATCCAAAACCAGAGTGTTGAAAATTCAGAGGATTGAAGCTTGGGAACATGAGAGCAAGGTATGCTGTTGCATACATATATACACCAACCACCCTTGGCTTTGAAATTAGTATAGAAAAGTAGGAGGATACAGGGAAGGATTTTCTATCAGATGCCTCAGACACTTGTGTCTTAGTGAGAAGGTCAGGTTTAGATGAAGAGAGGTGGTGGTCAACAGAGAAAATTATAGGAGAAGACTTGAATGATGCAGTAGTGAATAGAGAGGTAGTCGGATAATGGTTCCATGCATCTCGTTTAGTTGTCACCAAGAAATGGGAGGATGGTAGGGGCATTTATGGTCCCCCCCCCCACACACACACACACACATCCTGGGGACTCCAAGGCTGGGTGTTGAGATGCACTGAGCTGTTGAAAAATTGTGAAATAGGAAGTTTGGTGTGTAATGCACATTTTATTTGGTGTAAACAGTTAGTGGATAATTTATAGGAGAGTATGCTGGAACACTCCTCATGTTACTGAAACACTGAAGAAGTTCAGCAAAGGGGGATGGTGAGAAGCTGGTCCTGAGGGCAGGTGAATTGGGAATTTCATCTCTCTCTCTCTCTCTCACCAACTTTCCATCCAACTTGGGAGTTCTGCCATGTTTGCCTGGTATTTCAGTCCGCTTATCAGTTGTGAGTAACACTCATCTGTTAATATTATACAGCTGAGTACAGTATAAAGATGGAAATGGAAACATGACATGCATTCTTTTACTTGAGTTCCTCTCTTAATGAAAAGCAATGAGGTTCAAGAATAGAAAATCAGGTAGGCTTCAATTGCAGGGTTCAGGTGAACTCACTGTAGTTTGCCATGCTGGTAGGTTTCATGAATATGGTAATTAAATACTGGCAGTTGATCACCTGCTTGGTGCTCCTCTATCTTACCACTTGCCTCCACATGGCCTTAGCTATCATGAGGAGAGGGTTTGTGTCTGGGTTTGCTTCTGAGGACAGGGGACCTGATGCGTAGTGCCTGCTTCTGAAACGGACCGCATGCCTTCCCATGTTACGGATATGGTACTTATAATTTAGCAGCAGTAAATAAAAAATAAAGTAGTGGATAGGATTATCATGAATTTAGTAGCAGAGATGGAGAACAGTGCTTATCCAATTGTGGTAGTAGCAGTGGATCCCTGCCACCTGCCATTGTCCAGATACACACAATGCCATTACCATTATTACTCACCTCATACATACGCAACCGGTAGACCTAGCTGTCTTTTCAGCATTACATTCATGAATAATTTCATTTCTTTTTCCAGTGAAAATATGCATTTAAATTTTGTCTAAAATTGCATTTTGGGGGAGAGGTAAGTTAAAAAGATTGCATACTTAGGGGTTAATGATGCTCTTTCTTCTCTGCAGGTGTTTATGATCGGGTGAAGGAAAATGGTTGGACAAGAAGTCCTGAAAAGCGCCTTTGTTCTGAAGCCTGTCACAACAGTAATAACAGCACTGGCCTGAATAACAATAAGAAGTTTCAGTCATCCAAGGTAAAAATTATCCGTTATTTAGCTGTAATGAAGTGCTGCTGAGTACTTTGTCTCCCCAAGAAATATAGGGTTCAGGTACAGTATTATAATCAGATTATACATTCACCCGTCCCTATGTCTGGTTTTTGATTGGAGATCTGAATGGAAAAGTAGGGCATGTGAAGGTGGATGGAGTAGTTGGAGAGTGGGGTGCCTGCAGAAGTGGATGAGAATGGCAGTGCTCTAGTGGACATTTGTGGGGGGAGGGGGTTGATGATAGCCAGTACCCTCTTTAGACACAAAATGATTATACATTCACGCGTCCTTATGTCTAGTTTTTGATTGGAGATATGAATGGAAAAGTAGGGAATGTGAAGGTGGATGGAGTAGTTGGAGAGTGGGGTGCCTGCAGAAGTGGATGAGAATGGCAGTGCTCTAGTGGACATTTGTGGGGGGAGAGGGTTGATAATAGCCAGTACCCTCTTTAGACACAAAATGATCCACAGGTATACGTGGTGAGTGATGAGAAGGGTGGGTGGTGAACTGAATGACAGTAGGCAATGATTGATTATGTGTGTGCGGATGATAGCCTGAGAAGGTGTATAATGGATGCAAGAGCATATAGAGGTTGGGGGAGTGGACTTTCTGACCACCACATGGTGGTGGTGAAAGTCAAGGTTCAATTGAAATGGAGGAGTAGGAGAAGGGAAGGACTGGAGGAAGTAGTCCATACAAGGAGGGTAGAAAGGTTGCAAGAGGATGAAACAAAAAGCAGACTATAAGAGAGAAGTGGAGGACCATTTGGGTAAATATGATATGAAGCAGATGGGGGACGTGGAAGGTATGTGCAAGATATTCACGGAAGAAATCTGTGCAGCATGTGAAGTGGTGTGTGGGGTGAAGAGAAGACAAAAAGGGATGCAAGGAACAGCATGGTGGAATGAAGAGTTGAGACAGGCTGTGGTGCAAAAGAAGAAAGCATATAGTGAGTGGACTAGAAACAGGGGGATGGAGGAAGTTAAGAGATGGAAGAGAGAATTATAATGTAGAGAGGAAGAGAGAGGGGAAAAGATTAGTAAGAGAGAGTAAAAAGAGAATGGATGAGCAATTTGGAAGGAATTTGAATGTAAAGTGGAGGGAATGTAAGAAAATGTTCTGGAAAGTGGTAAAGAGTGTTAGACAGGGTGATAAAAAAGCAAGTTGGAGAGTTAAAGATAAAAATGATAGATTGCTAGTGAAGAAGGGAGAAAAAGTGAGCAGATGAGAGAACACCTTAAGGAATTGTTGAACATAGAGAATGAAAGTAATGCAAGTATAAGTGGCTGGGAAAGGGCTGGGAGAAGGGGGGAGGTGAGAAGAGAGGCAGAAATCAGTAGGATTGAAGGAGTGGAAGTAATAAAGAAAGTCAAAATGGGGAAAGCCCAAGGAATTGCTGGAGTGTGTGGTGAACTGTTGAAGCATGGGGGAGAGATAGTAGTAGAAAGGATATGAAAGATGTGCAGATTGGTCTGGGAGGAAGGAGTCCCAGAGGATTGAAAGTCAGGTATAATTATTCCCCTGTACAAAGGAAAAAGGGAAACGGTGTGTGGTAATCATAAGGGCATGTGTCTTCGTAGTGTAATAGGATTAGTATATGGTAAGATACTTATTGGCAGAGTTAAAGAGATAACAGAGGAATTGTTGAAGAAGAACAGGAAGGTTTTAGGAAGGGAAGAGGTTGTGTAGATCAGATATTTATTTAAAAAATATGTAGAGAAGGGAAATAAGTTGTATGTGGCCTTCATGGATTTGGAGAAAACATATGACACGGTGGATAGACAAGGAATGGGAAAGTATTAAGAATTTGTGGAGTGAATGGGAAATTGTTGAATACTGTGAAGAGTATGTATGAGGGGGCTAAGGCCGTAGTGCATGTGGATAGTAAACTGAGTGAATTTTTCTATTTGAATGTTAGATTGAGACAGGGATATGTCATTTCAATCTGTATATGGATGGTGTTAGAGGTACAAGGTAGGGCAGTGGATATTGGAGTGACCCTAAGAGAGGAAGTGAAGTGAATGAATTTTTCTGTCTGAATGTTGGATTGAAACGGATATGTCATGTCCCCATGGTTGTTTAATCTGTAAATGGATGAGGTTATAAAAGAGGTAAAAGGTAGGGCAGTGGATGTTGGAGTGACCTTAATAAGAGAGGGCAGTGTTTGGAAACTCCCTGTACAGTTCTTTGCAGATGATACTGTATTGTTAAGTGAAGATGAAGGGGAACTGCAAGGCTTGGTGAATGAGTTTGGGAGTGTGTGTAAGAACTGGAATCTAAAGGTGAATGTAGGGAAGCGTAAATTTATGATCTTTGAGAGAAATGAAAGCCACTGAATGTAGAGTGAGGCTGAATTAGGAGGAAATGGAAAATGTGAGTACATTTAAGTGCTTGGGTAGTGTGATGAGTTAGCATGGAAGTTTAGAGGATGATGTTACAATACAGATGTACTGACTACAATAAATGCTCTGAATAACTCATAAGAGTACAAGAAATTTTATCGGCCACACATAACAGTATAGGTTGGGTATTTGTGGATTTTTATTGTTTTCTTAGTGTCTAGCATTATATGAGATATTCCCATGTGTATTTTGATGTCTAAATACAGCTGAAAGACCAGAGAACACAGCCACAATTAGAAGGAGTGCTGTACATACAGATTTAGTTAGTAGGTTGAGTATAGGTAGGGTATAGGTACAGTAGAGGATATTGCTCCATATCTGAATTTTGTCCATATTCGGACATGCCTTTGGTTCTATTATGTCGGGTAACCGAGAGATTACTGTAGTATGGAAGAAGCAGGTAGTGAAGAAAACAACCTTTGCACCCAGGAGGAAAATATGGAAGTTGAAAAAACAAGCAGTAAGGGATGCCGTTGCACCGAGATGAGAAGAGCAGTGACCAAAAGGGGAGCTGTAAATAGTGTTAATGAGCAGTATAGAGCTCTGGAGAAAAATCTCCCAAGAGTTACTGATTCAATGTTTTGATGGACAAAGGCCCACCAAGACATAAGGTAATATGGTGGTGGGATAAGAGTGTAGAAGCTGCAGGCAAGGAGTAAAGAAAAGTTTCCCAGGAATGGAAAAGGGACGGCAACAGAGAGGAATATTTGGTTTCCAAGTGTAGGGCCAGAAATTAGGTAAACAGGGCAAAACCTGAGTCTCAGGGAGCTTTACTGGGTAGTCATAATAGTCTAGAAAGGAAGAATGTGGTATTTAAGGCAGCAAAACGGATGGAGAGGGAAAACAGGAATATCGTGAATGAGCAGTATGTTAAGAATGATAAAGGAATGGTAGTGGTGGACAGAGATGTTAAAGATGGTTGGAGCATTATTGCTGGATGCTGAATGAGGAGTTTGACTGGAACAGGGAAGGTTAGGTGTCAACGGATCCAGTGTTTTGCCCTTGGCCTTTGATTGATGCTGCTGCTGTGAGCAGGGCAGTCTGCAGGATGCAGTTGTGGAAGGTGGTGGGTGTGTATGGGTTGACTGCTGAAATGTTGAAGGCCTCAGGATATATAGGAGTAAATTTAGTTACTGACTAATAAATTTGATTATGTATGAGTGTGATTCTCCAAAAAAATTGCTGAAGAGCGTGAGTGTAAATGTGTATAAGGGAAAGGATGATGCCCTGGAAAGAGGGCATCATACAAACGTAAAACTTTAGGACCAGATAACGAAGGTAATGGAGAGACTCCTGGAAGGCATGATAAGGGAAAGAGTGAGTTTTAACCCGCAAACGCCAGGCAGTATTTAACCCCTTAACCGCGGGGCGTCACTTTCGTGACGCTCGGCCACAATGTATCATATCGCGGGGCGTCACTTTTGTGATTCTGTGTTATTTTGAATTATCCCGGGCTCTCAAGTGGTGGCTTGTATCATCTATCAGTACTGCCAGTGTCCAACACTAGTTAGCATTCCAAATCTCATCTGTACTCCCATCCATTGTTGACAATTTAGCGATTTTACCCCCTTCGTGACTCCCCTCCCTACCTGCCCTCCATTACCCTGTCCTCTCACCTCCCACGCCGCGCTGCGCTACACAAATTTCCCCCGGATTTTTTCACTGATTTCATCCATTGAAATAAGCCCTATGCCCTATACTTATACAAAATAATATATACCAAAAAAAAAAACAGGTAAGTGATAGTGTTATACACCAGGAATTGGCTAATTATCACCTGACAACACCTCACGTGCATTCATTTGCTACATTACCACGGTAATTTCCCCTTTGAATTATGCCTTGTAATCGATGTCTGTAATAAAAATAAATATCAGAAAGGAAGGGAGAAGCCTAAGTGACATTTACATTCACCTGGAACTACCTATTTCTTTATGTATTGCCGAGATTTTCTACCTATAAAAAATTAGCATGTAAGGTAGCAGCAGTCAGCCTGAGTGTCATTGTCAACCCTTCCCTTCTCAGATAAGCCACGGCATTTAGTTCCTTGTCCTCCACTGTAGTGAAACAATGTCGCACTCGCGCCCCGCCATTCCTGCCGCTTCTGCGCCCATTGCAAAGGGCCCCGTGACCACTACCCCTAAGAAAAGTAGTGAGGGAAGCAGGAAAGGCCTTAGTGACTCTGCAGTGGCACATGAACTGGCAGAATTGTCCATGGTGATGATGGACAGTGATTTTGACGATTGAATTGTGTGATGAGCCGGGTGAGGTCATCGTGCCAGAAACTGCTACAACGAGTGCTTCAGTGTCGGAAGTAGTCTCTAGCTCCAAGGGAAAGGAGCCTTTAGTGCAGCAAGGCCAGGAATTTGGGAAGGAAGTGAAAAGGCGGTGTGTTAGCCCCAGAACAATGCCCCCACGTGACCCAGCCCGCCATGAGTCACAAGTGCATTCACCTCCCCGTTCCCCAAGCCCCACTTCACTCATTTCTTCATCATCGTCGGCTGAGTTATCTCCAGAGTCTTCGTCGTCGGAGTCACCACCAGCATCAACAGTGAAGGCAGGCCATAGAGGTAGAGGTAAATCAAGGAGAGGGAAAAGTAGTGTACCTAGTAGGGTAAGGTCTGCTAGTGCTGTACGGCAACCTAGGGTCAGTACGAGTGACCTTGACCCGAGATAAATCTGCCTCACAGCCACCCAGCACCCTCACCCATCCTACACCACCACGACAGGGAATCCTGGACGCCTTCACGTGGGCGGAAGGGTCCAATTTTGTGCCGGAACATTTAGTTTTTGATGAGAGTTCCTCAGGAGTACAGCCTGCCTTCACTCTTGACAATGATGCTGAGTGTGTGGACTTCCTTTTGGCCTTCCTAGATGACGAAGTCATGCAGCACATATGTGATGAGACCAACAGGTATGAATCACAACGTGCTGCAAGTGGTACAGGTGCAGCCAAGATGCAACAGTGGTCCATGCTGGGAGTGCAGGAGCTGTATGTGTTCTTTGCCCTCATGCTTCTCATGCCACACTCCAAGAAGCATGAGTTGGAAGAATACTGGTCCATGGACCCCTTACTACCCTCACCCACCATCAATAAGTACATGGCCAGAGATCACTTCCGGAACATCACGGGAAACCTGCACTTTGCCGACAACGATGTACCTTCCCAAACCGACCCACTCTGGAAGATCCTGGAGATTCTGAGCAGAATGAAGGATAAGTTTATGTCATTCTTCCACTCCTTTCAGAAGGTTGTCATTGACGAATCCTTGGTTTTGTTCAGAGGACGTCTTCGGTTTGTTCAGTACATTCCAAGCAAACGCCATCGCTTTGGAATTAAGTTCTTTGTACTGTGCGACTGTGAGATGGGGTACATCCTTGACTTCATCATATATTCAGCCAGCACTGTCGATCTGGATAAAACACACCCCCTTGGCTTCTCAGGCTGTGTAGTGAAAGTGCTCCTAGAAAAGTATTTTGGTGGGAATCATGTGCTGTATACAGACAACTACTATACAGCACCGAAACTTGCCAAATACCTTTCTGAGCACGGCATTGGTTCCTGCGGCACTGTCAAAAGTAATCGTGCCCACTTCCTCAAATTCCCAGAGGCATGAACCTCGCAGCAAGGAGACGTGCACCTACGCAAGTCTGAGAAGATGCTGGCAATACGGTGGCATGACAAGAGGGTCGTGCACATGCTCACCACCGTACATAAAGGGGAGATGACAGACAGTGGGAAAGTCGACCGTAGAACAGGCGAACCTGTGATGAAACCTGATGCTGTGTTGGACTATAATATCAACATGCGGCTGGTGGACAAGTCCGACATGATGATTTGTGAGATCGACTCCCTCAGGAAGAATACTAGGTGGTACAGGAAAGTTTTTCTGCATCTCATAGATATGACGATGCTGAACGCTTTCATCCTGTGCAAGGTGAAGGTCAAGCCACCTAAGTCCTTCTCCCTGAGGTTGTTCGCCAGGACTTGTGTCCAGCAGCTGCTGGAAAGATATGGTAGGGTGACAGCAGCAACTCCAAGGCGCCATCCAGTAACGCTTCCCGACCGACTTGAGCAGAGGGCGTATATGGATCGGCACAGACTTGAGCTTATGCCTGCCACAGGGAAAAGGAAGGCTGCAATTCGCAGGTGTCAGGTTTGTGCACATACCTCCCGCCGCACACCTGAGCACAAACGCACCTCTTGGCAGTGCGCTGAGTGCTAGGTTCCCCTCTGTGTTACCTGCTTCTTCGATTACCACAGCCAGAAGCAGTTCTAACAGTGCAAGTGTGAAAGCAGAATACCTGTAATTTGGAAATAATGTGTAAATAATGTTTAAATAGCAGGTGAAAGCAATGGATGTTCAGTACATATGATTGAACAGTGTATTATAGTTTTATCTTACTGAAAGTGACAGTGAAAAACATAGTGTAAGTAAAATAGAAGGGTAAATATTGAAGATAGAATAGAAAATGTAAATAGTAATGTAAGTAATTAGTAATATAAGAATATGAGTACAAATAATTTATGTTATAACAGTGAAAGTGAATCCGTGGCTCTCTACGTATTTTACTGAATGAAAAATTGAATGACTTCAGTGACAATAAACTAATACTACTGAAGGAAACTTATGGAGAAAGACTCCAGATATATATAAGTGTGATATAGTAATAGAAATATAAAGTGTGAGGGGTTTTATGAATAATAAATGACAGAGTACCAAGAGCGAACTAGCGCAAGTGCGACGATCAGACACGCTTGTAATTTCCATTGCTTTCACAGATGCCAAAATCTGGTTATATGGTTACCACCCAGCATAGTAAATGCTTTCCTGGTGTACAGGAAACCATTTGGCTTGTCACTCAGTGTAGAGTCACTCACAGGCTGAAGGAAGAGGAAAGAAAGACAAGAAAAAAAAAAAAATTGGTGAGTACACAGACACAGGCTGATCATGGCAGGGAAGTAGTGCCACATTCAAGACAAACGATTGGGAAGGAGGAAGGTGAAGGTGAGGTGGGGAATCTCTGGTGGGGGTGAGGGGGGATGAGACACCCCCAAGGTGGGGGTGTGGGGGGGGTATTATGGTGGGAGGAAACACACTCAAAGGGATCGTAGCAGTGAAATTGCCACATCATTACAAAGAGGGGGTTGTGGGAGGTGGAGGAGGGGTGGGGGGTCTCTGGTGGGGGTGAGGGGGGATAAGACACCCCTCCCCAATGTGGGGGTGGTGTGGGGGTATTTTGGTGGGAAGAAACACACACACAAAGTGATCACAGAAGGGAAATTGCTGAGTCATTTGATTTGAAAGGGGGTGAGGAGGGGTGGGGGGTTTCTGGTGGGGCTGAGGGGGCATGAGATACCCCCCATATGATGTAGATGTGATATTGGTGAGTGGTTTGGGTGGGAGGGGACAGAGCTGGCTGTATTCAATCAGCCAGAGGGAGGTGAAGTGGCTGGGTGGGTAGTCCCCCCCCAGACCTGGAGAGGGCGGGATCTTCCTTCCAACCACCTCATCCCATAGTTCTGATTGGGTAGGAAACATTTACGTCATCAGAGGGGCTGGCTTAGTGCTCAACAGAGTTTGACAGACCTCCTACAATGATCAGTCATAGGATTCTGCATGGCAAACTAGCAAACTGACTAATGTCAGTCATAGCACTTTAGGGATTAAGGGATACCAGCTGTTACTAGGTGTCCCCCAGCCTTGAGGGGGACCAATGGTGATGACTCAGACGAGGCAGGGAACCATTTTAGATGAGGTGGAAACTTTTTTTAGGCATATTATGGGGAGTGACGAATGACCAAAAACATATCCCCATTGAATTAATGTTATAATACCATTGCTTTATTATCAATTGCTTAACGATCAGTTGTCATGTGACAACCTGACCATATACAGTAGCGAGATAGGACTGTATAAGGAAAATAAAGTCTCAGCTGCACTTCTGTTTTTTGTTACTTTCATCAAAAGTATTCATCCATTGAAATTCTGATACCATACCTATGTCAGTCTATATATAGCCACACTCAAGGGGTGGCCATTCGTCTGTGGTTAAGTGGTTTTACAGGGAGGGGCACTAACTCTCCGCCAGCCCTCTTGTTGACACTTTTGCAAATTCCAGTTCTGATGCACTATAAATCACATGTGAAAAACAGAAAGTCATGGATATCATTTACAAAAGATAAAAAGAAGTTTCACATTGGTGCTTAATCATTTAGTTTTCTAAAACTTTCTCAGTAATTATTGGTTGCACTGGTAATCAGATTACACCATTGGAAAGAGCAGAAAAAACACTTTTAATGATGTTTAGCATACAAAATGTTGCCTAGAAATTTTTCTAACTATAATGAGAAGTTTGAATTCTTTACTTTATTTGCAGTCCCCCAAATGTCTTGTAGTGTAATGTGCTGTACACTATTCACTTACTGTGTGTGTGTGTGTGTGTGTGTGTGTGTGTGTGTGTTTTTTTTCCATATTGTAGAAATTTTTATACTGAAACCTGTGGTGTATAATTATGTAAAAAAAAAAAAAAAAAAAAAAAAATGGTGGAGGGTTGAAAATTAATTTTGAAAAAAGTTGTGTCCACTGCACCCACCAGATGAGGCCTCCCACAGCCTGGTGACTGTTATATCACAAAAGACTTAGCCACAAGTTTCTGCATGTGCCTGAAAGGATTAATGATTGATTCCTCATAGGAAGACTATCTATCTATCTATAGCCCGATGCCCTAATCCCGGAAAGGGTGACCCTGTTCTAATTTCATATCTTTCCAGGAGTGTAAAAGGAGTTACATCCAGAAGAGAGATTGTATCCAGTCAACACCTCCAGATAATGTTGTTACCAGCACAGTCCAGGCCAACCACGCCATTAATAGCATTAATAAAAGGAAATACCAAAGAATACCCTTCTCACCAGCAAAGTACCACTCTATAAAAAGTTTCTTCACTCCGAAATCTAGAAGTGAAGGTCAGGGAGCCAGGAAATCACTTGGACAATCCTTCAATTGCAGTCAGTCAGAACAAACTATCACTAAAAATTCAAGTTTTCCAGGAAGAGAACATTTTGATTCAGAACATCAGCAGTTGCCAGAAGTGCAAGAAAGAAGAATAGAAAATAATAGCCAAAGACACACAACTTTAAACAAAAGCCCTAAGAAAGCTTACGGAAGAACAGAAAGTAGCAGCCCAAGACCTTCTCAGCCATGCATAAATGGAAGTTGTAGGGATACTTATAGGATAGAGGGAAGTAGCGCAAGACCTTCAAAGCCAACTGCAAATGGAAGTTCCAAGAGAGCTTATGAAAGAATAGAAAGTAGTAGCCCAAGACCTCGAATGCAAAGCATAAATGGAAATCCCAGGAATGCCTTTGAATGTACTGTAGAGAGTAGTTACCCGAGACCTCCCGAGCCAAGCATAAATGGAAATCCGTGGAAAGCTCATCACAAAATACACAATGGTACAAATGTTCGTGCTGGTGTCAATGATGAATGCAAGGTTGCAGGAAAGCTTGGTGAAGAAAACCAAAGTTATATAAATAATAGTACAGCACAGAAAAAGGTTAAAACTATATCAAGACTTTATAATTTAGAAGATTGTACATCACATTTAATGTCAAGAAATAATCCAAAAACTTTTACAATTAAATCTAACTTTTTGAACAAAGAGGTTACAGTAGAGTTGATAAGACTTGAAGAGCAGTACAGACTTAGTGAGAAATGTATGAACTCTCTTCGTCGTGGTGAAACAGTAAAATTAAAAAATGGTAGCACTTCACAGCAGCCATCATCTTCCATTCCTGTTAGAGTGGTAGTTTCTCAGGAAGATATGACGAGAGGGGTAATGAAGTTTATAAGAAGGAGCAAGACACAAGACAATATTTACTGTGGTAACATTCAGTGCCTACATATGGAATGTTCACCAGGTAATTGTGCTAAGATAGGTGAAGTGTCTATTGACAGCTCACACAAGCATCCCAGAATGCGACAGTTGTCACTGAAGGAAACATCTTATTATGAGTCCTGTTTGGATCATGAAACAAGCATGGAGGGACTCATTGCTAATGGGCTTGACTCACTATGGCTCAGCATCACTCCCACTACCTATCCTTCTGCTCAGCTCCTGGGAGATCTTCTTAGAAAGCTGGTTTTGGAGGTAAGAGCCTTTCTTTGTCAGTAAGTCCTCAGTTTGTGTTGGAGATCCATCCATCCATCATCCAATCCTACGTTGTCCCATGAGGAGCCCGGGGCTAGGCAAGTTGGTCCTGACATTTAAGATGAAAGTGACCAGCCTCACTCATCCCTGAGTGGCATTACATGATCAGTAAACCCCAACCATCCCTTGGATATAAACCTTCACCAGCTCAATCTGATTGGAGTGCCATAATTACCCTCTAAACCACCATGCCCAAAATTTGGTTATGTGGTTACCACCCAGCATAGTAAATCATTTCCTGGTGTACAGGAAACCATCTGGCTTGTCACTTAGTGTAGAGTCACCCATAGGCAGAAGGAAGAAGAAAGAATGAAAGAAAGAAGAGGGAGTGTAAAGTCACCCTTAGGCAGAAGGATGGGAAAAGAATGAAGGGAAGAAAGACAGAAAAGGATGGAAGGAAAGAAGGATGGAGGAGAGGAAAGGGCAGACACCCGAGAGCAGCACTACATTGAGTGAGTGGATGGTGAGTGTCCCCACCTACCACATTGTGTTGGAGATATGTTCTAAAATATCACATCTTACACAGTTTTCGTTTTTAAAGGCTCCAACATGCTTGCATGTGTCGGCCTTGGTCACCTAATGGCGGCTCTCCATGCTGCACGATCCATTGCAGCCTCCCTGTTCAGTCCCTTAACCCTAAGGTCACACTTAATGACCTCGTCCCATGTCTTTCTCGGTCTACCCCTCATAACCCCACCCCCAATATTAACACTTCTCACCTTCCTCACCCAACTATCATCCCCCATCCTCTCCACATGTCCAAACCACCTCAATCTACCTCTCCTCATCACAACACCAATACACTCCAGTCCCATCCTACCTCTCAACTCTTCCATTGTAAACCCAGCCCCTCCAGGCCTTGGACGCAGGGACGCACTGCACATCCACCTAATCATTGTCATTTCTGTACGTCTGAGCCGGCGAATGTCTTCCTCCTTCACTGCCCAGGTCTCACTGCCATACTGAAAGACACAGTATTGCATACAATTGGTAAGCTATGTTAATAGGGGGAAATTCTTAAATTAACTTTATAGGCAGTCTTTATGTACTGGAGACTTATTCATCCCCCACCAGGAAAAAAAAAAAACTACTATATCCGAACAGTGTCCTATTTTTAAATGTAAACCCCTACACTGTGAATGAGTTGTATGGAAATGTCAACATTTTCCCCTCTTTTATTTCATAAACACTACTTCAGTTTAAAATGTAAAAGATTTGTTGAGTTTAATATTTGTTTACAGGTATTATTAGTGGTTGGTGGGGGTGCTCACCATCTACTTGCTCAATGTAGTGCTGCTCTTAGGTGCCTGCCCATTCCTCTCGTCCATTTTTCCATTCTTCCTCTTCTGTCTTTCTTTCCTTCATTCTGTCCTCTTCCTTCTGTCTACGGGTGACTCTACACCGAGTGACAAGCCAAATGGTTTCCTGTACACCAGGAAACCATTTACTGTGCTGGGTGGTAGCCATATAACCAAATTATGGCGCCTGGTGGTTTAGTGGTCAATTAAGGCACTCTAATCAGATTGAGCCGGTGCAGGTTTATATCCAAGGGGTGGTTGGGGTTTATTGCTCCTGTAATGCCACATAGGGATGAGTGAGGCTGGTCACTCTCATCTTAAATGACAGGACCAATTTACCTAGCCCCAGGCTCCTACACTCTACATGGGGCAACACTGGATTAGATGATGGATGAATGAATGAATGAATTACAGGTACTGCATTAGTTTTTCATAATGAAAACCAATTTTGGATATCCCCCCCCCCCTCCCCCGTATGAGTAATGATTTCCACCACCTATATAGGCGAGTACACAGTGTCAAGGTATTATCTGTGTCATTAGTTTCATATTTGTTATTCCATTCATATACCAGTTATGTTGTGGTGCCCAAACTCATGAAATATTGATGCTAGTATCACTTAAAGTCCAGAGGTATCAGCACAGTGCATGAATTTAGTAGTAGAGCAACATGGTGTGTGTGTGTGTGTGTGTGTGTGTGTGTGTGTGTGTGTGTGTGTGTGTGTGTGTGTTGGCATTTACCTATTTGTATTGAACAAGATTTGATTACTATATGGGATTGTCCTGTCTCAAGTTTGTATCATATTGTGTCATTTATAAAGGCTCCAATGTGCTTGCATACATTAGCCTGGGTCAGATAATGGCTGCATTCCATGTTGCATTTTCTATTCAGTGTCTTATCCCTGAGGTCACACTCTGTTAATTGTCGCAGATCTTTTTCAGTCTGCCTCTCACAACCCTACTCCCGACATTTACATTTTTTACATTCCGCACCCAGTTGTCATCTTCCATCCTCTCCACATGCCCAAACCATCTCAGTCTACCCCTCCTTATCACAACAGCAATGCATTCCAGACTCTTCAATCTTAAACTTAGCCCCCCCAGGTCCTGCATTCAAGAATGCACTAAACATCCATCTAATCGTTGTCATTTCTTTACATTTGAGCCTATGAATATTCTCTTCCTTTACTGCCCAGGTCTTCCTCCTCAGGTCTCCAGTGTTACAACCATCCAACTTTTTCCCTGAAAGTATGATTATTCTTAACTCTTCCTACACTTTCATCTAATTGGTTCCATTTAGTTATTCAATACTTCTGTGTGGAAAATTGTATTTTCTTACGTCACTCATTTACTGTGGCAGCTTACTCGTAAGTTTATAACTATGTCCTCTTGATCTTCCACCACCCCCTATCTCTCGAGTACCATGTATACACCTGCACAGTGTTATTATGTCTCCTCTTTTGCTTCTCTCTTGCAGTGTAGGTAATTTCAGCCTTTGTAACCTCTCCTTATACTGCAGTTCTATCAAGTTTGGTATCATCCCAGTATGTTAGTTTGGAAACCACACAGCTGCAGCATATTCTAATCTAAGTCTTACCATTGTCTATCTATCTATTTATTGCCAGACGCCTCAATCCCGTTTGGGGTGGCCACAAACAAATCGCCTCTAAGTCGCCCTGTCCCCCGCCATATCACTGCCCTGCTCCCAACTTACATCCCCCTCTCTCATATACCTCTCCACCCCATCCCTCCATCTCATCCTCGGCCTCCCCCTCCCTCTTCCCCCCTCCACCTCACTCACATACACTCTCTTCGTCAGTCTCACCCTCCATCCTCTCCATATGGCCAAACCACCTCAGTGTGTTCCTCATAACGCTTCCTATCACATCCACATCCACACCACAACGCTCCTTTATATCCTCATTCGTCAGCTTGTCTCTCCATGTGACTCCACAGGCTCCTCTTAAATAACTCGTTTCCACTGCTCTCACTCTTGACTTGTGTCCTTCCAACAACGTCCAAGCTTCACTTCCATACGTTAGAGTTGGTATCACAATACTGTCATGTAGTAACTTTTTCACTTCCATGCTCACTTCCCTGTTTCTTATCACTGCTTTCAAAGAACCAGCAACCTTTCTTCCCTGCTGTACCCTTTCAAGCACTTCACCCTCCAAACCTCCATCCTTACTCATCACACTACCCAAGTACTTAAATGTACTCACATTTTCCAATTCCTCACCATCCAACCTCGCTGTACATTCACTGACTTCACCTCTCTCAGAGACCATCACTTTACTCTTCCCTACATTCACCTTTAGATTCCGTTTCTTACACACGCTCCCAGACTCATCCACCAAGCCTTGCAGCTCCCCTTCGTCTTCACTCAACAACACAGTATCATCTGCAAACAACAGTACAGGGAGTTTCCAAACACTATCCTCTCTCACCAGGGCCACTCCAACATCCACTACCTTACCTTGTACCTCTTTTATTACCCCATCCATGTATAGATTTGAACAACCATGGATACATGACACATCCCTGTTTCAACCCAACTTTCAAAGAGAAAAATGCACTTAGTTCACCATCCACACGCACTGCAGCCTTCGCACCATCGTAGATACTCTTCACAGCATTCAACAAGTTCCCATCTACTCCATTGCCATTAACAATTTTCTTTGCATATCTTCGCTCACATAATTAAATGCTGTTCTTAAATTCGTTAAAAGATTGTTTGCCCCACTGGTTATCTTATTTATATGCTTCTCTGGTGATAAGCCCTTGCTGTATTATTTTACTCAGATACTTCTCATGTGTTGTCTTGGCAGTGTTTTCGTCCCTGTTTTATAGTTCCATTTTGGTTTTACCTACACCCACTCAGTCACATGATACTTTCTAGCATTAAATTCGGTCATCCATTTCTTGCTTCTTCTGTATAGTTGATCAAGGTTATCTTGCAGCCCCCTCCAGCTTATGTCATGTACAGTTTGTTTCATAATTTTCATATTATCAGCAAGCATATTCTTGTACGATCAAACATCTCTTTCCATATCATTTTACATACATGTATATAAGGATGGGGTAATAAAAGAGATAAAATGTAGGGCAGTGGATGTTGGAGCGGCCCTAGTGAGACAGGGTAGTGTTTGGAAACTCCTTATATTGTTGTTTGCAGATGATACTATGTTGTTAAGTGAAGACAAAGGGGAGCTGCAAGGCTTGGTGGATGAGTTTAGGAGAGTGTTTAAGAAACGGAATCTAAAGATGAATGTAGGGAAGAGTAAAGTTATGGTCTTCGAGTGAAGTGAAGTCAGTAATGTACAGTGAGGTTGGATGAGGAGGAAGTGGGAAATGTGAGTGCATTTAAGTACTTGGGTAGTGTGATGAGTAAGGATGGAAGTTTAGAGGGTGAAATGCTTGAAAGGGTACAACAAGGAGGAAAGTTGCTGCTTCCTTGAAAGCAGTGATATGAAGCAGGGAAGTGAGCGTGGAAGTGAAGAAGCTACTATTTGACAGTACAGTATTGTGATACCAACTCTAACTTAGAGAAGTGAAGCCTGGATGTCGTTGGAGGAACAGAAGTCAAGAGTGAGAGCAGTGGAAATGAGTTATTTGAAAGGAGCATGTGGAGTCACATGGAGAGACTGACTGACAAATGAGGAAGTGAAGGAGCGTTGTGGTGTGGATGTGGATGTGATAGGAAGCTTGAGGAGAAACACATTGAGGTGGTTTGGCCATGTGGAGAGGATGGAGAGTGAGAGACTGATTAGGAGAATGTATGTGAGTGAGGTGGAAGGGGGGAGAGGGAGAGGGAGGCCAAGGATGAGATGGAGGGATGGAGTGGAGAGGTATATGAGAGAGGGGGTTGTGAGCTGGGAACAGGGCAATGAAATGGTGGGGGACAGGGTGACATGGAGGCAGTTTGTTTGTGACTACCCCATATGGGATTAAGGCATCTGGCAGTAGATAGATAGATAGGTATTATATAAGGAACATTAAGAGTTTCCAAACTGCTCCCTGCGGCATACCATTCTTTTCCATAATGAAAACTGATCTCTAGTCATAGTTCTTATTTGCTTTCCGGCTAGGTATCTTATCCATCTTTGTAAATTGCCGTCAATACCACTAGTATTTTTAAATTTCCATATCAGCTTATCATGTGGTACACTGTCAGATGCCCTACTGAAGTCGAAATAAATACAATCTTCCCACCCTTTTCTCTCATGCAGCACATCAACAACTCTGTCATAAAATCTCAGTAAGTTTGTGACACACAAAGTACCTTCTTTAAGCCAAATTGCTTCGAGGTGATTATTTTCTCAGGTATGCAACCTGCCCCTTCCTGATGATTTTCACACAGTTTACAAATGATGCTGATGAGTGACCGGTCCAGAGTTTAATGGATCATCTCTGTTCCCACTCTTATATATTGGTACTGTGTTTGCTATCTTCCAGACTCTTGGCAGATCTCCCGCTTTTAAAGAACTCTTTTTATTTTCTCATATTGGTTTAACTAATTAATCAGTACATTCAGTAACCATCTGACCACATATATTGTTTAGCCGCATGGCTTTTCGTGCATTCTTATTTTTCATTAGCTCCAGGAGCCCCATAGGTTCAAATTTTATAAAATTTATCTTATTTGCCCTGTTATGTTTCAGGTCTCTGGAACTCCTCTTCCCTTACAAAAATTGTCTAGAATTATTCATTCATAATCATAGACATGTCCTCCTGTTTTTCATAGACTGATCCACCAACTTTGTCATACAATCTCTTCTTTTCATTGCATTTTACTATTTACAGTAACCATGCATCCAGTATGGTTATTAGATCAGGTAACACTGATGTGCTGGACTAATTCCTTACTGAACAAATAATAAACATCATGTGGAAAAGTATTTAGACGACCAGAATAGTTCAAGACACAAAAATCCCTAGAATGTTGTAAACGGTGATAGGCAAACAACAGTGCAATTTAACATGTATTGAAATACTTACCATGGTATTATTGTGTGGCATGATAAATAAGGGCATGTAGGAAAAAATATTAATACTGGTACCGGTGATAATAATAATCTTGAATGAGACATAAGACCAACGTCTTTTGCAGTTTTCTGATGTTTTTTTTATTGCTGTACCACATTATGGGATTCGTTGAATATTTTCTGAATCTGTTTTCGTTTTGAAGTGTTTTCTTTGAAAAATGCTAAACTTCTGTCAGATCATATGACTGGTATGCAAGGTCAAGCTGAGAAGACTGAGGTGGACCAGGACAGAGAGTTGTAGTCAGGGAGAAAAACTGAAAGCCTAGAAGTTGAAGATCAAAGAAATGGCGGATGAATACAGGACCAAAGTAGGGGAGGAGCTGGAGTCAGTGAATTGGAATGAAATGGATCTGGACAGCCTGTGGAATGCATATTGGGATTGCTTAATTAGGTATGCTGAAGCGGTGTATGGTGAGGCAAGAGTAACAACAAAGAAGAAAGATATGGCATGGTGGGATGAAGACATTAAGAGAGCAGTGGAGGAAAAAGGAAGAAGTGGCTAGAGTGGTTACAGAAATGGGGTTCAGTTGAAATAAGAACTGAATATGTTGAGAGCAAGAAGCACGTAAAGAGACTAGTGAAGAGGAAAAAGTAGGAGGTACTTAACCCCTTAACTGCGGGTTTGTTTTGCTTTGACTTGCAGCTCCTGCGGGCATATTCGCGCTCCGACAGACTCTCTAAAAATATTTGCCAAAAATCAGTTATTAGTCCTAGAATATTAAAATCACATATGCTTATGGCACATACCTTCAGCTTTCTCCTGGCGTGTTTGTTGAGCCTTCGTCGAGTACCGTAGGACTTGTGGAGACCTCTGAAGTTGGGTAACGAAGTCTCCACTTTACACTTCCCGACAACCCATAATATGATTACCACAGCCAGATATTATCACTAGAAACACTATTCTATGATTCTCAAATAGTTTGGAATCCATATTCCCAAAAAAAACAACAACACTGTGAAAGCAATGAAAATTACGAGGGCGTATGACCTTCCCACTTGACATCGTTCGCCGCTGGTGTTCTGTCATTTATTATTCATAAAAACATTCACGGTTTATATTTCTGTTATTATGTAACATATATATACCTACAGTCTTTATCCATAAGTTTCCTTCAGTAATAGTAGTTTATTGTCACTGTAGGCATTCAGTTTCTCTTTCAGTAAAATACGTAGCATTCACTTTCTCGTCCTGTATACTAGCATTGAGAGTGAATGCCACTTTCACCTTCACTCTCATAACTCATAGTATTCATACATGCTAGAGTGAAACTTTCACTTTCATTACTCCTAGTATATATACTGTACTCGTATTCTTATAATACTACTCATTTACATTTCTATTTACGTTCTCTATTTTATTTACGTTATTTACATTTCAGTTTTATTTACACTTTAGGCACTGTCACTTGCAGTAACTTATAAAACTATTTTCCACTGTTCACTTATATTTACATTCATTGCTTTCACCTGCTGTTTACACATTATTTACACATTATTTACAATTCCACTTGCACTGTTTTACTCACCAGAAAGAACGTAGTCACTCTCTATCATTTGTCAGCCCTTTACTTCTTTCCACACGAGGTTTAGTAGAGGGTAGAGGTCACAGGGCCCTTTGCATGGGGCTAAAAAGCGGTGGAATTTAGCAGGCGCGAATCCGACTTACTTTCACCTTGAAAGACGACAGTAAACTGATACTGGTGGGCCAGGGTGGCCTACCTAGGGAGAGTGCATTACTGCCAACGTCAGCCTCGTGAGAGCTGCTAATATATAGCTATGAAATGATTGGCAGGAAATCTAGACAATACATTATAAATTAGGTAGTTCCAGGTGAATGTAAATATCACTTGGGCTTCTTTCCCTCCTTATATACATTTTTATTACGAGAATAGATTATACGGCATATTTCAAGGGGAAATAAACAGCGAAAATTAGCGAACGAGTGCATGTGAGGTGTTGTCAGGTGATAATTAGCCAAGTCCAGGTGTATGGCACTATCACTTACCTTATTTCTTTTTTGTATATATTATTTGGTATAAGAATGAGGCATAGGGCTTATTTCAATGGATGAATTAAGTGGAAAATTCCGGGAAAATTTACTTAGCATAGAATACAGTATGGTGGCCTGCAATAATTAGGTAATTCCAGGTGAATGTAAATATCACTTAGGCATCTCCCTTGCTTTCTTATATATACAGTAGAACCTCTTTAGTCCGGACCCCTTTAATCCGGACTTCTGTTAATCCGGACAAAACTTAAAAATAATAAGCTCCAAAAATATGTTGAAAGTACTTCTAAAGTCATTTTCAGTATCGGCGCGGAAAGCGATCGTCATTCATTTAGTCTCGGATCACGCTAGGTCGCTACATGGGCGCCTGTTTAAACACACGCTAGCATTCGTTCCATCAACTAGTTCACCAACCATTTATATTTTTACGCTGTATTTCAAAAGTTAATCCTCCTTACCATGCCCCTTAATGCAAGTGTAGCTTCTGTAATGAATAAAGGTGTTAAAAGGAGGAGTTTGCTTACACAAAAATGGGTCAGAATATTCTACAGTGTTACTGTAGGTTATTTTTTGTACTTAAATGTGCTTTACTTGTACATCAGACATTAGCTTCTTGCCCATATGGGCATTATCAATATGCCAAAGATGACAATGTATTTTTTGCCTACATAAATTTATTTTTATTCCAAATATTACAGTTAATTAATTAATTTATTTTTTTGCCTACACGGGCCTTAGTCGCTTACTACAATTTAAAATGTAGGCTGGTTTCTTGTCATGGCCATACCTGTAAATTATGCAGTACAAAACTATCTTACATGATTAGTTTTGTTATTTTAGTACCGGTATCCTTTCATCTTTTGCAGTTACGTAGGGTTGACATATGCCACATATGTTAATAATTAACAAACATACCATATGTAGATAGAGTTTGTATGAACTTAAGATTACCCTGATGGTCCGGACAATCTGCTAATTCGGACAACCCTTCCCCCCATATAGTCCGGATGAGAGAGGTTCTACTGTATTTTTATTACGAGAATAGATTATACGGCATATTTCAAGGGGAAATAAACAGTGAAAATTAGCGAACGAGTGCACGTGAGGTGTTGTCAGGTGATAATTAGCCAATTCCAGGTGTATGGCACTCTCACCTACCTTATTTCTTTTTTGTATATATTATTTGGTATAAGAATAGGGCATAGGGCTTATTTCAATGGATGAAATCAGTGGAAAATTCCAGGGAAGATTTACTTAGCGTAGCACGGCCTGGCAGGCGAGAGGATAGGGTAATGGAGGGGAGGTAGGGAGGGGAGTCAAGAATGGGGAGAAATGGCTAAATTGTCAACAATGGATGGGAGTGCAGATGAGATTAGGAGTGTTGGCTAGTGTTGAACATTGGCAGTACTGATCGATGATACAAGTCACCACTTGAAAGCCCGGGCGAATTCAAAATAACACAGAATCACAAAAGTGACACCCCGCGGTATGATTCCTTGCTCCCAAGCGTCACGAAAGTGACGCTCCGCGGTTAAGGGGTTAACCAGTTAACTGTACATGGCGGTTTTTTGGAGGTGTCCGTGGTGAGCAGACATAGGGGTAAAAATGAAATTTCCCAAAGGCCAAATTTTGTCTTAGGAATTGAGAGAACACATGCCAAAGTACAGTATATAGTAATGAAATATTTGCTCGATATTTACCTTGGTAAAGCCATGGATGAACATCGAAGTGTCTGATTCCCTATTGGAATGTATGGTTTTCGTTTTCTTTTTCGGTTTTGGTTTCAGTTTTGAAGGCTCAAACATGCATGCATGGGTCGGCCTTGGTCACCATGGCACTATATTCGAAATTGACCTGCGCAGCCAGGGGTGTATTGAGCAGTCGCACTTGGAACAGCCCGGGCTGTATAGAGCAGTTAACGGGTTAATGATCTAGGAAGAAAAAAGAATGCATATTACTCTGAAAAGACAAAGTTATTCTGGAAGGAGGTGCAGAAATGTTGAAGTGACAACAGAAAGAAATGTGAAAGTGTGAAGGACGTAAGTGGTAGATTATTAACCCATGGGGATGAAGTAAGGACCAGATGAAAAGAATATTTTGAAAACTCAATGAATGGAAATAGAGAGAGCAGAGCGACTGTAAACATGATTGGTTTTGGGGGTGTGCAGAGAAGGAATGCAGTGCCAGGAAACGTGACACTCTCACAGGTGAAGAACACTGTGAAGCAGCTGAAAAATGGGAAAGCAGCTGGGGTTGATGAGGTATATGCAGATATATGATTAAGTGTAGTGGAGAGAGCAGAGTGAATTGCTTTCTGGAGATGTGTCAGAAGGCATGGATAAGTGAAACTGTGCCAGCAGAGTGGAAAAAGGCTGTGATTGTACCTCTGTACAAAAATAAAGGTGAGCGAAGTGAGTGCAAGAATTATCTTGACATAAGTTTTTTGAGTGTTGTAGGGAAACTGTATGGAAGAATTATTATAAAGTAAGAGATGTATCCTAGTAAGTGATGAACAGGGTGTCTTTAGGAGTGGCAGAGGATGTGTGAATCAAATATTTGCAGTGAGACAGATAGTGGAGAAGGCTTGTGAGAAGGACTATAAGGTGTTTATAGCATTTATGGATCCGGAAAAAGCATAGGACAAAGTAGACAGAGGAGGATTGTGGAAGGTTTTGGGAATGCATTTTTTTTTTTTTTTTTTAATGCAAGGAAGAAGGAACCAAAGGCTGAGCCCGCAAAACAATTCCTTCCAAGAAAAAAACAAGAGAGCCAAATTCAAGATTCGTTCATTTCTAGATGCCTGGATATACTGCGTTTGAAAGACTGGAGATCATAGGAAGTAGGAAATACAGACTGAGGGGACAGTTCTTGAGTTGACCTGTTACATAAATGAAGGATTGGGAGTAACAATTAACTATTGCATTAGAGAGTTGGACAGAAAAGGGATGAGAGTTTGTTGCAAGACGGGTGCTACGCACTCGTTGTAGAGGTGGAGGGATGCAAGCAGACAGTTCAAAGGAGCAGTGACCATTGAAGTAGCAATAGAAAAGAGTTTAAAAATGCAACAGTGTGGTGAAGAGATGGAGGTTGAAGGGAGCCAAAAAGAGGAGGAGAGTTAATGAGACTAAAAGCCTATGGCTCCACTTTGTTGAGAAAAGCTGTATGTGGGGAGCCTTCCCACACACGAGAGTTGTACTCAACACGTGTGATTAAAACCCTTGTATAAAGTCACTCACCATCCACTCACTTGATGTAGTGCTGCTCTCGGGTGTCTGCCCTATCCTCTCCTCCATCCTTCTTTCCTTTCATCCTTCTGTTTTTCTTTCCATCATTCTTTCCTCGTCCTTTTGCCTACGGATGAATTTACACCCCCTCTTCTGTCTTTCTTTCCTTCATTCTCTCCTCTTTGTTCTGCCTGTGGGTGACTACACTGAGTGACAAGCCAAATGGTTTCCTGTACACCAGGAAACCATTTACTACGCTGGGTGGTAACCATATAACCAGATTTTGGCCCCTGATGGCTTAGTGGGTAATTATGGCGCCCCAGTCAGATTGAGCTGATGAAGGTTTATATCCAAGGGGTGGCTGGGGTTTATTGCTCACACAGTGCCACTCAGGGATGAATGAGGCTGGTCACTCTCATTTAATGTCAGGACCAACTTGCCTAGCCCAAGGCTCCTACATTCCTCATGGGGCAATGTAGGTTTGGATGATGGATGGATGAAAAAAGAGGAAAACTGTAAACAGCTGCAAATGGACCTTGATAAGATATCTGACTGGAGTCAAAGGTGGAAAATGCAGTGTAATGCAAAGAAATGTAAAGTAATGGAATTTGGAAAGAGCACAAAGAAACAAACAGGAAAATACAGAATGGGGAATGAATGGATTAATAAAACTAAAGAAGAGAAGGACTTAGGAGTACTGTTTTCAGACAACCTTTTGCCGGAAAATCACATACAGTAAAATCTCAAATTTTGATGGACATATGTACCAAAAAAATGCATCTAAATTTAAAACATTGAAATTTAAACTGAACTTCGTATGGAAAAAATCAATTTGGGTCCAGGGCCTTCCAACTTCTCTATCTATGTATCTATTGCCAGACGCTTCAATCCCGTTTGAGGTGGCCACAAACAAATCGCCTCCACGTCGCCCTTTCCCCCGCCATTTCACTGCCCTGCTCCCAACTCACACCCCCCTCTCTCATATACCTCTCCACCCCATCCCTCCATCTCATCCTCAGCCTCCCCCTCCCTCTTCCCCCCTCCACCTCACTCACATACACTTTCCTCGTCAGTCTTTCACCCTCCATCCTCTCCACATGGCCAAACCACCTCAGTGTGTTCCTCATAACGCTTCCTATCACATCGTGGTGTGATGGTGATGATTGTATTATATTTTAATCTCTTTCTGATCAGTAAAGTTTCATTATATCTTGCCATGTAATGCTGGTACCTGTCACCATCATTTACTCTTCACACAGAGTATTCCGAAGCTTTATTCCTAAGGACCCTTTTTTTTTTTTTTTTCTCTCTCCCCCCCCCCCCCCCCCCAGTTAGGGACTTCTGTGGGCCGTGTTTCTGGTTTTCTGACCCTCCTCTAAGATTGTTTGGTTGGTTACCAAATCCTTCTTCATTTTGTTGTGGGCAGTGGGTGTGCCTGGGTTTACTGTTGAGATACCGAAGGCCTCAGGAGATACAGGAGTGGGTATAGTTAATACTTTAATTAATTCTGTTCCATCGATCCATCCATCACCCAATCCTACATTGCCCCATGAGGAGCGTAGGAGCCCGGGGCTAGGCAGTTGGTCCTGACATTTAAGGTGAGAGTTATATTAATTTTATTCAATTCTGTTATATTAATGATCTCTTATCTGTCATCCACAATCCCATCCACTCATATACAGATGACTCAACACCTCACAGGTCATTCACACTCAAACACCCATTCACTAAGTTTAGTATCTCTACCTCTCAGCTCAGTGCAGCCATCTCCATAAATCAAGACTTATCTAAGATCACTGAATGGGTACAAAATAACCTTGTCACATTTCATGCTAATAAAACCAGATATATACAGTTTACTAATAGACAGATATTGCCCGATTCGTATAGTACGTTCAGTGCTACTAATATTTCCATCTCCAAAAGTATTGAAATTCTCAGTGTTTCACTTAACAGTGCCCTCAGCTGGACCACTCATGTGAGTTCACGTGCTAAAACCGCCTCAAAGAAACTTGGATTATTGTACAGAATCCATAACTTCTTCACTGACGAACAATTAGCTATAATGTACAAGAATCATGTGCGCCCACAGCTAGATTGCTCACCCTTGCGGAATAGATGTTGAGAGGTTGCACTAAAACAACTAGACAAAATTCAAAACAAAGCTGTTGGAATTAATAATAACCCTGCTGTTACAAATAAACTACCTCCCCTACAAGTAAGAAGGAATGTTGCCTCCCTTGGATTATTTTACAGATACTTTTATGGCAAATGCTCAGACAAAGTTGCATCCATTGTGCCACCTCTCCATGCCTTCCCTCGTGCTACACGGGCATTTGGTAGCACTCGTGACTGGATTGTCACGCAGCCATATTGCAGAACTTCTGCCTATCAGAATGCTTTTATTCTCCAAACTGCTTCTTCTGGAACTTGCTTCCCTAGAGGTGTTTCCCCCCAAACTTCAGCCTACAGCTATTCATGTCCAGCTGTTACAGATTTTTTATGAATGGAGGATACCAGTAATCTGGTGTATGGATTATTTTTTTATTCATTTGTTTTCCCTTCCTCTGTAGTAGTAGTAGTAGTTGTTCCCTAGGCAGTCTGGCCAACCAGAGGTGTTTCCCCCCAAACTTCAGCCTACAGCTATTCATGTCCAGCTGTTACAGATTTTTTATGAATGGAGGATGCCAGTAATCTGGTGTATGGATTATTTTTTTATTCATTTGTTTTCCCTTCCTCTGTAGTAGTAGTAGTAGTTGTTCCCTAGGCAGTCTGGCCAACCAGAGGTGTTTCCCCCCAAACTTCAGCCTACAGCTATTCATGTCCAGCTGTTACAGATTTTTTATGAATGGAGGATGCCAGTAATCTGGTGTATGGATTATTTTTTTATTCATTTGTTTTCCCTTCCTCTGTAGTAGTAGTAGTAGTAGTAGTTGTTCCCTAGGCAGTCTGGCCGAACAGCCCTGAGTCCCTTAGGAAGGCCATGGCCGAGACCGGGCTTTCCCACAGAGCTCCCAAAGAGTGTATGTTGTGTTGTTGGCGTAGGTGATTGTGTGCAATGCAGTCTTCCATAATGTGCTTAATAGTATGGGGTGCTGTGTTGCATCCTGAACAGGCATCAGCGACGGAGTCATCCAGCCTCTTCTGGTAGCTTAAGAGGGCTGGATGGTGCCCACGTCTCAGCCTGGCCAGGTGGTCCCTGTCCTCACGAAGGAGATAAGATTCAGAAGGGTGGATGTCAGGAGGCCGTACATGTAGCTGTGTGTTGTCTTTAAGTGACTGAATGGAGCAGCGAGTGATCTGAGTGTGGATATGCTTCTGGAAGCTGGTGTGAGGTGGGCGAGGGAGGAGAGATGACAGTACTGTATTTGTGTATGGTATCGTGTGCTGGGTGTTGTTTTGATGTTCCTTGGTGTGGGTGGATGTGCTGCCATGTAATATAGTGGATGTTGTGGGTTTGTGGAGGCTGCAGCAAGAAACTGGGTTCCTCTCATGTCTAGATGATCCTTGACTTTGAGGACTTTGGTTTCTTGATGTAGGTGGTTTGTGGGTGTAGTAGCTGTGTAGCCTGTGATTATTTTTAGGGCCTTGTTCTGTATGGTCTGTAGAGTGTTGTAGTATGTTTTGGTGAGGTTAGGAGCCCAGGCAGGGCTTGCATAATTCATCACTGAACGTATGTATTGTTTGTATACTGTGGTGGTGGTGGTTTCTTTGTTGTGTCCGAATGTTGTATGGCCATGTGACCTCAGAGCATTGAGTCTTGGTGTTATTTTATTTTTAATGTTTGTGATGTGTTGTTTAAATGACACTGATGTATTGTATGTTACACCAAGGGTTTTGGGTTTGTGTGTGTGTGGTAGGAGAGTGTTGTTTATGGTGAAGTGTGGGAATATATATATATATATATATATATATATATGTATATATATATATATATATATATATATATATATATATATATATATATATATATATATATACGTTTATACAGTACCCGGAGCCTTTGTGGTAGAGTGTCCGTTTCGTACACGGGTGAGCCAGGGTTCATGCCCCGCCAGGGTAATAAAGTTTGGGAGTGTTCACCCGGCCACGTACTGCATTGGCGGACACAAGGGGTGCTGTGGTTGAACTAGTGTCACTTACCATAAAGTATGCTTGCACTCAGTCGGCTTGCACAGGCCGATTACACTTGGTTCACAGACTACACAGACATCCAAAGCTACTCCAACACTAATATTACACTTACAAGCACTTCTCACCCTACATTCAATCTCTACCAGACAGCCTAAGCCACTTGGTAGAGATACATTGGCTGTATCACCCTGACTTCGGTCTGGATTGGCCGGTCCTGCAGCAGATACTCAAACTGCTGAAGATGATGGTGATGATGATGTACAGTACCCTCACGTCCAGTACGCGTTTGTCCAGTACTATTCTTGTCCAGTATGGTCGGCAAAAAAATAAAATAATTCATTATTGTGGTACAGATTTGTTGGGCTAGTATGGATTGGCCATGCAAAGTGGGCCAAATCTGAAGAGTTCTTTTCTAGTACTGATGTTCTGCGTCCAGTACTATTACCCTCCCAGACGCGGGAGGATGGCAAGCACCGAGGAACGTTTCCCTGGTACTGCTGCGCCAGTCCATTACGCCCTCCTCGTGACTTGTGTCATGTGCCAGTCACATTGCAGTATTGCACTTCCCCCTGATGACGAAGACGACGATGTCAGTGTGTGACTATGAGGGATTTACTGAGGGAGGTTGAGGCAGAGAGGCCTCCTCAGGATCCTGAAGGCCCTCCTTCAGGGGATCAATAGGACCTCCTACAGCCTCGGATTTCCCTCTCCCTTCCCCTCCCCAAGCCCATCATCACTCACCTCAAAGGTTGGTAAAATCTTAGTTATGTCAAAACGTAGTTAAGTTGAATTCAGGGGGGACTTTTTCAAGGCTTGTCTGACATTATTCATATTTCCCATAAAGTCTGTTGTTTGTCCAGTATGGATTTAGTTCAGTACGGTAGTACTGTCTGACAAAAATACCATACTGGATGCAAGGGTACTGTATATATATATATATATATATATATAAAAGGGGGTGCTCACCATCCACTCACTCGATGTAGTGCTGCTGCCGGGTGTCTGCCCTTTCCTCTCCTCCATCCTTCTTTCCTTCCACCCTCTTCTGTCTTCCTTTGCTTCATTCTTTCCTTGTCCTTCTGCCTACTGGTAACTATACACTTCCTCTTCTGTCTTTCTTCCTTCATTCTTTCCTCTTCCTTCTGCCTGTGGGTGACTCTACACTGAGTGACAAGCCAAATGGCTTCCTGTACACCAGGCAACCATTTACTATGCTGGGTGGTAACCATATAACCAAATTTTGGCTCCTGGTGGTTTAGTGGGTAATTATTGCTCTCCAGTCGGATATAACCGGTGAAGGTTTATATCCAAGGGGTGGTTGGGGTTGATTGCTCATGTAATGCCACTCAGGGATGAGTGAGGCTGGTCACTCTCATCTTAAATGCCGGGACCAACTGCTTAGCCCCGGGCTCCTACACTCCTCATGGGACAATGTAGGATTGGATTATGATGATGATGATGATGATGATATATATATATATATATATATATATACACACATATACAGTTGACAAACAACAGACCCTATGGGAAAAATGAATAATGTTAGACAAGCCATGAAAAAATCCCCCCAGATTTCAACTTAACTACATTTTGACACAACTAAGATTTTATCAACCTTTAAAGGTGAGTGGTGATGGGCTTGGGGGGGGGGGGTTCTGAGACTGTAGGATGTCCTACTGACCCCCTGGAGGAGGGTCTTCAGGATCCTGAGGAGGTGTCTCTGCCTCAACTTCCCTCATAAATCCCTCATAGTCACACGCTGACATTGTTGTCTTCATCATCAGGGGGAAGTGCAATACTGCAACTTGACTGGCACATGGCGAGTCACGAGGAAGGCATACTGGACTGGCATGGCAGTACTAGGGAAACGTCCCTTGGTGTTCGTTATCATACCGCGCCCGGACGGGTAATAGTACTGGACGCAGCACATCAGTACTAGAGATGAACCTCCTCGGATTTGGCCCACTTTGCGCGGCTGATCCGTACTAGCCCAACAAATTCATACTTCAGTAATAAATTACTGTATTTTATTTTTTTTGCCAACCGTACTGGACGAGAATAGTACTGGACAAATGTGTACTGGACACCAGGGAACTGTATATAGATAGATAGATATAAATATAGATATAAAGTGCTGTTTGAAATTACTGGTTGAGGAGCATTGTTGTCAGTGTGTATAAGGGGAAGGCTAATGGCCTGGAAAGAGGAAATTGTAGAGGCATAAGACTTTTGCACCAGTTAATGAAAATAAAAGAGAGTCCTGAAAGGTATGACAAAGGAAGAAGGGAATATTGATGAGATCTAGTTTGGGTTTATGCCAGGCAAAAGGACCGCTGATTCAGTATTCATAGTTTGACAGCTTAAGGAAAAATATGTTGGAAGGAAGAGAGAGCCATACTTTATTTTTGTTGATTTGGAGGAGGTCCCTGACAGTTCTTAGTGAGAGAATGAAGTGGGAAATGAGAAAGCTTGGGGCTGAGGAATGACCGGGTAAAGGAATTATGGCACTGCACCCAGGTGAGAGTGATTGGAGGTTTAAGTGATGAGCTCTCTGTGAATGGTGTTGTGCAGCATTGGTCATTAAGCCCCATTTTGTTCATTGTGGTGGTTGCAGTTCTCTCTTATGACATTAGAATTGCCTTCCATGGCATGTGTTCTATGCTGATGACTTGGTGTTTATTGCGGAGAGTGAGAGGTCAGCAGAGGAAGGATTTAGGAGGTGGAGAGATGGAATGAGATACAAGGGTTTGAAAGTAAATGGATTTGAGAAAAAAGTGACGACATCTAGGGCAGGTGGCCAAGGCAGAGGGAGTATGGTTGTGCAGTTTGCCACAAGGGTATGGGAGGGAACTCCATCTTGTGCAGTGTTTTTGATATGCACTGTAAGTGCATAAGAGATGTTGTGGTATTAGAGGTGGGCTGCAAAATCATGCTGATTTTGTTTGTGTGTGATGTTGAGCTGGGAGCTTGCAGGGACAGAGAGGCGTGAAAGGATTGTCCTTGCTGGAGAGTCTCTTGAGTGTGTGTGGAGGAGTTTTGTCATTTGAGGGACATGATCTATGCTCAAGGTGGGGCTAGAGCTAGCTCTGTGGCTAGAGGAAAGAGTAGCTGGAAAGAGTTTGGGGAACTGTTGCCTTTCTTGACACTGAGTGACTTTCCTTCCATGCTAAGGCATCCTTGTTGGCAGCTTGTCTTGGTAGTGTAATGCTGTATGGTAGTGAGACCTGGGCTGTAAAGGAGGAGGATATTCATAGGCTCAAAAGTATGGGGATGATAGTGATTAGACGGGTATGTAATTTGTCCTTGAATGAATGCCTGAGAGGTTAGGATTGCAAATGAAGGGTTGAGAGGAAGGATGAGACTTGAATGTAGTGCAGTAGTCTTGTGTGAAAGGAATAGATTTAGATGGTTTGGGCGTTTGGAGATGATGGAGGATGGCATCTGTGTGTGGAAGGTGAAAAGTGTGAATGTTTAGGATAGGGCTACAAGAGGCTGATGAAAACAGACCTGGGACAGAGTCATAGAGTGTGATCTCAGGGATCAAGGACTAAATAGAGAGACTACTACATTGAGCAGTGTGGAGAGCCACCATTAGGTGACCAAGGCTAATACATGCAAGCATGTTAGGGCTTTTATAAATTAAAGAAAATGAAACAAATGAAATGAAATAGGGTAAAATGAATATGTTGACCTGTGTTTTGTTTATCATATTGCAGACCAAGGTTAGCCTGATCCACCACCAGGGATTGAGTTTGGCTCATCAGATACTGTTACTCCATCCCCCTGCTACCCCTGCCATGAAAACTTACTACCTCAGAGTTATTGAGGCTGCCACACAGGTAAACACACCAAGATGCCCTGTTTTGTGTACAGTAACCAAATTTTGGCGCCATGTGGTCTAGTGGGTAATTACGGCACTCTAATTGGATTGAGCCGGTGAAGGTTTATATCCAAGGGGTGGTTGGGGTTTGTTGCTCACATGGTTCCACCCGGGGATGAGTGAGGCTGGTCACTGATCTTTAATGTCAGGACCAACTTGCCTAGCCCCAGGCTTCTATGCTCCCCTTGGGGCAATGTAGGATTGGATGATGAATGATAAATGAAATTTTCTCAGGATCAGATTGATGCTTTCCCATATGCACCACCACCTTTCTCATAGTACCAGTAGTTTCATAAAAAAGAGAAGAATACCATTGAGTGCTGGAAAGCATCTCATGGAAAATTATTTTGGAAAGACTAAAGAGGAAATATAGTAGACTCTTGCTATACTGTAACTGACTAAGGCAAGTCCATTACAGCCAATAGTCCATTACAGCTGAGGGTTCCACCCTGAGTGGGGATTTCAAGCATGTTTGAAAATAAGTGAGTACATTAGCATATTATAGTACTAAAAATGTAAACTATACCCATGTTACACTAATTTTACCTATAATTTCACCCTTTTGCAGCTTATTTCACATCCTTGTCATAACTTCTTCATGACTAGTACAGTATGTTACTACAGGTATACAGTAAACTCTCAGTTATTCAGCGTCATTCAGCCAACTCCTACACCGGATATTGCATAGTACCCCCCCCCCATTGGCTCAACATCTGGCGTCGAGCTAGATAATGTGTTACTATCCGTCTCGACCCTCTTCTGGTATCCTAAAAACTTTCCCATGAATAAAAGATGAAAATTAAGTATAAAATACAATACAGTATTGATACAGTACAGTAATACAGTACATAGTGTACTATGTACTCACATAGTGTTGGCATCAATGGAGGGTATAGTTGTACTCCCTGTGTTTCGGCTGTATGGATTCCTCAACTAGTCACCAATTTCTATATATCAGCTGAGTCGTAACCTCACAGTTCCAAGCAAGGTTTTAACGTTGCGCCTGGTCGAAGTCACTTCCAGCTGACACACTCCACCAAAACGTCTTGTCACACACTGGAGATGGTGGAATCGGTGTAGAATCCTGTTGAAGAATTTAGAAGGTAGTGTGTGCAGGTGAACTGAAACTGTGCAGATTAAATCTCTTTATTGGCCACAGAAAGATACAACTGCGACACAGAGAGAGCTGAGAGATAACACGTCCCTCTCATTCTAATGATACGTGTGTTCTGCCCTAGCTGGCCGGCGTCCCCTCTGGGTGTGGCACTGGGTCAGCATAGAATAGAGATGCCAGACATAGACCTTCTTCGTCAGCTCAGTTTTTAAGCTTGGTGTGAAACTCATCTATTCCTTCAGTGTCTGCTTCCAAAGCTTCACCATAACTAAGCTTGTTAGACAGCCCATGTCCAAGTTTGAAGTGAGTCAGCCAACTTTCAGAGATCCTGAAATCCGCAATCCCGAGTTGCTTAGCGAACTCGGTGGCTGCAGCTCTCAGCTTGACAGGATGCACAATCACATCACTGGCATGCCGTTGTCTGACACACTTCAGGCAGGCCTGGTCAAGTTCTCCAAAGCATGGCTTGGCCATTGTCTTGTGCTCATTCTTTTACACAGTTGTGCATCTTGATGGAGTGCTTGTTCTTCTGCAGATCCTGCAACATGATGTGAGGCATGTTGTAGTGCCAGATCAGCCTTGTGATGGTCCAGCCTTGCTCCATCTTCTCCATAGAGAAAATGATACGATTCCTCTTAGCAGATGGTAGAGATGCCGTGAAGATAACAATGAGGACCACGTATAAGGCCAGCAGGATGTGCAGCAGCCAGGGCACCACCACAAAAGCCACAAACTCAACCATCTTGCAGAACTTGGGTCAAGTATTCAGAGCACTAGGGCACGGAGCACTTAGGGGTCACAAGCAAGGCACATGGGACCACAGGCAAAGTCATAGCACTTGGGGTATGCACCATGTGTACAGTTCAGTAATTTCAAAATCACAATACAGTAAAGCACTAGGACACGAAGCACTGAGAGGACACAAGTTTTGTAACAGCATCACAGCAATGATCAAGGCATGGGAGGCCACAGGGAAAGTCACAGCACATGGTTTTGCCACCGCGTGGTCACAAGAGCAGAGCACACAGATACGTCTTTGCTATACAAGATCCACAGCAGAGAATAAGAGAGTGATAATAGGCTCTCATGCACCGGGTGGGTTGCTTCCACAGTGCATTCTGATTGGCTGGCGCGTTGCGAGGTTTTCCCAGGTGCTGGTTTGGTCCCATGTCTGAGCCGGATGATATGCCTCACCACCAGACATAGCATAAGACCGCCGGTTGCTTCCTGTTTCGGCGCTAATATTGCTGTAATAGAGCCGAGCAAAAACCCCCCGGATATTGCGTTGGGACAGTTATTGTGACAACAGATAATTGAGAGTTTACTGTAGTCTCTTATTACAACTCAGCAGTCATGACAAGGAGAGGGCAATTTCAGGCCAGGTTGGAGTAAAAAAAAAGGTAAGATGTTCATGAATTGCAATCCATCGTTCCCAGTTTAACTGACATTGTTTGTTATAGCTGATGGAGTTCCATGGGCTTCGTGGTGTCCATTAAATTGCGACAGCTGCAATACTGGAGTCTGTTATGTGAGAGTCTTGTTCTATGAAATGCTGTTTTTTTTTTTTTTTTTTTTTTTTTTTTTTTTTCCAGCCTGGCTGAGCAGACCTGTCAACCATAAGTAAGCACCTGCTTCTGTAGGGCCATCCTGGAGGTACAGTACAGTTCATACTCCATGTAGGGATCCAGCACCCCCTCAAGGGTTGGACAAGGGTCCTTTTCACAGTGAGGTGCAGGAAGATACAAGGAGGTTTGACTTCCTGGTAGATACTGAAGTTGCTCTACAGGAGGTGCGCAGTGGCACCATATGTAGGCTTCTCATCAGCACCTCTCTACTGCACATTTCTGAAAGTGACAGTTGCAGAATACGACTAGTATTATCTGTCGTAGGTGGTAGGTGGTGATCATCATCCACTCATTTGATATAGTGCCGACTATTTCTTCCATCACCTTTATCATTCTTTTTCCATGTCTGCCTTCCCCTCTTCCCATTTCTCCCATCTTTTTTGTCATTTCTTATTGCTCTTCTTTCCTTTTCAGGTTGCTTTATTTTGAGTGACAAGCCTAATGGTTTCTTGTGAGTCAGGAAACCATTTACAGGGCTAGGTGGTAACCATATAACCAACCCATATGTATTCCTTATGTACCAACAAGTGGGTTGGTAGAGGGTTAGTACCCCTCCCCATAAAACAACTAACACAAAGTCAAATGGCCACCCTTTATGGGATTTTGGCATCTGGTAATAGATAGGTTATGGTATCTATTGTCACTTAGCTTGCATATGTGTCGACTTGAAGAATCTACAGACTTAAATAGTTGAGGTCCATGCTCTGTTGAAATCTTAATATAACTGAATTTCAAATAAAGCATGTGTTTAGATTTTGCACTGGTAGCTGATTCTGTTAGTTGATTCCAGTGTTCCACTGTATGAACATTGTTTTCTGTGGGTATTGTATCATACCCTTATGCCATACAACAAAGATCAACAAACCCGGTAATTAGTAGTGTAAGAATCCATTGTTGTTAATACAGTGTGTCACAGTAATTATCATTCTTTGGGGAGAAGTTCAGCCCCAAGTGCTGGTGCACAGAATCAACATCCAAACACTGACTCTTACATTGTTGAAGGTGTTGTTATACATCAGAGATTTTTTTTTTTTTCCAAATTCCTTCCAGCAACTCTTGAGTAATAAACTAGTGTAGTTAGACATCTTCCTAATTATTGACTGGAGTTACATTCCTAAGATATATTTGATACACAGAACCCGTCATACTGATTTTTGGATGGATGCTTATATTCACTATATAATTCTTATGCTACCACTCATATGTTATGTTAACATTATTTTCATCATCGTCATCATCATCGTCTGGACCTCCTTTCCCACGCTAGGGCAGGGTGAGGAATAGCAATGTCCAGACAGCCCAAATTAGCCCAGTCCAAAGGGTCATGCTTCCATTCACTCATCACTCAAGCCCCCTTGAATCCTGGCTCTATCGGATACACCAGAAACATTCACCATGTTCAATAGCTTCACATAAACGTGTCCGATTGAGTCAGTCCGGACGCTGCCATGTTAACCCGTGGATTTTGCAATTACCTGTTATTATCCCACCCCACGGTGCGCAAAAAATGAATTTTTTTTTTTTTTTTTTTTTTTTTTTTTTTTTTTTTTTTAAATAAACTTGAAGATAAACATCCAGGGCATCATCTGGTGAAGAAAAAAAAATCTCTCTCTCCGTCTTTGCATAGGACCATGTGTAAGTTTACATAGGGGAGCAGTGAAAAAAAAAAAAAAAATGTTTTTGTTTATTGTAAACTTGAAGATAAACATTCAGGGCATCATCTGGTGGAAAGGAAAAAAATCTCTCTCTCTCCTTCTTTGGGTAGCACCATGCGTAAGTTTGCATAGGGGTCAAGTAGTTAACAGTGATGCACGGCCAGCACAGCCTGAGGTGTGGCTCGTCATACGACGCTTCCCAGCCTGAGCTATGGCTTGCAATCCACAGGTTAAAAAAGGATGCCAGATCTCTGATCATGCACTTCTCACAACATTCGTCCAGCCAGCTTGATCTCTTGTCAGTTCCCTGGCCTCACCGACTTCCAAACCTCTCCTCCTCACACACTCATCCACCATATCTCTCCACCTTCCCCTTGGCCTACCTCACCTCCTGCCTCCTTCAAATTCGCTCATATTATTTTAATTATTAAAATGCATATCCTTATTGTTTATCATTTCACTTTAGGCCTGTTGCATCTGTATTGAAGAGTTGTTCAGGTACAGGCACTAAGAATATTATTATTTATTTAAAAGTGAGAATGTGATGGATGGATGGAAATGAGTAGAGCCAAAAGTAGATTACCAGCTACATACAGTAGGATCTCGCCAATAACGTCTAATTGGTGCCAGAAAAACGCCGTTATTAGTGAAAATGTTCCTTGCGTGACATTAAAATACATGTACAGTACGGTCACTACTCGTTTTACAGTGGGGTTACGTCAGGTCATACCTTATCGTATACCGATTCTGTCGTAAATTGGGAGATTGAAACAATTTATAAAAGGGGGGTTACGTCAGCTCAGCTTCCCAAAGTCACCTACCCAAGACTGAAATGAAAATGACAACCCACCTTAATCACTTCCTGTGTCGGTCCAAGTCATCTCCAAGACGAAAACAAACACTATCACACCAATACAGGCGGCGTTACTCACGTACAGTAAATTGTTGCAACAACACAACAATCACACTTGCGTAATGTTGGCCTGGTGCTACACAATGTATAGGCCTACTGTAGCACGATGCTTGGCTGAGAGGTGACAATGGGGGAGGGGGGGGGGCACACACGAATGAGTGGAAAAGACAGGGCTTTGAAGGGATGGCGGGACCGCAACTGAACCAAAACAATGATCTGCACGCAGGGGCTGCCATCTTGCGTGATACAAGCGACTGTCGCCTTGCGTGTGCCTGGCACTTTGTACGAAATTTTCCCAGGGCAGTATCGTTATAGTGGGAAATTCATTGGAAATCGGATTTTGGGGTGGAACTTTTCTGTTATCATTGTAGCGAGTTATCGTATACCAAATCAACGTGAAACAAGTAGTGACTGTATAAAGGGATTATTGGTGCCACCCCCAGGATTTTTACCCATTTTTCCCTTTTGAAGCCCTCATATCACTATTTTTTTAAGCTGATATAATGAGATTAGTTTTTAAATCATAATGATCAACGTAAAACTTACCGTAAAGGAGTTTATGAGGTGTCTGGTGTGATGATTGTTCCGAGGCTTGCGCATGAAGGATTCCGCAGTGTACCCCCTGACCCCTCACTGGCCTCGTTCCCACTCCTTCCTCTCGCGCCAGGGTCACCCACTTCCATCAATAAACCCCACAAGTCAAAATCTTCAGGCAAGTCCCCAGTGTCATCACTGTTTTCATCTGCTTCAACACCTCTTTGTTGTTCTTTCTTGGCTGGCCAGCGTTGCGAAAGAGGGCGATGAGTGACTGACAGTTGGCATTCACTCGGTCATGATACTGTTTCTGGTATTTTCGTGAAATATGATTTACAAGTCCGATCATTAGTCATTAATTCAGATGGACACTCATTCTTTGTCTTAGCAGACTTGAGTTGTGGCAGGAATGCCAACCAGGCTTGTTTAACGGTTGCCAGTGTTGCATTACTCCAGGCTTTGACGAAAAAATTTACGGGCTGTCGAATGCTATATTATATTTCTTCCAGAAAGCAGCAACATCATTATGATGGGGATTGCAGGTATGCCAGGTGGAGCTGTGGAGGTGAAGGGGGAGGCAGCTGATGAGTCAGGTGGGGTAGTGGAAGTGGAGGGGATGATGCTGGGTGAGTCAGGGGAGGCAGCGAGGGGAGGATCCTCCATCTCCTCACTTTTGCAATTTTTTTTCATCACTTCTTGTTTGTCTGTATCATTCCTCATCTTGGCATGGACATTTTTGTAGTATAATAGCTTGGCATTCGCGAAATAACTGCTATTCGAGTGAATCCAAATGTTATACAAACTGGGTTTCCATTCTAGCCATTATTCCCGAAAGCATTAATGTCGAAGTCGTTATTGGTGAGAGCCTACTGTAAATAACACAAAGGAGACAGGCTGGCACTGCCTGTGTGCATATGTACCTGGTATTTTATTTTCCAAAGCAGAGGCTACAGACACTAAGAATAATTTGTTATTCATTAAAAGTGAGAATGAGGTCATAGGTGGAAGTGAGTCAGGCTGAAAGCAGGCAGCTAGCTGTATATGTAACACAAAAGAGACAGGCTGTTGCTACTTGCATGCTTGTTTGTGGAAGCATTTGTATCATTTTCCAAAGTAGGTACTACAGGCACTAAGAATATTTTGTTACGTATTTAAAGTGATACTGAGATGCATAGATAGAATTGAGTAGAGCTGAAAGCAGATGGTAAGTGGGTTGGCAGCAAGATGCTGCCAGTGATCCCAAGTGGAAAGAGCAGAAAAAAATTGTTTTGCCTGCCATGGGAGTACAAACAGTAAATAAATAATTTCCAGACTTTAAAAAAATCTTTTTAGTTGAATGCACTGAAAAAATCCCGTCGATTATGGGAGAGCACTGTGCAGTGCTTGGTTAGGTTTCCAGCCTTTAGAGCAACTCCTTTATAACATAACCCCCACCCTGATTTTTTGTTTTTAAAGTAGGCCAATTATTATATTTTATTTTGTTTAATCTTATACAAGGATGTTAATGGGAGCCACCGTGCTTGGGGGTTCGTGCATCATCTGATCGAACTGCTACAATACTCCTGTGATATGGAGAGTGAGATTGATTCCCTTAATGACTCCATGGATACCACCCCACCTGTTGTCATCAACCATGCCCTCCACCTATTGCAGTTCCTGGTCATGCTCCTGAGAGAGGACTTAAAGTACTATGTCACAGGGTAAGATACTACATTCATTGAAGTGTTATACCTTTTGTGAATAAGATTTTGGCATTGTGCTTTTTGTGTAACCATAAAACACTCTCCAGTTCGATTTATTTTAAAATTAACTTATTTTTATGAAGAGGAAAATGAGTCAGTAACCGCTGCAACCTCTACAAATTCTCCAGTGACTCCGTGAGGCAGCTGTTGATATGGAAAGTGTTTCTGGGTCATGCATATCACCTGTCAAATGTCACACCACCCATCAAGCAATTGTTACAGCGATGGGTGTACATGCAGTCTGTTCATCCAGCAGTCAGACAGTGTTTAACAGTAAGTATAGTGCTGCTTACATTTTTAACTTAAGATCTAAACAGGAAATTTGTGAAGGGGAGTGGAGGTGATGCATTGTGAGGGACTGAGTACTGTATTTCAATTCTGTTGTATGCTGATGTTAT
Source organism: Coenobita brevimanus (assembly GCF_032717465.1). Taxonomy (NCBI): domain Eukaryota; kingdom Metazoa; phylum Arthropoda; class Malacostraca; order Decapoda; family Coenobitidae; genus Coenobita; species Coenobita brevimanus. The sequence goes on along the minus strand of NC_137061.1, from coordinate 4,329,723 downwards.
TGGTGTTCCTTTCTAACCATGAAGGCAGTCTTAGAAACATACTACTGGTTGTGATTATCTGTGAACAGTGAGGTATGAGCTAAAGAATTAGTATACAAGAATGAACAGATGGTTGTTGAATGAGAAGGAGATTCACAGTGTGATATGTTGGTGACTTGGGAAAGACAGACTGTTGTAAGAATTATGTAACTCTATGCACTGGTAGAAAAAAAGATAAATAAGTAAAAGTGTTGGAGATAGAGTGGTTTAACCCATAAAACCGTGAATTACCTCAGTTGAGGATGTGCTTCTGGTTGCAACATGCCTCAATAGAGAACCAAGTATACAATAGAACCCCACTATACCGGGTCAGTTTGGGGAAAGCCTGATCTGATAAAGCTGAAAATGTGTTATATCCCATATCCCCACATGAGGTGGGATTTCAAGCACATTTTCTTAAATAATTGAATCCATCTGCATATTCTAGGATTGAAAATGAAAACTGTGCCCATTTTACACTAACTTGTTCATAATTTTGCCATTTTGTAGTTTATTTCACATTCTTGTCTTTGCACTTTGTGAAACACGTGTACTGCATTGTGACCCATGGTGCCCCATTTAATGGACATTTACACCAGGAAACTATTTACTACACTGGGTGGTAACCATATAACCAAATTATGGCACCTGGTGGTTTAGTTGGCATTGAAGGTGCTCCAGTGGGATTGAGCAGTTGCAGGTTTATATCCAAGGAGTGGTTGGGATTTATTGCTCACGTAATGCCACTCAGGGATGAGTGAGGTTGGTCATTCTCAAATGTCAGGACCAACTTGCCTAGCCCCGTACTCCTACGTTCCTCATGGGGCAACATTGGCTTAGATGATGAATGAATGAATGTTAGTTATTGCCAACGGAAGTCCGGTGGCTTTATAGTGCCTGTTAAATCTGATATCCAGTCTATTGAGGTACATTAAATCAAGATTTTACCATTATTTATTGTTGTTTTGTTTCATTTTTATATGGACATCAGCATGCTTGCATGCATCTGCCTTGGTCACCTAATGGTGGCTGTCCATTTTGCTCAGTCTCTAGCAGCTTGAATTCCATTGTTGGAATAAATATAAGATGGAGGTGAATCACAGACCCCAAACACACAGCCCCAAGCTTAGACAGGTGGAACAAGCACAGCCTCAGCCTCTTGCCACCTCAGATCCACTCTGGGGGAGCCTGCTCCATGCCTCCCCTCACAGTGGCCAAGTCTTGCATCTGCATTCCCCTGCTGGTGCCATCCCCTGGGTCATAGTAGCATATGATGTGTAGTGTGTAAACTGCATGTACTGTACTGTAGTATACAGTGGACAGTTGGGGAAATATATTTGGGAGAGTATGCTGGCCTATTCTTCATGTTAGTGACACTGAAAAAGCTCAGGAGAGGAGCATGGTTAGGAGCTAGCCCTGAGAATTAATGAAACTGAAAGTCCAGCTTTCCCTGTTAATAGCTTTCCCATCCTCCTTGGAAGTACTGCCCTGATTAGCTGGAGCAAAAACCTTGTCCCTGCTCCTGCAAACTTTTTATTGGTATTCATTACTGCTAAAGTAAATGGTGGTAGTTGGTGCCGACCATCATCCACTCATTTGATGTAGTGCTACCTACTTCTTCCTTCCCCTTTCTCATTTTATCACTGTGTCTGTCCTCCTCTCCTCCTGCTTCTCTGTCGCCTTCCTGTCATTTTTTCTACTCTTCTTTCCACTTCAGGTGACTATACACTTATTGACAAGAGTAGTGTTTCATGTAACCCAGAAACATTTTCATTGCTTGGCGGTAACCATATAATCCCAGTATGGTGTGAAGTGAAACCTGTGTTAGTGCCCGTTAACTTGGTGGAGAGATGCAAATGTGGCCTTCATCCAGGAGCTAAACTCTACTCTTTTCCTTGACCTCTCTGGGGTGAGGCACTATCAGACACAAGTGAACTCAGGGGTGGTTGCTTGCCTTTGGTTGATTGGTCTGCTTTGTCAGACAGACTTGAGATTGTTCAGGAACAACAGCTGCAAAAATAGAGCAGATTGACCTGGAGATTTGTATACAATACTGTACTTATACTACAGCATGCCCTTTTCTTAGTCCATATTTCTGATCTCTGATTCTATATTTTTGGCCTGCTTTAACACTTTGCTGCAGGAAAGTATATTGGAAAAACTGTGGCACACATCACCTTAAAAATTGATGTACAAGTATGCCATCCCATTCCCTGTGAACCATTATGACCAAAAGAGCAGTTGGAGAAATTTTAAAAGATTAATGGATTATGGACATGGGATGAGGCAGTTGATTTCTCCATGTTAGAGTTTCGGGGTTAAGGTAGAAAAGTGGGAGGCCTTGCTAGCCAGGCCTCCCAGCTACCCCCTCACTCCCTCAGTCCCTTCCCTTCCCTCACGCTGAAAGCACTGACCTATGACTTTTAGAATTTTTTGGCAAATTATTCTAATACTTTTGGTCTTATCAAAATTCTACAAAATCAGTGAGAAAGCTCATGAAATTCTGCATCTAGATATATGCGTAACTCTTGCACGGTGCGGCAGAATTTTGCGCTAGGACGGTGGGAAGTTATATGAAGGTAAGCTTTACTCAGCACCAATTGTTCTCACTGCTGTTGTGTTGTTTTGCTCATCAGTTTGCCATGTTTTTATTAGGTTATCCTCTAGTATAAACACCAGCAAAGGTGATGGTATACCATTTATACCAGTAAAACCAATTTCAAACCAATTTTCCAGTGGCATATTTGACCGTGAATTTTTTTGTGTGTGTGCCCAGGGAGCAGCTGTCACAAAGATAACTGATTTTTCAACCATCTTCAGTTTTTTTGTGGATTTTCATTGTTTATGCTTTGTTTTCTTGGTGTTTAGCATTAGTGTGGATATTCCAATGTTTGTTTTGATGTCTCAGTATGGTAGAGTGACCAGAAAACTGCCAAAATTTGGAGGGGTACTGTACATACTGGAAGTTTTTGATATTTCTGTGTGTGTTTTGATGTCAAAATATGGCAAATTGACCTGAAAATAGTGCCAAAATTAGGAGGGGTACTGTACAGTACATGCAGTGTATTTATTTATTTTTATTTTTTATTTTTTATTTTATTTTATTTTTTTTTTGATATTCCTATGTGTTTTGATGTCTGAATATGGCAGGATGTCCAGAAAGCACTGCCAAAATTAGGGGGGGTACTGTACATGCAGTAGTGTATAGATAGGGCATTTTTTGGTTTTCTTTTTTCTTTTTCTTTTCTTTTTCTTTTTTTCATTTTCTTGGTGTTTAAAAATATTTTGGATATCCCTATGTGTGTTTGGATGTCTAAATATGCCTGAGTGACCAGAAAACACTGCCAAAGTAAGCAGAAGTACTGTACAAATACAGTAGGTTAAGTATTTGTTGGAGGTTGGGTATAGTTAGGGTGTGGGCTTAGTAGGGAGATATTGTTCATTATCCAGACATGCTATTGGCCTTGTTATATCGGATAATGGAGGGACTACTGTACAGTAATCCCGCTGTTATCTGGACAGCCATTACCCTGACAATCCATTACCCGGACGTTGTGATCTGGCTGTTCAAAACCTTTATTTGTACATTTTTCATCTTTATCCTGACAAAATGCACCCATCCAGATGGAAATTATGACTCCAAGAGCATTTTCACACCCTGCCAGGCAGGAATAGCCTGGTGGCGCCACCCTGTCTGGCTGGGTAGTTCACCCAGCAGCCGCCAGAGACCCCCTTGGTCATTCTCAGTTCCCGCGCAGCGACAGTGTAGTGAACGGTTCCTCTCGGACAGTTGTTATGGCAGCGCACGTGGTAACTTTTGTGGTTGTTTCCCACCTGCTTCAGGCCTTGTTATTCCTTTCATCCTTCTTCCTAGAGTGTGTGATGATGGCCCCTCCATTAGGGAAAAGGAAGAGGGTAGTGTTGACTCTGGAGAAGTGGGAGATCCTTGGTAAGGTTGATGTGGGATGGTCGAATCATGAGTGTTGAAGCTGATTTTATTCTGGCCTACTGTACTGTACCATGAACTTATTCTGGCTTAATGTACTGTACCCTGACTTTATTGTATTTTACCCTGGTTTTATTTCATTTTACCATTATGTTTTGTGTGTCCATTGCATTTTTCTTTTGTTTCTGTTTATTCATGTTTTCATGTCACAGCAGGGTATAGTCCTGCAGTGATGATTACTTGACTGTGGTTAATGGTTTCTGCTTGACCATAGTAATTGCTTGGCTGTGGTTTATAGGTCTGCTTGACCAGACAGAGTGGTGTTAAACAACAGAAACAAGTGTTGTACGATGTACAGTCAGACCCCTATTTACGAAGGATCGACTTACGAAAAATCCGCAGATATGAAAAAAAATTGTGTGTGTGTGTGTGTGTGGCAGGTCTGTCATAGCAAGGAAGGATGGGGTTAGGTGGAGACACTGACAAAGAGGTGAGGTGATAATTGCAGTCAGGGAAGGTTAGGGGATAAGTGGAGGAGTGGAGACAATAATGGGCTTTAATCTGGGGGAGAGAGAGAGAGAGAGAGCGAGAGAGGATAGCACAGAAATAGGTATGGAGTAGATCAGTGATGGGGTAGAGGGAAAGAACTTCGTGACCTCAGTAATTATGGAATTAGTGTTGGGTTGGAGAGAGAGAGTGAGAGAGGATAGCACAGAAATAGGTATGGAGTAGAACAGTGATGGGATAGAGGGAAAGAACTTCGTGATCTCAGTAATTATGGAATTAGGGTTGGGTTGGAGAGAGAGAGAGGATAGCACAGAAGTAGGTGTGGTGTAGAAAGGCAATAGGGTAGAGAGAAAACTTTGTGTCCTTAGTAATTATGGGTTTAGGGTTGGGCTGGAGAGAGAGAGAGAGAGGATAGCACAGAAGTAGGTATGGAATATAAAGGAGATAGGGTAGAGGGAAAGAACTTTGTGTCTTAATAATTATTGGATTAGGGTTGGGTTGGAGAGAGAGAGAGTATAAGAATGGGAGATGGACTTACGAAAAAAATTGATTCCTCACTGTTGTAACAGTCGACTCATATTAGGTTATTGCATTTCCTCTGTCCTTCAGTTTCTCATTGCTCTCTAGGCATATGGGAATTTCCTGTTTCTTATCCAGACATTTTTTTAAAATTACCCAATTTCCCATGTTTTATGGCAAAAGTCCATAAAAAGTAAAATGGCAAGTCATCAATACTATCAGGTTTCAGTGAATCTGCTGTGTGTGCTCATGGCTGTGGCCTCGCTCAGATTATAGTAGTGAAAATTTTTTTTTGGTAGGATGACAGTTTCATTTATATACAGTACTGTATAATGTCATATGCCTCATAGGCTGTTGGATGATAAAGAAAAAAATAGATTCTGGGATGACTTAATATATGTGTTAGGAGGTATGGTGGATGATGAGATTGTAGTTTTGGGAGAGGACTTGAATGGTCATGTGAGAGAAGCAGCTCAAGAATATGAAGGAATACATGGGGATGCCCGTATGGTACGAGGAATGTGGAAGGGGAAAGGATACTCGAGTTTGGGGAGGCACTGAGCAGGAAAAGAGAGAGTTGGTTGATTACATTTAAGTCTGAAGGAAATAGTATCCAGATGGACCCTGGTCAGGAGGGCTAGTAGGAGGTCGGTGAGGGATGTTAGAGTTATAGGGCGCAAAGAGTGTGTGCAGCAACACAAATTACTGTTACGGTATGTGACATGATGCTTGAGGAGCGGGCAGTAAAGAAGAGGACCTATGCACCTAGAAGGAAATGTGAAAGTTGAAAAACCAGCCTGTAAGAGTTGCCATATTAAACGAGATGAGTAGAATGGTGGCTGAACAGGGAACAGTTGACAGAAGTGTTAATGAACAGTACAGAGCTTTCAAGAACAGTCTCCTGAGAGTTACTGATTCCGTGTATGGATGGACCCCCATGACATAAAGTAACATGTTGGTGGGATGAGGTTGTAGCAGCTGCAGTTAAGGAGAAGCAAACTTCTGGGAATGAAACAGGGGTGATAACAAAGAAGAATACATGGCTGCCAAGCATAGGGCTAGAAAAGAGGTATACAGGGGAAAATCTGTGTCTCAAAGACCTTTGCTGAATAACCTAAATAGTGCGGAAAGGAAGAATATGATACTTAAGGTGGCAAATCAGATGAAGAGGAAAAACGGGAGTATCATGGGTGAGCAGTGTGTGAAGAATGATGAAGGAAAGGTTGTGGGAAAGGTCGTGGTGAAGAGCAAGGATATTAAAGACGCTTGTGAGACCAATATAACTGGTTGCTGAATGAGGAGTTTGACTGGAACAGGGAGGGTTTGGAGTCGATGGATCCAGTGTTTCGTCCATGGCCTTTGATTGATGCTGCTACTGTGAGCAGGGCAATAGGCAGGATGCAGGTGAGAAAGGCAGCAGGTGTGTGCGGGATGACTGCTGAAGTGCTGAAGGCCTCAAGAGGTACAAGAGTGGGGTTAGTTAGTGATTTGATAAATATGATTGAGTGTGTTGTCCCATCCCAGGTGATTGGCTGAAGAGTTCGATTGTAAATGTGTACAGGGGAAAGAGTGATGCCCTGGAAAGAGAAAATTAAAAAGACATAAAACTTTTGGACCAAATAATGAAGGTAATGGAGAGAGTTCTAGGAGCATGATTAGAGAAAAAGTGAATATTGAGGAAATGCAGTTTGGGTTTATGCCAGGCAAAAGGACCACTGATGTCATATTCACTGTTCAGCCTCAGGAAAAATAAAAAGGGATCTGTAATTTGTTGATTTGGAGAAGGCTTTTGACAGAACCCGTAGAGAGGTAGTAAAGTGGGCAGTGAGAAAGCTTGGGATCAAGGAGTGGCTGGTTGGAGTGGTTATGTCTATGTATGTGAGTGCTCACACCCAGATGAAAGTGAATGGAGATTTGAGTGATGAGTTTTCTGTGAATGTTGATGTGCTTCTGGGGTCAGTCTTGAGCTCCTTATTGTTTATGGTGCTTGAAGCCCCCTCATGTGACTTCAGAAATGGTCTCCCATGGGAGATGTATGCCAATGATTTGCTGTTGATTGCAGAGAATGAAAGGAAGACAGAGGAAAGATTTAGGAGGTGGAGGGATGGTATTGGGCACAAGGACATGAAAGTAAATGCATGTAAAACAAAGGTGATTAAACAAAGGGTTGGTGGCAGTGCTGTCATAGAAGGAGGAGAGTGGCCATGTGCAGTTTGCCACATGGGCATGGGAAATAATTTCATCTTGTGCAGTTTTTTTTGACAAATGGGTGCATAAAAGATGTAGTGGTATCAGAGGTAGACTGCAAAAAAAATGCTGATTTCATGTGCGTAAAGCATGTGGAGATTGTCATGTGTGACTGGAATGATCTTGCTGGTGAGAGGCTTGAGTGTGTGGAAGAGTTTTGTTATTTGGGAGACATGTTATATGCTGAAGGTGGGACTGGAGCTAGCTCTGTGACTAGAGTGAGAAATGGTTGGAAGAAGTTCAGGGAGCTTTTGTCTTTCCTGGCATTGAGAGGGCTCTTCCTCTGTGCTAAGGGATCTTTGTTTGCGGCATGTGTTAGAAGTGTAACTTTGTATGGTAGTGAGACCTGGTCATTAAAGGAAGAGGGTATTCATAGGCTCAAACATATAGAAATGACATTGATTAGGTGGATGTGCAGTGCGTCCTGGAATGCAAGGCCTGGAAGTGGCTAGGTTCTCGACTAAAGAGTTAAGAGGAAGGATGGGACTGGAGTGTATTGAAAGAGGAAGGATGGGATTGGAGTGTATTGATGCTTAGTGTGACCTCTGGGATAAGGGACTGAACAGGGAGGCTGCCAAACATCAAGCAGCATGGAGAGCCACCATTAGGTGACAAAGGCCAACGCATGCAAGCATGTTTGAAACTCAATGAATGATATGATCCGTGAGGTACAGTCATAGACTTGTTCCACACCACTGGTAAGGTTTCAGTTATTCACATACTCTTACATACCTCTAACAAACGCTACATTCTGTTCTCTCCACCTCACTTAATCATCTCTACATACACCTCATCAATGCCAGCTGCATTACCTTCTTCAACTGCTTCACAACACTGTGCACTTCTGTCAGTGTCGTGTTTCCTGACATTACAGTTCTTCTTGGTACACCATTAAAACCAGTCATGCACCAGCGTGCTTTCATGCATCAGCCTTTGTCACCTGATGGTGGCTTTCCACACTGCTTAATCTCTGGCAGCTTCCCTATTCAGTTCCTTATCCCTGAGGTCACACTTTATGACTTCATCCAAGGTCTTTTTCAGTCTGCCTCTCACAATCGAACATATATATATATATATATATATATATATATATATATATATATATATATATATATATATATATATATATATATATATATATATATATATATATATATATATATATATATATATATATATATATATATATATATATATATATATATATATATATACACAGGACATATATAATACAGGTATACCTTGATATATGATACCCCTGGATGCAATACCCTGTTTTAATGGTGGGGATAGGAATACCACCATACCCTCCCTGTCATGTGGAGCATTTGGAGTGTCATGGAAGGACAGGTTGACGAATGAAGTGAAGGAACGTTGTGGAGTGGATGTGGATGTGGTTGAGAAGATTAGGAGAAATACACTGAGGTGGTTTGGACATGTGGAGAGAATGGAGAATGAAAGACTGACTAGGAGGGTTTATGTGGGTGAGGTGGAGGGAGGGAGAGGGAGGGGTAGACCGAAGATGAGGTGGAGGGATGGGGTTGAGAGGTATATTAGGGAGGGGGAAGTGAGTTAGGGGGAGGGTAGTCAAATGGTGGGTGACAGAGCGACTTGGAGGCGTTTTGTCTGCGGCCACCCTTTGCGGGATTAGGGCGTCGGGCTATAGATTGATAGAGATCAACAAAAGACAAAGAGAAGAAAAAAGAAAGAGAAGCTTGGATCCAATCAAAGAAACCATCAAAAAAGGAAAAGTCTGAAACAGGTCCGAAGTAAAATGGCACTCGAAAAGCAACAAATTACATCACCAAAAGAAAAAAACAGTGAAGCCATTAAATGCAGAGATAAGATGTTGAAGAGAGTTGAAGAATTTTGCAAAGAACTGTATGCATCAAAGACAGTAGTACCAATAGCTAACTTTTTAGTTGACACAAGTGAAATACTTAAGGTAACACCAGATGAAGTAAATATTTCTCTTTAAAAATATGAAAAGAGGGAAGGCTCTGGGAGAAGATGGAATATTAGCAGATTTACCGTTGGATGCAGGAGCAGATGTACGAAATAGGCTTGCTCCCTTATTTACCCAATGTATAAAACTAAGCAACATTGGGTCTGGTTAGTACTTGGATGGGTGACCGCCTGGGAACACCAAATGCTGTTGGCATAACGTTCTCCCTACGTGTCAAGTGGGGTTGGTGGAGGATTAGTGCCCCTCCCTGTAAAACAATTAACTCTAAGCCTTGGCCACCCCATTTGGGATACATGGCATCTAGCAATGGATGATGAATGAATAAAACAGAAGAAAATTCCCAAAACATGGTGTAGTGCAATAGTTATTCTACTTTATAAAAAAGGTGACTCAAAAGACCTAAGTAGCTATCGACCCATTTGCATGCTATCAGTCATTTACAAACTCTTCACTAAAGTCCTTACAAACAGAATAGCTACAAATTTGGAGGAAAACCAACCTCATGAACAGGCAGGATTCCGAAGCGGATACTCGACTACCGATCATCTACATACAATGAATCAATTAATTGAGAAAACTACAGAATATATAAACCACTGTGCTTAGGTTTGGTGATTACGAAAAGGCTTTCAACTCAGTGGAGCACATAGCAATTATAAATTCATTGCGGGAACAAGGAGTGAATGAGAACATTGTAAAACTGCTCGAAAACATATATAAAGAGGGAACTGCTACAGTTAAATTACATAAGGACTCAGAGAAAATTAAGATTGAGAAGGGCGTGTGTCAGGGAGATACAATTTCACCAAAGTTATTTACAGCATGCCTAGAAAGTATTTTCAGAAAGCTAGACTGGGAAAACAAAGGAGTGAACATAGATGGAGAAAAAAAAGCTAAACCATTTAAGATTTGCAGATGACATTGTCCTAATCTCAGAAAGAGCAGAGACATTAAAAGAAATGGTAAATGACCTGAACAGAGAAAGTCTCAAAGTAGTGCCAAAGATGAACTGGAGTAAAACTAAAGTAATGTTAAATCCTCAAACACCAAAGAGTATCATTAGAATAAGTGGAGAAATTTTTGAAGAAGTCTATCTATCTATCTATCTATTGCCAGACGCCTCAATCCCGTTTGGGGTGGCCACAAACAAATTGCTTCCAAGTTGCCCTGTCCCCCGCCATTGCACTGCCCTGCTCCCAACTCACACACCCCTCTCTCATATACCTCTCCACCCCCTCCCTCCATCTCATCCTCGGCCTCCCCCTCCCTCTTCCCCCCTCCACCTCACTCACATACACTCTCTTCGTCAGTCTTTCACCCTTCATCCTCTCCACATGGCCAAACCAGCCTCAGTGTGTTCCTCATAATGCTTCCTATCACATCCACATCCACACCACAATGCTCCTTTATATCCTCATTCGTCAACCTGTCTCTCCATGTGACTCCACAGGCTCCTCCTAAATAACTCATTTCCACTGCTCTCACTCTTGACTTGTGTCCTTCCAACAACGTCCAAGCTTCACTTCCATACGTTAGAGTTGGTATCACAATACTGTCATGTAGTAACTTTTTCACTTCCATGCTCACTTCCCTGTTTCTTATCACTGCTTTCAAAGAACAAGCAACCTTTCTTCCCTGCTGTACCCTTTCAAGCTCTTCACCCTCCAAACCTCCATCCTTACTCATCACACTAGCCAAGTACTTAAACGTACTCGCATTTTCCAATTCCTCACCATCCAACCTCGCTGTACATTCACTGACTTCACCTCTCTCAAAGACCATCACTTTACTCTTCCCTACATTCACCTTTAAATTCCGTTTCTTGCACACTCTCCCAAACTCATCCACCAAGCCTTGCAGCTCCCCTTCGTCTTCACTCAACAACACAGTATCATCTGCAAACAACAGTACAGGGAGTTTCCAAACACTATCCTCTCTCACCAGGGCCACTCCAACATCCACTACCCTACCTTGTACCTCTTTTATTACCCCATCCATGTACAGATTGAACAGCCATGGAGACATGACACATCCCTGTTTCAACCCAACTTTCAAAGAGAAAAATTCACTTAGTTCACCATCCACACGCACTGCAGCCTTCGCACCATCGTACATACTCTTCACAGCATTCAACAACTTCCCACCTACTCCATATATTCTTAACACTTTCCACAATCCTTGTCTATCCACTCTGTCATATGCTTTCTCCAAATCCATGAAAGCCGCATACAACTTCTTTCCCTTCTCTAGAAACTTTTCCACTAAAGATCTAAGAATGAATATCTGATCTACACAACCTCATCCCTTCCTAAAGCCTCCCTGTTCTTCTCCAACTAATTTCTCTGTTCTTTCTCTAACTCTGTCAATAAGTATCCTACCATACACTTTTCCTATTATACTAAGAAGACAATTGCCCCTATGATTACCACACACTTCTTTTTCCCCTTTTCCTTTGTACAAGGGAATAATTATACCTGACTTCCAATCCTCCAGGACTCTACCTTCCTCCCAAGCCAATCTGCACATCTTCCACATCCATTCTACTACTATCTCTCCCCCATGCTTCAGCATTTCACCACACACTCCATCAATTCCTGGGGCTTTCCCCGATTTAACGTTCTTCATTGCTTCCACAGCTTCTCAAAGAAGTCAAGGGGTACAATTACCTGGGACAAATACTAAAATTAACGAAAGATAATGATAGTGAAATAAAAAGATGCATTACAATTGGATGGAAAGCTTTCGGTAAACATAGGGACATTATGAAAAGTAGCTTGCCAGTATAATTCTAGTATAATTCTAGCTATGACGTATGATTGTTAGACTTGGAATCTGACAGAATCGATGGAAAATAAATTAATTCGTTCTCAGAGAGCACTGGAAAGGTCAATGTTGGGAATATCTTTAAGAGACAGGAAATGATCAACTTGGGTGAGAGAGGAGACTAAAGTCAAAGATATTATAGAAGCTATAAAAGAACAGAAATGGAGGTGGGCAAGCCGTGTAGCAAGAATAAGGGATAATCAGTGGAGCAAGAGGTTGACTGACTGGACACCAAGAGATTGTAAAAGCAGAAGAAAAAAGCCAGACAGGAGGTAGAGGGATGAGATAGAGAAATTTGCAGGGAAAACGTGGCAAAGATTGGCTCAGTCAGGAAATTCGTGGAGAAGGTTTGGGGAGGCCTTTGTTCAGCAGTGGACTTGTAATGGCTGATGATGATATATATATATATATATATATATATATATATATATTTATTTATTTATTTAATATATATTGTGGTAGGTGGGGGCACTCACCATCCATTCACTCAATGTAGTGCTGTTCTTGAGTGTCTGCCCTTTCCTCTCCTCCATCGTTCTTTCCTTCCATCCTTTTCTGTCTTTCTTTCCTTCATTCTTTCCCCGTCCTTCTGCCTAAGGGTGACTTTACACTCCCTCTTCTCTCTTTCTATCCTTCATTCATCCTCTTCCTTCTGCCTATGGGTGACTCTACACTGGGTGACAAGCCAAATGGTTTCCTGTACACCAGGAAACCATTACTTTGCTGGGTGGTAACCATATAACCAAATTTTGGCGCCTGGTGGTTTAGTGGGTGATTATTGTGCTCCAATCGGATTAAGCCAGTGAAGGTTTATATCCAGGGGGTGATTGGGGTTTATTGCTCATGTAATGTCACTCAGGGATGAGTGAGGCTGGTCACTCTCATCGTAAATGTCGGGACCAACTGCCTATCCCCGGGCTCCAACGCTCCTCATGGGACAATGTAGGATTGGATGATGAATGGATGTATATATATATATATATATATATATACAGTATATATATATATATATATATATATATATATATACAGTCTATATAATATAGAGAGAGAGAGAGAGAGAGGTAGATAGATAGATATAGATATAGATATAGATAGGTAAATATATATATATATATATATATATATATATATATATAAAATGATCATTATACTGTTTTGGGGTATTTCTAATTATATTAACCCAATTGTCTTCTCCAAGCAACTGGTATCACTGCTGATTGAAATGGCATGGAGGTTCAGCACTACCCCTCTGTACCCAGCCAGCCCCGTACCCCACACCCTCTCTGCTATTGGTACTGAACTCGTCATATGTCTCAAAGGTAGGTGCTTCTTTAAATCACTTTCATTCAAAATGAAACCTATTTTTGTGCAGCGCTTGCAAGGGTACCTGTCCCTTCGGGTCCTGGGGGGTTCAGCCTGCTTAATGCATTCTTGCCCAAGGTTCCTGTTTGGGAGATTTTGCTGGAAGAGTATGTACTTAGTTTACTTCCCTTTGCCTATCACCTCATCATTCTGAAGTTCATGGGTCCATACCATGGGGTTCCCCCCTTTATTAACTTTAGAGAATGCTTTGTTCCATCCTCATTTTTAGATGATGCGTGCTAAGTAATTAAAACCTTATTTGGGTGGAGATCTACCATTGTATAAGATATAATTTTCCTGGATAACTTTGGCTGTTCATTGAGGACAAATATGCATTATTTGTGCTTTATACTATATATTAAAGACTGAGATGATGATGATAAATAGTTTGTGTATGTGGTGGAGGTAGGAGGATTTGACTGAATGAGAAGTGTAGAGCATTTGACTGAATAACCTACCCTCCTCTCTTCCTATTTCTCCCATCTTTCCTGTCACTTCTTATTGCTTTTCTTTCCTGTACAGTTGGCTTTACATTAAGTGGCAAGCCAAATGGTTTCCTGTAAGTCAAGAAACCATTTACAACACTGGGTGGTAACCATATAACCAACCCATACGTGCTTCCTATGTGTCAACAAGTGGGTTGTTGGAGGGTTAGTGCCCCTTCCCGTAAAACAGATAACTCAGAGTCAAGTGGCCACCCCTTACTTGATTATGGCGTCTGGCAATAGATAGATAGATAGAAGAAGTGTAGAGATTGATGAACAATTAGGAATTTAAAAGTCTGTTTGAACGGCTGGAAGAGGGCTCACTGTAATGATATCACAAAGACACTCTTGAATAAGTATAAATAGTGGTGAGAAGAGTATATGTGAGTGAATTTTAAGGTAGGAGAAGGTGTGGTAGGCGAAGGAGAAGGTCAATAAAGCTGATAAACGTGTGTGTGAGAAAATAAGGTATAGATGGTGAAGAAACTAAGCAGTTGACAGGGGGATGAAATGGATGGGTGAAGTATGCAGTTTCATGCACTTGATGCACTACCATACATCTATCAGTCAATTGGCCAACTTGGAGAAACTCATGTAATAGCCCTTGATATTTCTATAGCTTTTGACAGTGTGTGGTACCATCCTGCTACCCTGACTCCCTTGCTATGGCTTAATGTCATTTGTTCCTCTGATTTCTTCATATCTCAGCGACAGAAAGATAAGAGTTAAAATAGTTCTGGAAGTTTCTTAAAGTGTTTTCTCTTAAATCTGGAGGACTTCTTGCTTGCAGTGATTTCAGTTACTGAGTTGACAGTCTGCAGTCAAAACTGTTTTCTTCAGAATTCTTTGAGTTGATCAGCCAGAATAATATTTTCAATCATGTGAGTGATCCTACTAATGTCTCATGACATGCCCTTGACTTGATCTTGTTCCCTGTTGGTTGCAGGTGTGTATCTGATGTGGAGGTTAACTCATTTGACCCTCTCATCTCTGACCATACTCTGATCACTTTTAGTTTTGATATCCCGAAACCCCCTTCCTTGAAAAGGTCATCAGTTCAGAAACTACAGGAACGTTGACCACCATTCGATGTGTCTTAAAATTGATCAGTATTTAAACTATGTTGATTATTCAGGTCTTTCTTCTGATGATTTGATTGATATATACTGTACAGCAATGAGCTTAGGTCATTTTTTTACTATTATTGTCCTGAGGTAGTAAAGCAGTCATTGAATGTGATAATTTTCCTTGGTATGGTCCATCCGTTAATTCCCTGCATAGACAGTGTAGAAAGGCAGAACGTAAGTGGTGCTTGCAACGGACTTTATTAACTCGTTTACATTATGTTCATGCGAGAAGAGCAGTTGTTCACGCTGTAAAACCCCAAAAGGTATTATCAAAACAAAGTTGATTCATGTGGTGGTGAAGAAAAAAAAAAACTGTCTGCAGTTGTGAACAATTTGGTTGGTTGGAGGAATGTAATTGTTAAACCAACTTCATTTTGTACAACTAAGATATCTTGCAGAAGAAATTTTTTAGACAGCAGTTCTTCATGTGAATTGTACTCAGTTGACATCCAATCATGGTGCATAGAGGGTCATTTGCCTTCAACATTTCATCCTGTGGATGTAAATAAAGTCAAATGATACTTAAGAGAACTTAAAACGTTTTGCCCACTTGATCCCTGTAACAACTGCCTGATGTGTACGAGCATGCAGTAGACTTTATCTGCAACATAATGAATAGATGTTTCTTAGAAAGCAGTGTTGTGCAGTCAGAAAAATGTGCCTTGCTTAGGCCTCTACTCAAGAAACCCAGCCTTGATGTAGAGAGTATGACGAATTATCATCCTGTCTCTAACCTGTAGTTCTTATCCAAGATTATTGAGTGGGCTATACTTGATCAATTCTTACCACTACTGGAACATAACAGAGTTATTCCTGTTGTTCAGTCAGCATACAGAAAATACCATTCAACTGAAACTGCGTTAACAAGGATTCATAGTGACTTAATGGCAAACACCTGTAGTCGGTCGTCCTCTCTCCTAGTTCTGCTGGATCTGTCTGCAGCTTTTAACACAGTAGATCATAAACCATTGTTGGGTGATCTGGATTTTTTTGGTGTTCATGACAGTGCTCTTTTGCTTCATAAGTTGTATCTGTCAGACAGATCTGAGAGAGTAGTTGTTGATTATGCCAGCTTAGATTCTGCTCCCCTTCTGTTTGGAATCCCTCAAGGATCACTTTTGGGTCCAATTCTATTTACAGTCTACATGAGTAATTTGTTGTCTGTACTTGATGCTCAGAACATGTCCTATCATTTTTATGCCGATGACAATCAGCTGTATGTTAAGATGTCAGATATTAATGATACCAAAACTATCCTTGAATCTCTAATGTCTGAAATTAAGATTTGGATGGCAGGGAGGAAATTTAAGCCAAATGATGGTCAAACCAAGATCATCATCATCGGAGGAAGCAGTAGGGGTAACGACACTGATAATGCCCTGGCTTCGAACATTGGTATGTCACAGCTTCATCGAACCAGTTCTCTTCGAAATATGGGTGTTTAATTCAAAGTAAAGTTACAAAGAATATATTAACCCCTTCTTTACCGGAAATGTGTTTTGATGTACCCCTGTACATTGCCTGTAAACACCCGTGAGACACCGGAACCGCTACTGTGGTGCACTGGTGCACCATCTAATGAATGGCGATATATGGGCCTTAGGGTAGCCCGGTAAGGCTGTTTCTGAGGACCTCGTGATAGCAACAGCTCTGTGTTTTGACAACAAAGACTGTGACGAAGTTCTGACGAATTCTGACATCATAAGATACGTCATGACTGAGTTGTGGTGGCACCCATGGCTTGTTCACTCATCTGTGTTGTAACCTTTTTTAGACCAATCATTATTTTATTTATAATCTCTACTACAGATATCGTACTATATTTTCTGCTAACATATGGCAAAATTTACATCCCTTGGCCTGCCTTAGTTAGTCAGTTACCACGCATTTGATCATGAGAGAGGGTGTACAGGATATTTTACTCTCATGGCATCTGTGGCGGATTTCGATAGTGACGAGTTTATTCCTCATGAAGATACTTATTTAGATGTATCAGATGATGTTGGAGTGGCCCTGGTGAGAGAGGGTAGTGTTTGGAAACTCCCTGTACTGTTGTTTGCAGATGATACTGTGTTGTTAAGTGAAGACAGGGGAGCTGCAAGGCTTGGTGGATGAGTTTGGGAGAATGTGTAAGAAACGGAATCTAAAGGTGAATGTAGGGAGGAGTAAAGCGATGGTCTTTGAGAGAGGTGAAGTCAGTGAATGTACATTGAGGTTGGATGGTGAGGAAATGGAAAATGTGAGTACGTTCAAGTACATGGGTAATGTGATGAGTAAGGATGGAAGTTTGGAAGGTGAAGTGCTTGAAAGGTTACAACAAGGAAGAATGGTTGCTGATTCCTTGAAAGCATTGATAAGAAACAGGGAAGTGAGCATGGAAGTGAAAAAGTTACTACATGACAATATTGTGATACCATCTGTAACGTATGGAAGTGAAGCTTGGACATTGTTGGAGGGACACAAGTCAAGAGTGAGAGCAGTGGAAATGAGTTATTTAGGAGGAGCCTGTGGAGTCGCATGGAGAGACAGGCTGACAAATGAAGATATAAAGGAGCGTTGTGGTGTGGATGTGGATGTGATAGGAAGCGTTAGGTGGAACACACTGAGGCGATTTGGCCATGTGGAGAGAATGTAGAGAGAGAGACTGATGAGGAGAGTGTATGTGAGTGAGGTGGAGGGGGGGAGAGGAGGGGGAGGCTGAGGATGAGATGGAGGGATGGAGTGAAGATGTATATGAGAGAGAGGGGTGTGGGTTGGGAGCAGGGCAGTGAAATAAATGGCGGGGGACAGGGCGACATGGAGGCGATTTGTTTGTGGCCACCCCGTACGGGATTAAGGCATCTGGCAATGGATGGATGGTATATTCCAGTTTCGATTCGATTAATGTCCATGTGCCACAAGGATCAGTTCTGGCTCCAACCCTGTTCCTAATTCACATAAATGATCTCTTATCCGTCACTCATTATCCCATCCATTCATATGCAGGTGATCAATACTTCACAGTTCATTCACACTTAACCCGCCCCATCCCAACATTTTCTGGGCAGTGGTATGCCCCAGTCCCGACATTTTTGGATCTTTCCCCCCCCCCCCCTCAAACATCCGCTTTTGGTGAGAAACATCGAAAATTCATAGAGAAATCGCTCACCTGAGGTTTAAAATACTCATTCCAGGTAGGAGTACCTCCTTACCTTACAGGGTTTTCTATCAGGCTGGCTGCAAAGAAAACGAGTTCAATGGGAGGATAACTATTCTACACCACTCACAAACGGTATTTATTTATTTATTTGGTACGAATTTATATGTAGTACGAGAGTATATTGGTTTTCAAACGGTAATATAGGCATTATAAGCATTGTTTCACTCACTAAATCATCGCCATTCCTGACCTGTTTTTGCCACATTACCTGATCATCATTTCTAACTGTTTTTTCCTCTAATGTGTTTGTCCTCCACATTGTCATCGATTGGGGAATCACTCTGGCCCTGATTTTCGTACCGTGGCATGACATGGCTTTACTGGCCAGGTCACTGATAACAGGTGAATTGCTGAGAAAAGGTCATGCAGGGGGGGGAGGAGGTCATGCTGGGTAAGGCATTGTCCCTGCCTGGCATCTTGTAGAGGAAGGTGTCCCATGTATACGTGCCAAAAATCACTTGCGAAAATTGAAAATTGTGCAAATTAGGGACCTTGCAATGTCCTTGCAATGTTGCCGTGTTAATTTACGTCTCCGGGATATGAGTGCACATCATGTGAGGACGTGAATTCACGTCTCCGGGACGCGGCGGGTTAAACACCCATTCACAAAGTTCAGTATCTCTAACTCACATTCAGTATAGCAGTCTCCATAAATTACGACATATCTAAGATCACTGAATGGGGACAAACTAACATTGTCTCATTTAATGCTAGTAAAACCAAATCTAGACAGTTTGCTAATAGACAGATTTTGCCTAATTCTTGTGTTACCTTCAATGCTACTAATATTGCTATCTCTAAACATATTGAAATTCTCGTTGTTTCACATAACAGTGCCCTCTTCTGGACCTCTCATGTTAATTCATTTGCTAAAACTGCTTCAAAGAAACTTGGATTATAGTACAGAGTCCGTTACTTCTTCACTGACGAGCAGCTGGCTATAATTTATAAGGGTCATGTGCTCTTAGCTAGAATATTGCTCATCCTTGTGGAATGGATGTGGAAAGGTTGCACTAAAAAATCTAGACAAAATTCAGAACAAAGCTGTTAAAATTATTAATGACTCTACCATTACAAGTGAACTACCTCCCCCTACAAGTAAGAAGGAATGTTGCCTCCCTTGTATTATTTTACAGTTACTTTTATGGTAAATGCTCAGACGAAGTTGCATCCATTGCACCACCTCTTCATGCTTTCCCCCATGCTACATGGGCATCTGGTAAAACTCATGACTGGACTGTCACTCTGCCATATTGCAAAACTTCTGCCTATCAGAATTCTTTTATTACCTGAACTGCATATGTTTGGAACTTGCTTCCCCAGAGTGATTTCCCTCCAAACTTCAGCCTACAGTTGTTCAAGTCTAACTGCTACAGGTTTATTTGATTGGAGGACACCCATAATTTAGTGTACGGATTGTTTTTTTTCCATTCATTTGTTTTTTGTTCCTCTGTTCTGTTATAAAAAGGGGGGGAGGATCCCTTTTTTCCACTCATTAGTCAATGGAATGACTTTGTCCCATTGATGTGTGTGAAGCACGTTTACAAGGTCTAATAAAAAAAGTATCCAGCCATTAGTTGTTGGGGGGGAAGGAATCCTTACTGAGTTCAGACTTTAATCCCCTTCAAAGTATCTGCCTTGGGACTCGACACCCTTAAACCAGTGGTCCTTCCATTGCTGAAAACATTTTGCAAATTCAGTTTATGGGATCACCAACAAGATCTTTGTTGCATTTTTCTATATTTGTGTCCTCAAATCTCAAACTCTTCAGTGGCATCTTCAGTTTAGGAAATACAGTAGTCGAAAGTTGCAGGGAGCCATGTAAGGAGAGCAGGGAGCCTGCCAAACTTGTGTGATCCTGTGTTTGGCCAAATAATCCACAAGAGACGAGAGTTGTGGGAGGCAGAGGACTGGCAGCTCCACCACGACAGTGTTTCAGCTCACTCATCCCATCTCATCCAGGGTTTTTTGCCCAAATGCAGGATTACACAGGTCCAGCAGGGTCCCTGCTCAACTGGCATAACGCCATGGAAGTTTTGGCTTTTTCATAAATCAAAGATTTACAAGAGGATGAGAAAAAGTCAGAGTATAAGAGAGAAGTGGAGGAACGATTGGGCAAATATGAATTGGAGCAGATGGGAGACGTGGAAGGTGTGTTTAGGATATTTACAGAAGAAATATGTGCAGCATGTGAGGTGGTGTGTGGAAGGAAGAGAAGACGGAGGGGGTGCAAGGAACAGCGTGGTGGACTGAAGAGGTGAGACAGGCTGTGACACAAAAGAAGAAAGCATACAATGAATGGATGAAAAATAGGGGCGTGGAAGAAGTTGAGAGGCGGAAGAGAGAGTTATATGTAGAAAGAAAGAGAGAGATGAAAAGATTAGTAAGAGAGAGTAAGAAGAGAGTGCATGAGGAATTTGGAAGGAATTTGAGTGTAAAGTGGAGGGACTGTAAGAAAATGTTCTGGAAAGAGGTGAAAAGAGTAAGACAGGGTGAAAGTGAAGTTAGCTTGGGAGTGAAAGATAAAAATGGTAGATTACTAGTGGAGAAGGGAGAAAAAGTGAGCAGATGGAGAGAACACTTTAAGGAATTGTTGAACATAGAGGATGGAAGTAATGCGAGTATAAGTAGCTGGGGAATGGCTGGGAGAAGGAGGGAGGTGAGAAGACAGGAAGATATCAGTAGGATAAAAGTTGTGGAAGCAATGAAGAAAGTTAAATCGGGGAAAGCCCCAGGAATTGATGTAGTGTGTGGTGAAATGCTGAAGCATGGGGGAGAGATAGTAGTAGAATGGATGTGGAAGATGTGCAGATTGGCCTGGGAGGAAGGTAGAGTCCCGGAGGATTGGAAGTCAGGTATAATTATTCCCTTGTATAAAGGAAAAGGGGAAAAAGAAGTGTGTGGTAATCATAGGGGCATTTGTCTTCTTAGTATACTGTAATAGGAAAAGTGTATGGTAGGATACTTATTGACAGAGTTAGAGAAAGAACAGAGAAATTAGTTGGAGAAGAACAGGGAGGCTTTAGGAAGGGAAGAGGTTGTGTAGATCAGATATTCATTCTTAGATCTTTTGTGGAAAAGTTTCTAGAGAAGGGAAAGAAGTTGTATGTGGCTTTCATGGATTTGGAGAATGCATATGACAGAGTGGATAGACAAGGATTGTGGAAAGTGTTAAGAATATATGGAGTAGATGGGAAGTTGTTGAATGCTGTGAAGAGTATGTACGATGGTGCGAAGGCTGCAGTGCGTGTGGATGGTGAACTAAGTGAATTTTTCTCTTTGAAAGTTGGGTTGAAACAGGGATGTGTCATGTCTCCATGGTTGTTCAATCTGTACATGGATGGGGTAATAAAAGAGGTACAAGGTAGGGTAGTGGATGTTGCAGTGGCCCTGGTGAGAGAGGATAGTGTTTGGAAACTCCCTGTACTGTTGTTTGCAGATGATACCGTGTTGTTGAGTGAAGACGAAGGGGAGCTGCAAGGCTTGGTGGATGAGTTTGGGAGAGTGTGTAAGAAACGGAATCTAAAGGTGAATGTAGGGAAGAGTAAAGTGATGGTCTTTGCGAGAGGTGAAGTCAGTGAATGTACGGCGAGGTTGGATGGTGAGGAATTGGAAAATGTGAGTACGTTTAAGTACTTGGGTGGTGTGATGAGTAAGGATGGATGAAGTGCTTGAAAGGGTACAGCAGGGAAGAAAGGTTGCTGGTTCTTTGAAAGCAGTGATAAGAAACAGGGAAGTGAGCATGGAAGTGAAAAGTTACTACTGTACATGACAGTACTGTATTGTGATACCAACTCTAACGTATGGAAGTGAAGCTTGAACATTGCTGGAAGGACACAAGTCAAGAGTGAGAGCAGTGGAAATGAGTTATTTAAGAGGAGCCTGTGGAGTCACATGGAGAGACAGGCTGACGAATGAGGATATAAAGGAGCATTGTGGTGTGGATGTGGATGTGATAGGAAGCGTTATGAGGAACACACTGAGATGGTTTGGCCATGTTGAGTGAATGGAGGGTGAAAGACTGACGAAGAGAGTGTATGTGAGTGAGGTGGAGGGGGGAAAGAGGGAGGGGGAGGCCGAGTATGAGATGGAGGGATGGGGTGGAGAGGTATATGAGAGAGGTGGGTTTGAGTTGGGAGCAGGGCAGTGAAATGGCGGGGGACAGGGCGACTTGGAGGCGATTTGTTTGTGGCCACCCCGAACGGGATTGAGGCGTCTGGCAATAGATAGATAGATAGAAAGATGCTGCTGAAAGGTCTGAGATTTGAGCACACAAATGAGATTAAGACAAATGTGACAAAGATCTTGCATTCAGTCCAAAAAACTGACTCTGCAGAATGTTTCCAGTAAATGGAAGGACTGCTTAGCTAAGTGTGTTGAGTCCCAAGGGGCATACTTTGAAGGAGGTTAAAGTCTGAACTCAGTAAGTAAGCTCCCCCTCCCTCTTACCACCACCAGCAACTGCTAAAGACTGGATACTTTTCGATCACACCTCATACTGTAGAGGGAAGAAATGCAAACGGATCCAAATGAAAGAGGAAGGGGAGGGAGGGAACAGATGAGGTGAAGTGGAGTCAAGATTTTGAAGACTTGATTGATGATTCAGTGATGTGCCTGGCTCATTTGACTTAGCACAATGTTTTATAGTTTTCCTACTTTTGTTCTATCTCCCTACGTGTCAAGTGGGGTTGGTGGAGGATTAGTGCCCCTCCCTGTAAAACAATTAACTCTAAGCCCTTGGCCACCCCGTTTGGGATACATGGCATCTGGCAATGAATGAATGATGAATGAATACTTTGTTTCTGAATCCTACCTTATCACAACTTTTGTTGGGAAAAAGGATGATGATGATGATATGAAGTTATTTATCTTTGGCAGACTCAGGGCCATCTACAGTCGTTAGGCTGATGAGAGAGCTTCCATCACCTTGGATCAAGGCTGTGGTGGGGGCTGTTATTTTCCAGGAGGTCACCCAATCACCAAATGTAGCACTGATCCTCAGCAACTTAGTAAGTGATGTGTATTTGGGTTTGTTTCATTTGTGGCATTGCGATTGTTTTCCGTCTGTCTGTTGCCAGATGGCTCAGTCCCGCAAGTGTCTTCTGCTTTTTTATTTATTTTCATATATTTTTATTTTATTTTTTAAAAATCTTTGGGTGGTGTTTAACCACCCCGTGCCATTGCCGTTTTAAAATGGCATTATGCAACTGCGCGCTCAGTGCCAGTGCCATTTTAAAATGTCATATTTTCAAAAAATCATGGAGAGTGCAATTTTCAAACTAGGTTTGCAAAAATTGGTGAGGATGTACATCAACTCTTCCACCACCTTTCCTTAGGCACTCAAGCCTATACACGCACGTATTGAGTCATCGCCCTTGCTCAGCCTCACTCTACTTGTACCACTCATACTGTTCAGCCATGTTTCACCGCGGTCTCTCAGACAATGAGATTCAGGAGCTCCTGAAGGTGCCCTACACTGGCGAAAGTGACGTTGACGACAACATGCATGATACGGAGTATGTGCAACCGGAAGAGGAAAGTACTAGTGAGGAGGAAATACCCACACCATGGAAATCCAGGTATGTGGGGTATGCTAGTACCCGAGGGATGCAACCATCAGCCCATCGTCGCCTAGCCCTACGTGATGATGAGGAGGATTCAGATGAGGAAGGTGAGGCTTCTAGTATTCCTGGGTGGCTGAGAAAGCCAAGGATTTCCCCACGTGGGGTTGTAAGTGTTAGGAGGAAGAGAGGGAGATCTGGAAATATTCCACTGGCTGGGGACATTGGTGAGTCATCTTGCCCACGCTATCCCTTGCACCAACGTGACCCAGCCGGCCCTAGCACTTCAGGACGAAGTGTTCCCCCATTCCCCACACCCAGCACATGCACAGAAAGTGTTCCCCAATTCCCCATACCCAGCACATCTCGTGAAAGTGTTCCTCCTTTTGTTACATTTCCCAGCACATCGAGGGAAAATGTTCCCCAATTCCCCACACTTCCCAGCACCTCCAGTGAGACTTTTCCCTCCTTCCCCACACTTCCCCACAGCCCTTGGATGAGGGAGGTGATGAGGAGGAACTGACGTGGGAGTGACTATTCCAGATATACACCCGTTCACATACGAGCATGTTGCTGGGTGTACTGTACCTGAACTAACCCCATTTTCAAGTAGGCTGGATTTCTTTAGAAATTTCTTTACTGTGGACTTTGTATTGAGAATTGTAGCCCTTACAAATGCCTTTGCTGCCTTTAAGAGTGCAGGGGCAACACAGACACCACATAGCCAGTTGTTTGAGGTGGACTTGAGCCTAAAAGAGATGTATGTGCTCCTAGGCTTTGCACTTTTGATGGTGATTTTGAAAAAGAACCAGCTCCTCTCCTACTGGACCGTAGATCCACTAATGGAAACACCTATCTTTGGGAAAGTAATGGGGAGGAATCGGTTCCAATACATCCTGAGCAGACTGCATTTTTTTTTGACCTACTTGACCCTGCAGATGCAAACAACACGGACAGGATGAGAAGGATATGTGTGGTTTTCGATGACCTACGTGAGAAATTTCGTACCTCCTTTTCTCCCTGCAGAGACCTCGTCATAGATGAGAGTCTTGTACTATGGAGAGGTAATATTGCCTTCAGGCAATATATCCCCAGCAAAAGGCACAGGTTTGGTTTCAAAATCTTTGTGATGTGCGACTGTAAGACTGGGTGTGTGCAGGACATAGTCCTGTACACAGATGTTCAGACAGACATCGTTGAAGATTGAACCTGGGTCTGTCTGGGGCTGTGGTGAAGATGATGATCGATGAGTACCTTCATCATGGGCACATCCTGTACCTGGACAACTGGTACACAAGCCCCCTTCTGGCCAGGTACCTTCACCTTCAGGAGACAGGTCTGTGTGGCACTGTGAAAAAGAGCTGCAGGCATATGGTGAAGGTGGGGAGGAAGCTGCAAAGGAACGAAGTTGCCTTTTACAAGGCCAAAAACATCCGTGCAACAGCCTGGTATCACAATAGAGAAGTCTTCGTCCTCTCATCTGTACACAGGCCACTTGTACACCACACCGACAGCATCGACTACAGGACAGAAGGGCGGCATCACGTCTGGAACAGAACCTGTCCTGGTCTACAGTGTTAATTGCGACAGGTAGATCAGTCGGACGCAATGATTTCCAGCGTGCATTGTGCCAGGCCTACGATGAAGTGGTACAAGAACCTATTCTTCCACCTCCTCGACATCACAGTCCTAAATGCTAATCTGCTCCACACTCAGGTAACCGGCGTAAACGAGACCTTTGAGGGCTATGTTCATGAGCTGGTGCAGGAAATACTGGGGGAATACTGAGAGGAAAGGACTGCTGCTCGCCACCGCCGCACCGCTGCAACACCTATCCACCTCACCGGTCGCAACTTCCCCATGATCATCCCTCCCACTGAGACTCCTCAGAATCCGCAACGAAGGTGTCGTGTGTGCAAATAGCACTGCAAGGCCACGTACTCAGCGAAAGGACTCTGGGTATATGTGTGCACAATGCAACATTGGTCTGTGCATCTATCCTTGCTTTGAGGAGTACCACACTCTTCAAAACTGTTAAGACAGTGAAAGACTCTTGTAAATATTTTCTCATAAGTGTAGGGACTGTATGTAGTGAAGTAATGTTGGGATCATAAGTGTAAGATGATGTATTCACAGTGAGACACTCAGAAATACTCTTACAGTGTCTGTGTACATTGAAGGCATGTTGTAAATAATTTACCGTAAGTATAAGTGCATTACTTAGTGAAGTAAAGTTGTACGTAAGTTACTGTAAATGTAAGATGAAGGATGCACAGTGAGAGAGATACGTGACAGGTGTTGCAGTACTAAGTGATATATATGGGAAAAAAATAAAGTTTACTGCATGAAATCAGGTGAAAAAAAAAAAAATTATTCGTATGAAGTGAACTGAAAAGTGTAAAAAACATTACTAGACCTTCCCAGAGTAACATTGGCCAGAATACTTGAGTTTACCTTCATAGAAAACGAGGTTTTCTCCCACCTTCGCTGCAGGCCGTCTGGGAAACCACACGTGAGGGGCTGACCGGGGACTTCCAGAAAACGCACTTGTAGCCTCTGGTGAGTCCTTTAACCCCTAAACCTTGATTTGCGTGTCTCACGGTCATATTCGCGCGCCGACAGACTCTCTAAAAATATTTACCCAAAATCAGTTATTAGTCCTAGAATATTAAAATTACAGATGCATATGGCACATACCTTCAGCTTTCTCCTGGGATGTTTGTTGAGCCTTCATCGAGTACCGTAGGACTTGTGGAGACCTGTGAAGCTGGGTAACGAAGTCTTCACTTTACACTTCCCGACAACCTGTAATATGATTACCACAGCCTGATATTATCACTAGAAACACTATTCTATGATTCTCAAATAGTTTGGAATCCATACTTTAAAAAAAAAAAAAAAAAAAAAAAAAAAAAAAAAAAAACACTGTGCAAGCAATGAAAATTACGAGTGCGTATGACTTTCCCAATTGCGCTCTTTCACCGCTGGTGTTCTGTCATTTATTATTCATAAAAACACTCACACTTTATATTTCTATTACTATATAACACTTATATATATCTGCAGTCTTTATCCATAAGTTTCCTCAGTAATAGTAGTTTATTGTCACTGTAGGCATTCAGTTTCTCTTTCAGTAAAATACGTAGCATTCACTTTCTGGTCCTGTATACTAGCGTTGAGAGCGAATCTGTCACTTTCACTTCCACTTTCATAACTCATATTATTCATACATGCTAGAGTGAAACTTTCACTTTCATTACTCCTAGTATATATACTCATATTCTTATATTACTACTCATTTACATGTCTGTTTACATTCTCTATTTTATTTACATTATTTACATTTCTGTTTTATTTACACTGTGTTATGCAGTGTCACTTGAAGTAACTTATAAAACTATTTTCCACTGTTCACTTATATTTACATTCATTGCTTTCACTTGCTATTTACACATTATTTACATTTCCACTTGCACTGTTTTACTCACCAGAAAGATCATAGTCACTGTCCATCATTTTCATTGATAAATTAGCCAGTTCACGTTCAACAGCAGTCACTTAGCCTTTTACCCCTTTCCACACGAGGTTTAGTAGGGAGTAGAGGTCACAGGGCCCTTTGCAAGGGGCTAAAAAGCGGCGCAATTGGACAGGCGCGAATCTGACGTGGTTTCACCTTGAAAGACAACAATAAACTGAATACAGCGTGGTGGCCTAGGGGGAGTGCAATGCTGCCAATGTCAGCGTGGTGACAGCTGCTAATATATACGCTATGAAATGATTGGCAGGAAATCTAGACAATACATAATAAATTAGGTAGTTCCAGGTGAATGTAAATATCACTTAGGCTTCTCCCTTCCATTCTTATGTATATTTTTATTACGAGAATAGATCATACAGCATATTTCAAGGGGAAATAAAGAGCGAAAATTAGCGAACGAGTGCATGTGAGGTGTTGTCAGGTGATAATTAGCCAAGTCCAGGTGTATGACACTATCACTTACCTTATTTCTTTTTTGTATATATTATTTGGTATAAGAATAGGGCATAGGGCTTATTTCAAAGGATGAAATCAGTGGAAAATTCCGGGGATGATTTACTTAGCGTAGCACGGCCGGGCAGGCGAGAGGAGAGGGTACTGGAGGGGAGGTAGGGAGGGGAGTCAAGAATGGGGGAAAATGGCTAAATTGTCAACAATGGATGGGAGTACAGATGAGATTAGGAGTGCTGACTAGTGTTGGACACTGGCAGTACTGATAGATGATACAAGCCACCACTTAGAAGCCCGGGCGAATTCAAAATAACACAGAATCACAAAAGTGACGCCCTGCGGTATGATCCCTTGCTCCCAAGCGTCACGAAAGTGACACCCTGCAGTTAAGGGGTTAATGGTCATATTCGTTTTTTTCACGTCAAAATCTATCATTTTATCCTTAAAAAAAAAAAAAAAAATGAAAAAAAAAATGAAAATTGGCCAGCACTGACATGCCATTTTATGTCTGGGGTATCCGGCACATGGCGGGTTAATTGTCATATTGTCACTGCATTGTCATAAAAGCCATGTAACTGTTCCAGCGGGCTTAAGTGCTTCAACCCTCCGGCCCTCTCCTGGTGATGACCCAGTGAGATGCTTGGAACCACTGTCTGACTCACTTCATCATTTCTACAACATTTGAGGCCATTCCTCTAACTCTTTCTCTCTGTTGAGCACCACCTCTCCTCCTCTAAACATCATCACCTTTTCCTAACTGAGACCCAGCTGTCTGAGGCAACTGATAACAAACATTTCTGTTTATCCTCCTACTTTCTCTATACTCATTTCAAAGCCAAAGGTGGCTATTGCATATATATATACACAACGACACATCTTGCTCTCATGTTCCTGAGCATGATTCATCTGAATTCTCTACTCTCTGACTTCGGCTTTCCTGTCATTCTCTGACTTAATATATTTGTGCTGTTTACTTATCCCCTAATTCTGCTGACTATGAAAAGTTCTTTGCCTATCTTACTTCTGAGATGGAACACATCCTATCCATTTCTCCTTTCTCTGAAGTCTCTGTCTATCTATCTATCTATTGCCAGACGCCTCAATCCCGTTTGGGGTGGCCACAAACAAGTCGCCTCCAAGTCACCCTGTCCCCCGTCATCTCACTGCCCTGCTCCCAACTCACACACCCCCTCTCTCATATACCTCTCCACCCCATTCCTCCATCTCATCCTCAGCCTCCCCCTCCCTCTTCCCCCCTCCACCTCTCTCACATACACTCTTCATCAGTCTTTCACCCTCCATCCTCTCCACATGGCCAGACCACCTCAGTGTGTTCCTCATAACGCTTCCTATCACATCCACACCACAACGCTCCTTTATATCCTCATTCGTCAGCCTGTCTCTCCGTGTGACTCCACAGGCTCCTCTTAAATAACTCATTTCCACTGCTCTCACTCTTGACTTGTGTCCTTCCAACAACGTCCAAGCTTCACTTCCGTACGTTAGAGTTGGTATCACAATACTGTCATGTAGTAACTTTTTCACTTCCCTGTTTCTTATCACTGCTTTCAAAGAACCAGCAACCTTTCTTCCATGCTGTACCCTTTCACACACTTCACCCTCCAAACCTCCATCCTTACTCATCACACTACCCAAGTACTTAAACGTACTCACATTTTCCAATTCCTCATCATCCAACCTCGCTGTACATTCACTGACTTCACCTCTCTCAAAGACCATCACTTTACTCTTCCCTACATTCACCTTTAGATTCCGTTTCTTACACACTCTCCCAAACTCATCCACCAAGCCTTGCAGCTCCCCTTCGTCTTCACTCAACAACACAGTATCATCTGCAAACAACAGTACAGGGAGTTTCCAAACACTATCTTCTCTCACCAGGGCCACTCCAACATCCACTACCCTACCTTGTACCTCTTTTATTACCCCATCCATGTGCAGATTGAACAACCATGGAGACATGACACATCCCTGTTTCAACCTAACTTTCAAAGAGAAAAATTCACTTAGTTCACCATCCACATGCACTGCAGCCTTTGCACCATCATACATACTCTTCACAGCATTCAACAACTTCCCATCTACTCCATATATTCTTAACACTTTCCACAATCCTTGTCTGTCCACCCTGTCATATGCTTTCTCCAAATCCATGAAAGTCGCATACAACTTCTTTCCCTTCTCTAGAAACTTTTCCACTAAAGATCTAAGAATGAATATCTGATCTACACAACCTCTTCCCTTGCTAAAGCCTCCCTGTTCTTCTCCAACTAATTTCTTTGTTCTTTCTCTAACTCTGTCAATAAGTATCCTACCATACACTTTTCGTATTATACTAAGAAGACAAATGCCCCTATGATTACCACACACTTCTTTTTCCCCATTTCCTTTGTACAAGGGAATAATTATACCTGACTTCCAATCTTCCGGGACTCTACCTTCCTCCCAGGCCAATCTGCACATCTTCCACATCCATTCTACTACTATCTCTCCCCCATGCTTCAGCATTTCACCACACACTCCATCAATTCCTGGGGCTTTCCCCGATTTAACTTTCTTCATTGCTTCCACAACTTTTATCCTACTGATTTCTTCCTGTCTTCTCACCTCCCTCCTTCTCCCAGCCATTCCCCAGCCACTTATACTCACATTACTTCCATCCTCTATGTTCAGCAATTCCTTAAAGTGTTCTCTCCATCTGCTCACTTTTTCTCCCTTCTCCACTAGTAATCTACCATTTTTATCTTTCACTCCCCTGCTAACTTCACTTCCACCCTGTCTTACTCTTTTCACCTCTTTCCAGAACATTTTCTTACAGTCCCTCCACTTTACACTCAAATTCCTTCCAAATTCCTCATCCACTCTCTTCTTACTCTCTCTTACTAGTCTTTTCACCTCTCTCTTTCTTTCTACATATAACTCTCTCTTCCGCCTCTCAACATCTTCCACGCCCCTATTTCTCATCCATTTATTGTATGCTTTCTTCTTTTGTGCCACAGCCTGTCTCACCTCTTCAGTCCACCACGCTGTTCCTTGCACCCCCCTCCGTCTTCTCTTCCTTCCACAAACCACATCACATGCCTCACATATTTCTTCTGTAAATATCCTACACACACCTTCCACGTCTCCCATCTGCTCCAATTCATATTTGCCCAATCGTTCCTCCACTTCTCTCTTATACTCTGCCTTTTTCTTATCCTCTTGTAACCTTTCCACTCTCCTTGCAACTACTCCTTCCTCTCGTCTTTCCCTTCTTCTATTCCTCCATCTTACTTGAATTCTAATTCTGGCCACCACCAAGTAGTGGTCAGAAAGTCCACTACCCCAACCTCTGTGAGCTCTTGTATCCATTACACATCTTCGTATCCTTTCATCCACACACACATAATCAATCATTGCCTTCCTTTCATTCAGTTCACCACCCACCCTTCTCATCACTCGCCATGTATACCTGTGGATCATTTTATGCCTGAAGAGGGTATTGGCTATCACCAACCCTCTCCCAAATAGTTTTATAGATTTTTCAGTGGCAAATTGAAACAAAAGGAAGGAATCACCAAACTGAAAGTAGAAGGAGAGGTCTATAAAGATGCGGCATTGCAGGCAGAAATAATGAACAAATGTTTCCAATCGGTTTTCACTAAAGAAGGATTTTGTGGAGGGGGTGGGCGTGACTGGAAATGTATCGATAAAAGACATAAAAGTGGAAGTGCAGGAAGTGTATAAATTACTGGAAACTCAAGATGTAAGGAAAGCCCCAGGACAGGATGGAATCTCTACCTGGGTACTGAAAGAATGCAGAGAACAACTGGCAGATGAGATTCACGATTTAACTGTGTTCTCTGAAAGATGGGAAAGTGCCTTGTGAATGGAAGAGGGCCAATGTGGTACCAATTTATAAAGGTGAAAACAAGGAAAACCCCCTGAATTATAGACCAGTGTCCTTGACCAGCGTAGTTGTAAAATTGTGCGAGAGAATACTGAAAGACAGATGGATAAAATATCTGGAGGAGATGAACGTATTGGCTGAGAGCCAGTTTGGATTTAGAAGTGGAAGGTCATGTGTTTCCAACTTGCTGAGCTTTTACTCAAGAGCGTTTGATGTGCCACAGGAGAGAAACAGCTGGGTGGATTGTGTGTATCTAGATTTGCTGAAAGCCTTTGACAAGGTACCCCACAAACGACTAATGTGGAAATTGGAACACTTGGGAGTGAAGGGAAATATCCTGGAGTGGATGAGAGACTTCTTGAGAGAGACAAATGAGGACAGCAATAAAGGGCAAGATGTCCGGATGGAGTTGAAGTAACAAGTGGAGTCCCACAGGGCTCGGTGTTATCGCCAGTAATGTTCTTGATTTACGTAAATGATATGGTAGATGAAGTGAACAATTATGCATGTCTGTTTGCTGATGATGCAAAGATCTTGAGGAGAGCAGAAGTTGAGGAAGACTGTAAAATGCTGCAGGATGACCTGAATAGGATCCAAGATTAGAACCAGCTGTGGGAAATGAAATTTAATGCAAAAAAATGTAAAATATTGGAAATGGGTAAGAGTGCCAAGAGGCCATCACTGAATTACATGATGGGTAATGGACCAATCAAGAAAGTGAGAGAAGAGAAAGATTTGGGAGTGCTGGTCCAGGATAGTTCGTCACTGGAAAAACACGCTAACAAGATAGTTAGAGAGACGTACAATCTCTTGACAAACATGTGAGTGGCATTCCATTACATAGATGAGGAAATTATGAAAAAATTGATAGTGGCCATGATCCTCCCCAGATTGGAATATGCGGCAGTAGTGTGGTCCCCACACAAGAAGAGAGATGTAAATAAAATCGAGAGAATACAAAGAACAGCAACCAAGATGGTCCCTAGCCTGGCAGATCTGTCTTACAGAGAAAGGCTGGAAAAGCTGGATCTGCCTTCCCTAGAAGAAAGGAGAGAGAGGCGCGATATGATTGCAGTGTTCAGGGCCATAATGGGACTAAATAAAATTGATAAAAATGATCTGTTTGTATGGGATGGGAGAGTAACAAGAGGACACAGAATAAAACTGAAAAAGCCAAGTTGTTTGAAGGATATCAAGAAATATAGCTTTCCATATAGATTCATAGACCTGTGGAACAGTCTGGACAAAGATATTGTCCAATCTAATAACTTAAACGAGTTCAAAGCAAAATTTAACTTAATGAGAAAAAGAGACGGGACCCCACAAGCGTAGCTCTTTTCCTGTATATCACAACTAGGTAATACACACACACACACACAAAACAAAAAAGGGGGGGTGGGGGCAGTCCTGATTGACTTGAATACAGGTGGTTCCGAGGCAGGGAGATACATTTAGGGTGTCCCCGCCGCATCAACTTCAACTCTCTCGTTCCTGTCGCCAGTCTCACCCTCATCACTTGACAGAACCATTTTCTTACATGCCTCTGCCTCATTCACCTCTCTCATAGAACCTTAAGTCCAAAGATGACACGACTGACATCACATCATCATCGTTTTTCCCACGAACTGTAGCAAACGATGTAGAGGCAACTGGGTCCTGTTGTTCTTAAGTTCGGTAGTAGCTTGCGATGAGTGTTTGTTTTCTTCTGTTGACTTCAATAGTGTGCCTATCAATGTACTAATGAAGAGTGGTTTCTACTCCACTGAGCACTTCCTGTGTCCTAAGGTAGCTGGTTTCACTTGCCTTGACCTCTTCCCTCATAACATCCACTGCCGCTAGAATTGTACTGATCTTCCACACTGGTAAATCTTCATCCTCCATTGGATCCTGCTCAACAAGTTGCTCAGATCTTGCCTCTTGTCCAGTGTTTACTGGGGGGGGGGAGGGGGGGAGGTTGTTCAGTATAGGAGATAGCGGTTATGGCCTACTGTTTCCCCAATTTCGTTCACTCGGGGTTCAACTCGTTCATTATAGTTTTGTTGACCTGATTACCCCCTGCTCATTCACTTGGCGAATCGTTTACTCTGAATACATTCACTGTGCGAGGGCACTGTATATATACCGTACTCGTCAGAAGTATCGAGCTCCCTGCGTCCCTACTACGAAACAAACCTTTCAACATTGGAAAAACATATATGATGCATTTTATATCCCTTTAGTGCTTTGTAGGGTATCTTTACGCTTCTTCACGGACCTGAGACGTCTTGGAAGTGAAAGGGCGAGGCTCCTGAGGTGCTGGAGGGGTATTTTCTCCCAGAAGTCATGAATTGCGGCTTCCAACTTAGGCAGAGAGCTCACGTCCTTCCCTTGGAGACTCTTCTTTACAAGGTACCAGAGGTTTTCAATTGGGTTGAGGTCTGGGCTCTTTCCTGGCCAGTCTTTCATGAATGAGACCTCGCAGTCATGAAGCCAATTGGTGACCTTGTGAGCAGGTGCATCGTCCTGCTGAAACACTCGTGCACCTGTTAGCCAAAGGAGTCTGGTAAATGATCACACAGAAGCTCCAGGTAAACATCCTGATTCACTCTAATGTTCTTTGGAAGCACAACAAGCTTCCCCAAACCTTGACCAGAAAAACAAGCCCATACCATGAGTGAATCAGGATGTTTAACTGTGCTTTCTACATACCGTGGGTCAAGTAGGTCACTACCTTTGCGTCGGTACACACGTGCTCCTCTGTTACAGGTGACACTAAACGTTGCCTCATCAGACCACAACACTGACAACCATTGCTCCTCATCCCAGTTGAGATATTTATTAGCAAAGGAAAGCCTACGAAGTCACTGTTTTTTTTGTGAGAAGAGGCTTCTTCACAGGCTTGTGACTTGTGTAACCAAGTTCATGAACCCTACGAGACACAGTTCTCACAGACACCTCACCAAACACTTCCAGGTTGCTTTCCTTTATTTTCCTTGCACTTACACGAGGATTAAACTCCACTGCACGTTTTAAAACATTAACAGACCTTGGGGAAGTTTTCCTAGGCCTACCAGACCGCGATTTCTTTGTGGGAACTTCACCACTGTTTTCCACTTGAAACCGCGCGCACCAACGACGCACTGTCGATCGTGCCACACCAACCAATTCACTAATTTCCTTTGTCTGGTGGCCTGCCTCCTTTAGAGCAATGATCTGGGATATGATTTCACTCGATAGTTCATGGGTAGGTGCCATAACAAAGTTGTGAAAGCCAGAACACTGCGGGGCACTCTGTAAAAAATGGCGCAATAAGAGAGGGAGACGTGGCGGAGTTCCTCTCTCTCAGGCACCCCATGGGCAACTGAGGCGGGAACCAACCAGCGCGTCGGAAGGCCTCAGGGTACCGTGACGTCATGCTAGCGCCGCAAACTTGTGGCTCAGTTTTTACCCCCAGAAATGGGTGATTCTTTTTGGCCATAAGTATTGCGCGCCCGGCGGAAAGCGCTGCATAATTTTGACGAGTACTGTATACCTATACAGTAATCCCTTGATTATCCAACGCAGTAGAGCCAAAGGCATATCTGGATACGTGCAGTGTCTGGATACAGAGCAATATCCTCTACCATACCCATACCCTGCCTCTACCCAACTTACTTTGTATAGCACCCTTCCTAATTTTGGCAGTGTTCTGCCGTCCTTTTGCTGTTTATAGACATCAAAACACACATACAATATGCAGTATAATCCTAAACACTAAGGAAAAATGCATAAACAACAAATGAACAAAAAAAAAAAAAAGATACCAGGATGCACAGTACCCCTCCTAATTTTGGCAGTGTTCTGCAGTCTTTTGGCTCTTTTTTGAGATCAAAACACACATTGGAATATGGAATATATTCCTAAACACCAAGAAAACGATTCATAAACATCAACAGCAAAAAACTACCAATATGTGCAGTACCACTCTTAATTTTGGCAGTGTTCTGTAGTCTTTTGGCTCTTTTTAGACATCAAAACACACATTGGAATGTGCAGTATAATCCTAAACCCAAGAAAACAATGCATAAACAACAAAAATACCAATATGCACAGTACCCCTCCTAATTTTGGCAGTGTTCTGCAGTCTTTCAACTGTTTTAGGCATCAAAACACACAATGCAATATGCAGTATAATCCTAAACACTAAGAAAACACTGCATAAACAAACAAACCAAAAAAAATACTATATATGCACAGTACCCATCGTAATTTTGGCAGTGTTCTGTGGTCTTTCGGCTGTTTTTAGACATCAAAACACACATTGCAGTATCATCCTAAACACAAAGAAATCAATACATATATATATACCTGTATAATAAAAATTAAAAAAACACAGTACACTTACCACCCAGTGAACAGCAGACATCGTCATATCGCGCCAGGCTGCACCAGCTCTACGGGTATCCCATGTGGTCTAGTGGCTAACACACCCACCTAACAAAGGTCAAAGAACTCCTCCTCCTTCGTTATCGTCATCGTCATTAGCCCTGCCCACCTCGAGACTCTCTGAAGACAGCCGCAAGTTCACGTCTAATAGCTACTCAGAGGCTGTTGATGTGCTTGGTTGTGGGTCCAAGAATGAAGACTGGGGTCGAGAGGGTGGTAGTGGTGGTGGGGAGAAGGGGTTGGCACCTGTGGGGATGTCGGGCTTGAAGAAGGGGTCTATCTTCATCTGAAAATATGAGTGGCGATTTTGTTGGAGGATGACAGCGTCCCTGACTGCCCGCAGATCCATCACCAGCTTGAACGGCACCAACTCCCTGTCACAATGAAGGTGCTTAGCATATTTGAGTACCTGCTTAATGCCGCCCTGTAGTGCACCAAGACAAGGGAGTGATGGGGTGGCCAGAGTTGGAGCATTGCTTTCCTGTGTCAGCCCTGCAGAGATAGCAGCAGTGATCTCTTCATCAGACAACATCTGAAAACCTGGATTGCTGCCATTGTCGATGTCCACATGCTCGCCTATGTTTTGGAGCTAAAGGTGGAAATTGTGCACAGCCTCACATCCCTGAAGGAGACAACCAACAACATTTCCAAGGTTTTGATGGAGACTTCCTTTTAAGCAATGGCCCAATTGAACACCACAGACTTGACTATCGCCGCGGATCCTCCAGAGTCCGCTTCCCACGTGTGTCAGCCCCTTCCTCGTCCTCAAGCACCACCATCACCTCGTCAAGGAACCTCCAACGGTACAGTCTCTTGGCCACCATGATAACACCATTATCCATTGATTGAATGAGAGCAGTTGTATTAAGTGGCAGAAACACAGCCATTATCACCAACCAAATCCTCCTTCGATGGATGCGCAGGGGCATTGTCGAGGATCAGGAGAGCCTTCACCTGGCTACAAGGGATACTAGGTTCCTCTGTTTGATAATGGATAACCCCCATGACAAAGTGTCTGTGGAACCAATCTCTGACGATCTCTGTGGTAAACCAGGCCATCACAGAATGGTACCACACAACAGGCAGGCTATCCATCAACCCACGGCTGTTTTGCACATCCAACAGTAACGTGTTTGAGGCAGTGCATCCCGTTAGCATTGGCACAGCACAACACCGAGACACGTTGTTTGGATAACTTCTGACCAGGCATAGTCTTCTCCGTCTTTTCTGCCATGGTGTTGGTGGGCAAGGAGCGGAATAACAGGCCAGTTTCGTCAAAATTGTATACATGACCAAGAGCAATGTCCTCTTTCTCAGTCAGGTGCTGCACTTTCTGGCGAAACGGCTCAACATCCTCCACTGCCGCCCCCAAAGCCTCACCCTGTGCCTTACCATCAGTAAGTCCATGCCGAAGTTTGAACCGGAAGAACCAACCCTTGAATGCCTTGAAGTCGTGCACATTGTGCAGGCGTGCAAACTTCTTGGCTGCAGCCTTCAACTCGGTCCCTTATACAAACACGCTGGTCCCATGT
This sequence comes from Coenobita brevimanus, assembly GCF_032717465.1. Classification (NCBI taxonomy): domain Eukaryota; kingdom Metazoa; phylum Arthropoda; class Malacostraca; order Decapoda; family Coenobitidae; genus Coenobita; species Coenobita brevimanus. The sequence continues at coordinate 4,292,126 of NC_137061.1, read as the reverse complement.
ACAAGCATGCTGGCACTCCTTTGCTGGCAGAACCAAACCAAAGTCGACTGGTCAGTGCTGGCATGGCGGGGCTGGAACATCACCTTCCGGTCGCCTTTTTGAGTGGTATCGCCAGTGTCCTGTCCGTACTGAGGAAGCTTGTCCCATGATTTCCTGATATCAACCAAGGATGAGTGGGCCAAGTCATGTTCACGAACAATGCATGAAGTTGACCATCCCGCGTCATCCTTGCGCAGTATCTCACACATCTTCTCCAGAGTCAAAAACCTCTTGTTTTTCTTGGGCGGTGGTGGGGCCATCATCACACACGCAAGAACACCACAGAGGAGGGTTAAGGCCTGCAGAAGGTACGGCACCATCACAAATGCAGCAATGGAAGCTGCCATTGTTTAACCTCAGCCAAGCATGTCCACAAGCGGAGAGATAAAGGCAGGAACAGAGGTGCAGTAGCGCTGGGGAGTGTACGGGATTGCCATGTCTCTGCCCACGCTTGGCTATGAACATGCAAGCAAAAAGCGGCACACTGACCTACGAGCGCAGGCTTGCGTAGGCAAATGTCAGAATGTGGCAAACACTGGGTCCCTGTACATCATGGGCCTAAGGAGTGCCCGAGTATTGCGGATGACGATGTGACTTTGACCATTTGGTAAGGAGGCAGATGGTTGTGCATGGCCGGGAGTTTCTGACCAATCCGGGCAGCCAGGGGATTTCGGCCATTCGGTAGTGAGCCGGACAGCCATTCTCGCTCAGCTTGTGGGTTATGCTCTGTTTTCCTCCCTGCTCCTGGAATGTTACCAGTGATTGGGGTGGCTGGGGGATTTCAACCATTTGGTAGGTAGCCTACCAGCCATTCTTGCTCAGCTTGTAGATTACAGTCTATTTTCCTCACATACTGCTGGTATGTGTCTGGTGATCAGGGTGGCCAGAGTATTTCAACCATTTGGTAGGGAGCTGGACAGCCTTGTTTTGCTCTGCTTGTGTGTAATGGTCTATTATTACCTGCACGTGGACAGAGAGGCTGGTGAGCCACCCAACGGACTTTTTTTTTTTGACTTAGTAGGCCTGCTGGCCAGCCAGGGTGGCAGGGGGATTTCGACCATTCGGTAGGGACAGCCATTCTCGCTCAACTTGTGGGTTACGCACTGCTTTCCTTGCCTGGTGCCAGTATGTTACCGGTGATTAGGGTGGCCAGGGGATTTCGACCATTCGGTAGGGAGTCGGACAACCTTGTTTGGTGTGCTTGTGGGTTACAGTCAGTTACCCAAGCATGGACAGAGAGGCCAGTGAGGCACCCAATGGATTTTTTTTTTTTTTTTTTTTTTTTTTTTTTTTTTAAGGCTGTAGGCCAGCGGTTCGCTAACAACTGAACTTTTATGTCCAGTTACAGACAAATATATCCGGATACGGACCTAATAGGACCAAGGTCTAACATCCGCATACGGAGCATGACCAGATATGGAGTGGCCGGATAATTGAGGGATTACTGTTTATATATATATATATATGTATGTATATTTACACACACATGCATACAGTATTTAGCCAGTGATCCTTTGGTTATAGCGGTCCATCCCATCACTGCGAGATGAAAATCTGCACTCCTGCTGCTATAGCGCATTTTTTGGCTCAAAAACTTTATTATCCCACACCTGAGCTAGACCAGCCCCAAAGCTCACCAACTTTGACCTGGTATGTCAGCCTACATCATCATCACAGGAGTGAATAGTTTTCATTCGTCAGGACCTTTTAGCCATGATGCTTATTTTTCATTGGCCCACGCCATCACAGCTGGGGTAGAAGATGAGTTTCACGAAGCTTTATCCATGCCCCAGAGTTGTGAAGAGCAATAATCGAGGTAAAGTGTATGCTAATACAGTATAGTAAAACCCCATGTTTAGCAACATCTTCTTCCATGGTTTTATGGTTAGCGCTCACCTGCAAATATTCCCAAACTCTGGGTTTGGCTCCAAAAACCCCTCTGTTTGTGGCGAGAAAACATAAACCAACTGCACTTACGGAAAGTGATCATCACTTGTTTGTCACCATTGCCGCAAACCTGCCATGCACCCCGTTCTGTGTGTTTAAACCCGCTCCCTGTCCCTTTTTTTTTTTTTTTTTTTTCTGTGCCTTGCCACTTGTGTTCCTGGTTTTACTCTTGCCCTATGGCTTCCTGCTGCTCTGGAGGTTTCGGAGGTGGTCCTTGGGGTGAGAGAAGTGATGGTAAGAGGTCAGAAAGGTAAGGGGAAAATGAAATGTGACTACCGTGTTGGTGCTAAGAAGTGTGTGAATGACAGTGATTTGAAAAGTAAAATTGTGGTGCAGATGGAGAAGGGTGCTAAGAATTCTGAAATTTGTAAAATGCTTAAGACTCCTGAGTCAGCAGTGAGAAGCATGAGGAAGAAGTGCGACAAGTTAGCCTCACCACGTACCTTGGAAATTACACCCTGATCCCTTCCATTGAGCACCTCACACCAGCCTTCCAAGTAAGCTTCCTTGCCAGTTATAGTAAAAGTTTGATAAGTCGGCCCTGCAGAAGGTGGAATTTCCGGTAAGTCGAACTCTGACAGAGGTGTGTAGTGTTTATTCAGAGTTAAATTTTAGTTTCTTTTATTCCAAGTGCTACATTTTAGTTCATTATATTCCAAGTGTTACATCTTAGTTTATTTTATTGTAAAGTGCAGTAAATAAGTGCAGAACTTTACGTAATTAAGTGACTGTTGCACCCTCCAGCTATGCAACCTTCTATCCTAGCATAGCCAGTGACATGCACCAAATTGTTTTTCTATCTTTCTGTCTATTGCCAGATGCCTCAATCCCGTTTGGGGTGGCCACAAACAAATCGCCTCCAAGTCGCCCTGTCCACCGCCATTTCACTGCCCTGCTCCCAACTCACACCCCCCTCTCTCATATACCTCTCCACCCCATCCCTGCATCTCATCCTTGGCCTCCCCCTCCCTCTACCCCCCTCCACCTCACTCACATACACTCTCTTCGTCAGTCTTTCACCCTTCATCCTCCCCACATGGCCAAACCACCTCAGTGTGTTCCTCATAACGCTTCCTATCACATCCATATCCACACCACAATGCTCCTTTATATCCTCATTCGTCAGCCTGTCTCTCCATGTGACTCCACAGGCTCCTCTTAAATAACTCATTTCCACTGCTCTCACTCTTGACTTATGTCCTTCCAACGACGTCCAAGTTTCACTTCCATACGTTAGAGTTGGTATCACAATACTGTCATGTAGTAACTTTTTCACTTCCATGCTCACTTCCCTGTTTCTTATCACTGCTTTCAAAGAACCAGCAACCTTTCTTCCCTGCTGTACTCTTTCAAGCACTTCACCCTCCAAACCTCCATCCTTACTCATCACACTACCCAAGTACTTAAACATACTCACGTTTTCCAATTCCTCACCATCCAACCTCGCTGTACATTCACTGACTTCACCTCTGTCAAAGACCATCACTTTACTCTTCCCTACATTCACCTTTAGATTCTGTTTCTTGCACACTCTCCCAAACTCATCCACCAAACCTTGCAGCTCCCCTTTGTCTTCACTCAACAACATAGTATCATCTGCAAACAACAGTACAGGGAGTTTCCAAACACTATCCTCTCTCACCAGGGCCACTCCAACATCCACTACCCTACCTTGTACTTCTTTTATTACCCCATCCATGTACAGATTGAACAACCATGGAGACATGACACATCCCTGTTTCAACCCAACTTTCAAAGAGAAAAATTCACTTAGTTCACTATCCACACGCACTGCAGCCTTCGCACCATCGTACATACTCTTCACAGCATTCAACAACTTCCCATCTACTCCATATATTCTTAACACTTTCGACAATCCTTTTCTATCCACCCTGTCATATGCTTTCTCCAAATCCATGAAAGCCGCATACAACTTCTTTCCCTTCTCTAGAAACTTTTCCACTAAAGATCTAAGAATGAATATCTGATCTACACAACCTCTTCCCTTCCTAAAGCCTCCCTGTTCTTCTACAACTAATTTCTCTGTTCTTTCTCTAACTCTGTCAATAAGTATCCTACCATACACTTTTCGTATTATACTTAGAAGACAAACGCCCCTATGATTACCACACACTTCTTTTTCCCCTTTTCCTTTGTACAAGGGAATAAGTATACCTGACTTCCAATCCTCGGGGACTCTACCTTCCTCCCAGGCCAATCTGCACATCTTCCACATCCATTCTACTACTATCTCTCCCCCATGCTTCAGCATTTCACCACACACTCCATCAATTCCTGGGGCTTTCCCCGATTTAACTTTCTTCATTGCTTCCACAACTTCTATCCTACTGATTTCTTCCTGTCTTCTCACCTCCCTCCTTCTCCCAGCCATTCCCCAGCCACTTATACTCGCATTACTTCCATCCTGTATGTTCAACAATTCCTTAAAGTGTTCTCTCCATCTGCTCACTTTTTCTACCTTCTCCACTAGTAATCTACCATTTTTATCTTTCACTCCCCTGTTAACTTCACTTCCACCCTGTCTTACTCTTTTCACCTCTTTCCAGAACATTTTCTTACAGTCCCTCCACTTTACACTCAAATTCCTTCCAAATTCCTCATGCACTCTCTTCTTACTCTCTCTTACTAATCTTTTCACCTCTCTCTTTCTTTCTGCATATAACTCTCTCTTCCGCCTCTCAACTTCTTCCACGCCTCTATTTCTCATCCACTCATTGTATGCTTTCTTCTTTTGTGCCACAGCCTGTCTCACCTCTTCAGTCCACCACGCTGTTCCTTGCACCCCCCTCCGTCTTCTCTTCCTTTCACACACCACATCACATGCTGCACATATTTCTTCTGTAAATATCCTACACACACCTTCCACGTCTCCCATCTGCTCCAATTTATATTTGCCCAATCGTTCCTCCACTTCTCTCTTATACTCTGCCTTTTTCTCATCCTCTTGTAACCTTTCCACTCTCCTTGCAACTACTCCTTCCTCTCGTCTTTCCCTTCTTCTATTCCTCCATCTTACTTGAATCCTAATTCTGGCCACCACCAAGTAGTGGTCAGAAAGTCCACTCCCTCAACCTCTATTAGCTCTTGCATCCATTACACATCTTCGCATCCTTTCATCCACACACACATAATCAATCATTGCCTTCCTTTCATTCAGTTCACCACCCACCCTTCTCATCACTTGCCATGTATACCTGTGGATCATTTTATGCCTGAAGAGGGTATTGGCTATCACCAACCTCCTCCCAGCACAAATGTCCACTAACGCACTCCCATTCTCATCTATCTCAGCAGGCACACCCCACTCACCAACTATTCCATCCACCTTCACATTCCCAACTTTACCTTTCATATCATCGATCAAAAACACTCTCATTCCTTCCAAACTTTTCCATGCACACTTCTACATTTGTCCAGAACTCTTTTCTCACTCTTCTAGCACGATCTTGCGTTGGCGCATACACACACACAATCGCCCACATTTGTATTCCAACTTTCAACTTTACCCACACAATCCTTGACCCAACTGATCCATACTGTCTTATGCTCTTCTTCCATCTTTTACTCACAACTATACATACTCCTTCCTTTGCCCTCTCATTCTCACCTACTCCTGCACATGTACCCCATCCATACTCCCATTCTCTCACACTTTCTCCTCTCCATTTTGTTTCAGTTATTCCACATACATCCACTTTCTCACCCTCAAGCACCTGGACAATCTCTCTCTCTTTCACCTCATTATTCGCTCCTCTTACATTCCATGTACCCATTACCAAGTCCTTTGTCCGGTCCTGGGTCGTCATCGTTTGGTCAGTCCTTGTCCGAGGCTTCTTGTTTGTTTTTTTAGTTAGTTGTTTTCCGGGGAGGGGCACTAACCCTCCGCCAACCCTTTTAGTCGCCTTTTACGACAAGCAGGGATACTGGGGGAGTATTCTTGAAAAACTCCCCTACCCCCAGGGTATTGCTTTATAAATGCTTCTTTAGTTTAGTGTTAATAAACAAATAATCACATATACAGTACTTTGCGAGTATCAGGGAAGTCGGAGGGCGTAATATAGTTTTTTTATGCAATTATTCCCGGTTAGTCAGAAAATTAGGTAAGTCGAACAACCCAAAAGCCCCATATAGTTCAACTTATGAAGAGTTCACTGTATGTACTTTGTATTAACCCATAGACATACCGATGACGGCCTGGCCCATCATGCATTTGTCAACCTTTGACGTTAGTATGACAAGTTTGCCCGTCATCTGATGTAATCTCTAAGGAACTATTTTGGGAGTTGTCATTCTTGTTGGATGACAGGCAAAAAAAAGCCTATATAAAGCAAGAAGAATTTATTGCTATTTTGATTATCATATTTCTACATTTCAGGTGGACTATTTCTATGCTGCGAATGTACAACAAAAATACACACATTCCAAGGTGAGTGTAACTTATTTTCTGTTGAAGTTCCACTGTTTGCCTTGCATTTCCTTTTGAAGATTCCCAGGCTTGGGTACTCTGAAAATTTTTTGGCATTATTGGATATACAGGCAAACACCGATTTATGATACTCCTATATGGAATACCCCAGATTAGTGATGCAGGTAGAAATACCACCCCACCCCGCTGAACGATGGCCAAGCCCCGGTTTAATGATTGGTTTGTTAAGTCTCCCACTACCATCGTCCCACCCTACCAGGCTTACCCCCCACCCCCACCCCCCTGACCTTCCCTGGAGAGGAAAGTTTGAAGGCTTTGAGGAGGATGAGTGAATGCTAGGGAGCAATGCTTGTTCCCTAGCCTTGAGGAGGATAGCAAGAATGACAACCAGGATTGGACATAGACTTACAAGAAATAAGTGATGAGAGGTGTTTGATAATTTCTGAGGTATTTTTTTATGATTTTCAGATTTTATCTGTTGGTTTTAGTGAGTTATTTACAGGTGTTAGGCTTAGGTTAGCTTCTTTTACAGCTGTTAGGCCATTAAGAAGGGCTTTAAACTTTTTTTTTTTTAACTATTTGGGTGGGTTTAAGGCTTGGTTGGGGGAAAACCCAAGGCTCAAGAGCACATCCCTATACAGTAAAACCTCGATATAATGGACTTCAATAGACCAGAATTGGCTTTTATCGAACTCGAGGAGCTACCGGACTAAATTCCTTTGTATCAGAGAAAGTCCGATGAAGCCAGAATCAGTCCGGACTGCCTGACCACTTCAGCTATGTTCACCAAAATAAAGTAAGTAAAAGACATGTTTATCAGTGTATATTACAGTATCATTATATACAGTATATTATACTGTTCGTTTAATGTAGTGAAGTTATAACACAGTACAGTACTGCAGTGGTAGTCAGAACAGTTTAAAAACCATTCATGCAGTCCAGACTAATGTCTGATATACATATCGGAAAAAGTCCGGATTAGCAGGGGGAAGTCCGGATGTCGCTTTTATCGGAATTTCACATTTTTCGGAATGGTTTGGCCCCAATTAGTCCGTTATATGAGGTCTTACTGTACTTTACATGTTAAATTGTCCCCTATTTACGATACCCCATTTAATGATGGGTGTTTACTTAACCCTTACACCACGTGGGCATGTTCCAATGTTTTGCGTCTCCCGCGGGGTTATTCGGGCTCCGACAGACTCTCAAAAAATATTTTGCCAAAAATCAGTTATTAGTCCTAGAATATTAAAATTATATATGCATATGGCACATACCTTCAGCTTTCTCCTGGGATGTTTATTGAGCCTTCGTCGATTACCATAGGACTAGTGGAGACCTCTGAAGTTGGGTAACGAAGTCTCCACTTTACACATCCCGACAACCCGTAATATGATTACCACAGCCAGATATTATCACTATAAATACTATTCTATGATTATCAAGCAGTTTGGGATCCATACTCCAAAAAAAAAACCCTCTGTGAAAGCAATGAAAATTAAAAGCATGTATGACCTTCCCACTTGGGCTAGTTCATTGTTGGTATTCTGTCATTTATTATTCATAAAACCCCTCACACTTTATATTTCTATTACTATATAACACTTATATATATCTACAGTCTTTATCCATAAGTTTCCTTCAGTAGTATTAGTTTATTGTCACTGTAGGGATTCAGTTTCTTTCAGTAAAATACGTAGCATTCACTTTCTCGTCCTGTATACTAGCATTGAGAGTGAATGTCACTTTCACCTTCACTCTCATAACTCATAGTATTCAGACATGCTAGAGTGAAACTTTCACTTTCATTACTCCTAGGGTATATACTCGTATTCTTATAATACTACTCATTTACATTTCTATTTACGTTCTCTATTTTATGTACGTTATTTACATTTCTATTTTATTTACACTGTGTTATGCAGTGTCACTTGAAGTAACTTACAAGACTATTTTCCACTGTTCATGTATATTTACATTCATTATGTTCACTTGCTATTTACACATTATTTATAGTTCCACTTGCACTGTTTTACTCAATAGAAAGATCGTAGTCACTCTTTTATCAATTGTCAGCCCTTTACCTCTTTCCACACGAGGTTTAGTAGGGGGTAAAGGTCACAGGGCCCTTTGCATGGGGGTGAAAAGTGCCTGAAGCTAGCAAGAACAAACAGACGTACCTTCCCATTGGAAGATGAGAGTGAACTGGTAAGGGTGGGTTGGGGTGGTGGCCTACCTAGGGAAATGCATTACTGCCAACGTTAGCCTCTTGACAGCAGCTAATATATAGCAGTGAAATGATTGGCAGGAAATCTAGACAATACATTATAAATTAGGTAGTTCCATGTGAATGTAAATATCACTTAGGTGTCTCCCTTCCCTCCTTATATGTATATTTATTACAAAAATAGATTATACGGCATATTTCAAGGGGAAATAAACAGCGAAAATTAGCGAACAAGTGCACGTGAGGTGTTGTCAGGTGATAATTAGCCAATTCCAGGTGTATGGCACTCTCACTTACCTTATTTCTTTCTTGTATATATTATTTGGTATAAGAATAGGGCATAGGGCTTATTTCAATGGATGAAATCAGTGAAAAATTCCAGGGAAGATTTACTTAGCGTAGCACGGCCAGGCAGGCGAGAGGATAGGGTAATGGAGGGGGGGGGGTAGAGAGGGGAGTCAAGAACGGGGAGAAATGGCTAAATTGTCAACAATGGATGGGAGTACAGATGAGATTAGGAGTGCTCACTAGCGTTGGACATTGGCAGTACTGATAGATGATACAAGCCACCACTTGAAAGCCCGGGTGAATTCAGAATAACACAGAATCACAAAAGTGACGCCCCGTGGTATGATCCCTTGCTCCCAAGCGTCACGAAAGTGACGCCCCGCAGTTAAGGGGTTAACCAGCTGCATTGTTAAACCGGGGTTTTCATGTACTAGTATTTGTACTGGTATTTTGGGATTTAAAATTCCAGTACAGTTTACTGTACCTATATTTATTCCTGTGTTACTTGTACAGCAGCCCCTTGCTTTCTGTGGCTTGAATTATGCTAACCACCCTTTACTCAGCACCCCCAGTCTCTGCCTTTTACACTGCCCTTTACACTGAGCATTCCATGGTTTACGCAGGCAGAGTGCAGTGAACCCTGGGTTACCGCCTTCATCATGAAAATACAGGCATACCCCGATATCTGGCAGTGTTGTGTACTGGTGGGAATTTTCGGACAGCGAGTTGCCAGATATTGAAGCAGTTTTCCCCATAAGATACTGAAGAAAATCCAGAGATGTGTTCTAGGCCCACACCCAAACTCTCGTATTCCATAATCAATAGAGACTGACTCGGAAACTTTATAGGGAATGTTATCCTCATAAACAGTACTATTGCTATAAAATGAGTCATCAAACATCAGGTGCAGGAAGGTAAGGTGGTGGGAGGTGCGGTGCTGAGATGTATTCAGGGCGACAGACACAGCGAGAGTGGGAGAGTGGACAAGTGCAGGCCAGGCAGGCAGCACGCTAAGTGGGGATGGGGGAGGGCAGGGGGATGGAGAGGGAGACAAGCAAGGGTGAGGGGATGGGGAAGGAGACAGGCAGGGGGTGGGGAAGGAGATAAACGGGGGTGGGGCAGGGCAGGAGGTCGGGAAGGGAGAGAAGCGGGGGCGGGTGAGTTTGAGGGGACGGGGAGGGTGACGTGCCTGGCAGTGCTGAGCGTGGCGGGGGATGGAGGAGGGACCAGGTAGGGGGAGATAGGGGGAGAAGTGAGGGGATGGAGGGAGGACAGGGAGAGCCGCACGCACCACCACATATGCATTCAGACACACTTGTCTCAAACGAAGGGACCAGCTGAGTGTTTAGAGTAGCGAATCGATGGCCATTCGGATTGTGGGAATGTTTCCCAATTTCTTTTGTTTGGTGTTATTGGGATGCCAGATTTTGGGTATGCCTGTACCTGCATGGTGACCTGACAGTCACAAGACACTGACATCATGGCCATGACACATGCACATACACATTGCTCTAGATGTCTTTCCCTTGCACCTTTCACCCATGCTGACCACCTATTGTATCCCACCCTTGACCTGTAAGCACATTAGAATTCCGTGTAATCCACCATCACTGTAACACTTACCATGTTCTGCATTACTTGAACAATGATGTTCTCCAAGCAACAGAAAAGCCCTCATTGTGGTAGAAAGGGGAAATAGGTGCCACATACTATTGGAGGTGGGTGGGAAACAGGACATTCTCAACAACTTAGACATTGGAGAATGAGTGGTGCAACATGAGTTGTTAGGGAGTACCCATTGACAGTGTTGTTATATCAGCAAAGGTGAGGAAACTTATACCAAGGTGATGAACTTTCGTGATGCCTTCCTGAAACTGGATTTCTCAACTGAGAGGTTGTATGACATCTGTGCAGACATTGATAGGGTTGTGGCTAATGAAAAACAGTTGTTAAATAAAATGGTAAAGTTACAGTGTAATTTAAGCAGCAGAAATACCTTACTGGTTCACCTCCTCGTCTTGTTTGTTTATTGTATTTTTCTGACCAATTTCATTATGGTAAATGGCTGTTTCCATGTCAGTTTTTTTCCTTATAGTTTTAATTTGTTCATTTTCCCAACATGTTTATGTTTCTCAAGTGTCATGGCAGAGACGTACTCAAACCTACTAAAATCTACCAAAATTATTGTTACTAAGCTAGCCTTACATAACCATAACTTGACCTTACCTTTACCAAACCTAACTTGGCAACACTGTTAAATAACCTAATGAAACTGTGTAACCTGAACCTAATTTAACAAACTAACCCATCCTATTCTAAGTGAACTTTACTTCATCTAGCCTAACTTTGTCCACCAAACTTTCAGTAATTTGTGGCAATGAATATTTCATGTGGATGGCGTAGTTGGTGAGTGGGGTGCACCTGCTGAGATAGATGAGAATGGCAGTGCTTTAGTGGACATTTGTGCCAGGAGGGGGTTGGTGATAGCCAATAATCTCTTCAGGCACAAATAAATCCACAGGTATATATGGCAAGTGGTGAGAAGGGTGGATGGTGAACTGAATGAAAGGAAGGCAGTGATTGATTATATGTGTGTGGATGAAAAGTTGAGAAGATGTGTAGTGGATGCAAGAGTATACAGAGGTTGGGGGAATGGACTTTCTGACCACCACTTAATGGTGGTCAGAATCAATGTTCAAGTAAAATGGAGAAATAGAAGAAGGGAAGGACGGGAGGAAGGAGTATATGCAAGGAGAGTGGAAAAGTTACAAGAGGATGAGAAAAAGGCAGAATATAAGAATGAAGTGGAGGAGCGATTGGGTAAATATGAATTGGAGCAGATGGGGGACGTGGAAGGTGTGTGCAAGATATTCACAGAAGAAATATGTGCAGCATGTGATGTGGTGTGTGGGGTGAAGAGAAGACGAAAGGGGGTGCAAGGAACAGCATGGTGGAATGAAGAGGTAAGACAGGCTGCGGCACAAAAGAAGAAAGCATATAATGAATGGATGAGAAATGGGGGCGTGGAAGAAGTTGAGAGATGGAAGAGAGAGTTATATGTAGAAAGGAAGAGAGAGATGAAAAGATTAGTAAGAAGAGAGTGGATGAGGAATTTGAGTGTAAAGTGGAGGGAATGTAAGAAAATGTTCAGGAAAGAGGTAGAGAGAGTCAGACAGGGTGGCAGTGAGGTTAACAGGAGAATGAAAGATAAAAATGGTAGATTACTAGTTGAGAAGGGAGAAAAAGTGAGCAGATGGAGAGAACACTTTAATGAATTATTGAACATAGAGAATGAAAGTGATGTGAGTATAAGTGGCCGGGGAATGGCTGGGAGAAGGAGGGAGATGAGAAGACAGGAAGAAATCAGTAGATGGAAGTTGTGGAAGCAATGAAGAAAGTCAAAATAGGGAAAGCCCTAGGAATGGGAGCCCCCAGAAACTGGAAAAAGATGCCACCTCTTGCCAGATAAGTTAATGTAAAGTGCAAAAGTTGGGTCAACTTGAATTACTCACTGTTATACAATTTTTATGTTACATTACTGAAAATAGGATATTTATTGATTTATCTACATATAATACTGCAGAAGAAATGGCTTCTTGATCAAAATATAAAAGAAACTGAAGGTTGCGTCCATCTCAGTGTAGGGACAGCCTACATACGAGCATTATGTTCCCCGAGTATTGATCACTGTCGTGTTTTTAAGTGACGAATGTACATTTGTAAGGAAAAAATGGTAAGTGGGTATAACAAAATTGTACCTTACATAGCAAATGAAGGAAATATGGTACTTAAACAATCAAAGATCGTATGAACTAACTGCGCTCATATCGAGGCGTTTTCTCGTGGGCAGTGTGGCGTAGTTTGTGTGCCTGCCGCCAGGGGCCCAGGGTGGCGCTGATGATGTGTATACACCACACTTGATGCTCGCGGCTTTTGAAATCAGCTGATAAATTCGGAAAATATAGTGCCGTGGTCGACTGCGCAGCTAAAATATATGTGGAAAAATAGATTGTAGCAGAAATGAGACGTTTTTTCAAAGCAAGAGAAATACCACGCCTTTAAAAATTCGGGTCGCTGATCTCGGCCACATAAGATTTCGGCAGTACAATTCTTACTATTACTAACTGTATAATGGATAGAATCATGTCAGGATTTGCCAAATGAAAGATTACGATCTTTGGAAACTGTATGTTAAATTTTTTCAACATCTGAGATTCATAACACTTGATAAAAATGTGCTGAATGCAAAAACACACAGTAAGCTTTAATGGGTTTTAGTAAACTCTGTGGAGGACTTTTCGGAGTAAATCTCGTTTAGAGCATCCGTAAGATGTCTTAAGATGAAAATAATGCTGGTATAATGCTTTATGCACGGGTAATAATCCCAATAGGAATTTTTTTGAAGGAGTTTACCAACTCTGAGCAGGGAGTGACCCCACGCTATTTAGTGATCCGGCGAACACTGGCAACTTTCAGGAGTTTGTGGGGGCTCCTATTGATGGAGAGTGTGGCAAAATGCTGAAGCATGGGGGAGAGATAGTAGCAGAATGGATGTGGAAGGTGTGCAGATTGGCCTGGGAGGAAGGTAGAGTCCTGGAGGATTGGAAGTCAGGTATCATTATTCCTTTGTACAGAGGGATAGGGGGAAAAGAAGTGTGTGGTAATCATAGGGGCAATTGTCTTCTTAGTGTAATAGGAAAAGTATACGGAAGGATACTTATTGACAGAGTTAGGGAAATAACAGAGGAATTAGTTGGAGAAGAACAGGGAGGCTTTAGAAAGGGAAGAGGTTGTGTTGATCAGATACTCATTCTCAGATCTTTAGTGGAAAAGTTTCTAGAGAAGGGAAGGAAGGTGTATGCAGCCTTCATGGATTTGGAGAAAGCATATGACAGGGTGGATAGACAAGGATTGTGGAAAGTATTAAGAATATATGGAGTAGATGGGAAGTTGTTGAATGCTGTGAAGAGTATGTATGAGGATGCTAAGGCTGTAGTGCATGTGGATAGTGAGCTGAGTGAATTTTTGTATTTGAAGGTTGGGTTGAAACAAGGATGTGTCATGTCTCCATGGTTGTTCAATCTGTACATAGATGGGGTTATAAAAGAGATACAAGGTTGGGCATTGGATGTTGGAGTGGCCCTAATGAGAGAGGGCAGTGTTTGGAAGCTCCTGCAGCTGATACTGTGTTGTTAAGTGAAGACGAAGGGGAGCTGCAAGACTTGGTGGATGAGTTTGGGAGTGTGTGTAAGAAGCGGAATCTAAAGGTGAATGTAGGGAAGAGTAAAGTTATGGTCTTCGAGTGAGGTGAAGTCAGTGAATGTACTGTGAGATTGGATGATGAGTAAAATGTGAGTACGTTTAAGTACTTAGGTAGTGTGATGAGTAAGGATGGAAGTTTGGAGGATGAAGTGCTTGAAAGGGTACAACAAGGAAGAAAGGTTGCTGGTTTCTTGAAGGCAGTGATAAGAAATGGGGAAGTGAGCATGGAAGTGAAAAAGTTATTACATGACAGTATTGTGATACCAACTCTAACGTATGGACGTGAAGCTTGGACATTGTTGGAGGGACACAAGTCAAGAGTGAGAGCAGTGGAAATGAGTTATTTGAAAGGAGCCTGTGGAGTCACACGGAGAGACAGACTGACAAATGAGGATGTGAAGGAGCATTGTGGTGTGGATGTGGATGTGATAAGATGCATTAGGAGAAACACACTGAGGTGGTTTGGCCATGTGGAGAGAATGGAGAGTGAGAGACTGATGAGGAGAGTGTATGTGAGTGAGATGGAGGGGAAGAGAGGGAGGGGGAGGCCAAGGATGAGATGGAGGGATGGAGTGGAGAGGTATATGAGAGAGGGGAGTGTGAATTGGGAGCAGGGCAGTGAAATGGTGGTGGACAGGGTGACGTTGAGGCGATTTGTTTGTGGCCACCCCGTATAAGGGATTATGGTGTCTGGCAATAGAAAGAATAGATAGGTAGATAGTTTTAACCCGACAAATGCCAAAGTTAGTTAATTTTGGTAGAGTTGAGTAAGTTTTATTAAGTGTACCATAATTCCCAAGAAACAGAAGATACATTGGATAAGCAAAGTGAATAAAAACAACAGGGAAATTACATTTCTATGGAGAAGTTACTTGCCACCATGAAATTATCAGAAAAATATAAAAAACAAGTTGCAAGAATAAGAATTGAATTGGTAAGGTCTTACTGTTTTTTAAACCAAACTGAATGAACCCTCACAGTGACTTATCACTTGCTTCATGAGTTGACCAACACCACCTTAAGCAAGTTTAAATTCCACTCATATTACCATAATTCTTGTGTACTGTCAGTATTTGATATGCCAAATGATAATCAGTTTATTCATGCATGTGTTTGATGAAGGCACAGGTTTCAATGGGACCATAATAGGGACCTCTTAAAGATTTTTGGGTCTTCCCCGACATTAGTCAAATACAGTGTTCAGTGATCCCTCAGTTATCACACGTGATAACGGAATTGCATGATGACGAATACACAGAACTTTCGGTATTTATCCTAATTGGTCCAAGGTGCCCCAGGCTTAATCCGCAATTTGCCTTTTTACATAATTTACACCCGCCAGTACAGGACATAATGTTAGATAGGCCTGATTAGGTTAATAGAAAATGATGACGAAGACACAGGAAGGGTGAATATTATATTTGTTGCTGGGTACATATACCTTGTCGATTCCTGATCAGGTACTTGCCTTGCACCAAGCTTTAGACTCAAAGTAATTGTGCGGTTTATTTTAAGGAAGAACAAAACATTAGCAGTTTACTTGTTATTCTTAAAGTGTGTTTTCCATATTTTTCTGATTATTATTATGAAGGTAAACGATTGCCAGAGTGTACAGTACCCAACGGTGCTGAAGAGATGGATGCCATCATGTGGTGTGCTTAAGACAGACGGACACCAATTCAGAATGCCATTTTTGGCATGAAATTATCCTTATCAATGCTGATCTGTCTAAACCTAGCCAATTTTTTTTGTAACTTAACTGAACCTACAATTTCCCTTTAATGTGCACTTTTTCCGAAAAATTTTGTGCAAAAAAATATACAGCATACCTCGAAAGTCATGATTTGGGATAGGCCCATGGCTTGGGGTGACAGGCATGAAGGCCACCAACAGTCAGAAGCAAATCACTCAGTGACCTTACTGCTGGTCAGATGCAAAAGTGGTTCTCACATGTGAGTATGTGTCCCTGACTAATTTGATAGTACTGATTTCAAATCTGATATTCATTTTGTGCTATCGGACCAGGTTTCTTGAATATCAGACTGAAAACATATTCAGTGTGGCATAACTCATCTCAATCTTCCAACATATATTGAGGCACACACAGATAATATTGTGATGATTTATGGTACAAAAATATGGAAATCCAAGGCACATTTTATTAGCAAGCAGTGAAGTTCTAAAAATTCTTCTGCACTTTGCTTTTCTGCTTGTTCAGCTAACTCTCTTCACTCTGGAGCATCCAGCAGTAGTCACCCATCATGTTGGGACTGAATCAGCCATAATACCTGCTCTCCATTATAGCAATGTCTTGGTGAAACCTTCCACCTTGCTTGTCACTGATGTCTCTGAGGTTACCTGGGAAGAAAACGAGGTGGGAGTGAAAGAAATGAATCTTCAGGGACATCTGTGAGTCTCAATAACTCCGTAGCATGCCTGCCACAGTTTCTTTGTAGTTGTCTGCACGATGGTGTCTTAGGTAGTTTTGTGAGACATTCATGAATGATTCCCATCATCCTTCTCCAGCAGGTTTAATGCCTTGATAAAGTCACCTATCATTAACCAGCATGTGGATCTGAGGACCATTCAGGACCCCTACTTTCAACTTGGCTCTGGATACCATGCCACCGAGCTTCATAGACAAGTAATGAAACCCAGTACCTGTTTGATCCGTGGCTTTTACGAAATTATCCACTAAATCCAGCTTGAGATGCAGTGGAGGCAAGAATATGTTTTCTGGACCCACAAGGGGTTTGTGAAGACAGTTGAACCTTCTGGGTGCATCTTTTGGTCTTGCCGGCCATTCTTTTCTTACATAGTGCTTGGCATTAGCTTTCCTGTTCTACAAGCAGAGGAAGCACATGTGCTTTGTGTAACCGCTCTGAAGGCCCAGAAGTAGACTGATTACTTTGAGGTCCCTGCATGTTTTCCACGGATGCTTCTCGTACTTGATACTCGATAGCGGAAAGCTCTCAGTCACCTTCTCTAAGTATGCTATTGGCACGGATGGAAGCTGATTTCAGTTGTGTAGGAGGACTGCTTTCAAAGTGTCTTTTCCTGAATTCATAAACAGCCTCCAATCATCTGGCTTGTATGGATCAGAGTTGTTGCATGAGAGACACCGCGTCATTGCAATAGCAAGGGTTGTTTGCCATTGTGAAAAACGCAGACAGTTGTCGATGTCAATGACGTGATGTAGTGATGCGCACTCCATCCTCCAGCAGGTTATTCTGCTTCAGTCGTGATCCCAAGAGCTCTGCCTTTTCTTTAGACAAATCAAGGTCCCTTATGAAATCATGAAGGCTCCCTGGTTGAATGATTTGGGGCACCTTTTCCTGAGTCGTCCTAGTACAGTAGTCATCATTCATGGGGCTTTGACTGGAATCAGATTCGCTGCTTAGCTCATGTTCAGCGGGTGGGTTTGGAACCAGTAGTTCTGCACTGTGTGGCACTGGTTGGATTGCAGAAGCGATGTTGGGGTACCATACTGTGACTTGTGTCTTGACAGGTATTCCTTTGATGTTTGTGAGACAGAAGTAGCAATCATTGCTGTGGTCTTTGGGCTTTCGCCACACCATTGGTACAGCAAATGGCAAACCCAAACTTTGTTCTCCATGCATTCATTCACTCAGGTGATTGACACAGGACCTACACGCAATGTGAGGCACCCATTTCTTGTTTTGGTCACCCAACTGACATTTGAAGTAGCTTGTTTAGTTCACTCGAACAGCCTTCATGATGGCTTTCTTGAAGCTTTCTGGGGTGAACACTTCACAAGTGTAACAGAAACGGTCAGGATCGTTTACACATTTGCAGCATTCCATCTCTCACCACTGTCAAAGTGATTGAGAATTTCTGCAAGAATATAAGTGGATACAGTACATGTAACCTGCAACAAAAATACAAATTTAATCAGTGGAACTAAACAGACAAATATATGAGTCACATCCTATGAGCAAGGTACACTGATATACTGGTTTTCAAGAACTGGTTCTGATACATCCTTACTGATACCATATTCAGGTTCAGCACCTTCGATTACCCAAGAATCAGACCATTTCAGTTCAGAACCACGAAGTAATCTTATTTTCGTTGACCAGTGTTATTAATTAAGATTTCAGCAATGCAGACTTAGATGTAAACTAAGCATTCTGTGTGTTAGATATGCACACGTGTCAGGCATCACGTGATTGCACCTTGCCAAGCTCATTGATAAATTGTAAGCAAAGTCAGCAGATTGCATTGAATGTAAGGTTAAGGTGAAAGATTTGTATGTTCATGTATTTTCAGTTTGGTGGTGGTGACCATCATTCACTCACTTAATGTAGTGATGCCTACTTCTTCCTTGACCTTTATCAATTTTATTTCTGTGTCTGCCCTCCTCTCTTCTTATTGCTCTCATCTTTCCTGTCACATGTTATTGCTTCTTTCTTTTTTGGGTGGCTTGACATTGAGTGACACACCTAGTGGTTTCATGTAAGCCAGGAAACCAAGTACAGCACTGGTTGTTTACTATATATCCAACCATACATGTTCCCCACGTTCCAACAAGTTGATTGGCGGAGGGCTTGTGCCCCTCCCCATGAACAACTGACTCAAACAACCACCCTTTATGGAATTATGGTGTCTGGCTGTAGGTAGATAGATAAATTATCCTAACCAAACCTAACCCATTTTATGGTATTTTGGCATGTTTGGCTGAGTAGCTTGGTTAGGTTAGGGTAGATTAGGCTAGGTTATGGTTAAGTAAAGTTTGTTTAGATTGGGTTAGGTTAGGTTTGGCTTGGTTGTTAGGTTAGGTTAGGCTTGGTTGTTAGGTTTGGTTTGGTTGGTTGTTAGGTCAGGTTTCATTAAGTTTGGCTTGGTTGTTAGGTTAGGTAAGGTTTGGTTTGGTTGGTTGTTAGGTCAGGTTTGGTTAGGTTGGGTGGTTAGGTTTGGTTATTTTTGACTGGCTTAGGGTATATTGTTTTGTCAGGTTAGGCAAGGCTCGTGAATGAATATATAATGTTAGACTTGTAATAATAAATTTCAGTACAGTAATCTCTTGAGTATCTGGACAGCCATTGCTCGGACCATCTGTTACTCGGACACTATGATCTGGCTGTTCCAAACCATTATTTGTACATTTTTTCCCACCATCCGGACAAATTGCTTGCGTCCATTTCAAAATTATGGTCGCACAAAAAATTTCACCTGGATGGGCGAGAACAGCCCGCTGGTGCCGCTGTGACAGACTGGTTTGTTTACCCTATGTATGCCATACACCTCTGTTGCTCATCCTCAGTTCATGCGCATCGCTTGTGTAGTGAGCAGCTCTTCCCGGACTTTTGTTATGGTGGCACACATAGTAGCTTTCATTATGGTTCCCTACCTGCTTCAGGCTTTGCTATTCCTTGCATGCCTCTTCCTAGGATATGTGATGATGGCCACTTCACCAGGGAAAAGGAAGAGAGTAGTGCTGACTCTTCAGAAGCGGGAGATTCTGGGTAAGATTGATGCGGGATGATCGAATCATGAGGGGTGACATTGATTTTATTCTAGCTTACTGTACCGTACAATGATTTTATTCTATTTTACCATGATTTTATTCCATTTTACCATTATGTTTTGTGTGCCCACTGCATTTTTCATGTGTAGCTGGTTTTTCATGTTTTTTCATGTCACTGCAGGATATGGCCCTGCAGTAGTGATAGCTTGTCTGTGGTTGATGGGTCTGCTTGACCATAGTAATTGCTTGGTTGTTACTCATAGGTCTGCCTGACCAGAGAGAGTAGTGTTAATCAGCAGAAACAAGTGTTGAGTGATTTTCTGTAGTGGCCTTTTACATTGGCTTTCAGAGTCAGGTTATGGACAAGTGGGGGCCAGGGGAGAAGTCCACTATCCGGACGGAGCCACTACCCAGACAAGCCTTTGGCTCTATTATGTCGGATAATTGAAGGATTACTGTAGATCTGAATAGGTTTTAAACAGCCTGCCACTGCACTTGAAAAACAAACACAAGTGAATCGGGATCGTTTCGTTTCGTTTTTAAAGGCTCCAACATGCTCGCATGTGTCGGCCTTGGTCACCTAATGGCGGCTCTCCACGCTGCACGATCCATTGCAGCCTCCCTGTTCAGTCCCTTAACCCTAAGGTCACACTTAATGACCTCGTCCCATGTCTCTCAGTCTACCCCTCATAGCCCCACCCCCAGTATTAACACTTCTCACCTTCCTCACCCAATTATCATCCCCCATCCTCTCCACATGTCCAAACCACCTCAATCTACCTCTCCTCATCACAACACCAATACACTCCAGTCCCATCCTACCTCTCAACTCTTCCATTGTAAACAGGGAAAAGAAAATCATTAGTAAACAATCATTTACCACCATAAGGTGGGGGCACTCACCATCCATTCACTATATGTAGTGCTGCTTTGGGTGTCTATCTTTTCCTCTCTTCTTTCCTTCCTCTTCTGTCTTTCCTTCATTCATTCTTCTTCTTTCTGCCAGTGGGTGACTTTACACTCCCTCTTCTGTCTTTCTTTCCTTCATTCTTCCCTCTTCCTTCTGGCTGAGTGACTTTACACTGAGCGACAAGCTAAGTGGTTTCCTGCACACCAGGAATTCATTTACTACACCAGGTGGTACCCATATTACCAAATTATGGCACCTGGTGGTTTAGTGGGTAATTAAGGTGCACCAATCGCATTTAGCCTGTGTAGGTTTATATCCAAGGGGTAGTTGGGGTTAATTGTTCACATAATGCCATTCAGGGATGAGTGAGGCTGGTCACTTTCATCTTAAATGTCAGGACCAACTTGCCTAGCCCCGGGCTTTTACGTCTCTCAGGGGGGCAACATAGGATTGGATGATGGATGGATGGATGGATAATTATTAGAATAATTTGGAAAACAACCAGGGAGAAGTGGATGAATTGGTAAGGTATTTCTGTATAAAGTGAGAAAGTTTGTGACCTTGAGTGGCTGGCTTGGTTGTAAACAATATCTGGTCAAACCAACATTAGTTGCATACTACTCCCATGCTTTGAATTGTTTGAGTATTTTATTCATAATGATATTAATGTGTTGCAAGTTTATGAAGTCACTGCATGATAGTATTGTGATCCCTACCCTGACGTATGGAAGCGAGGCATGGACCTTGCGAGAGGGGAACAAGTCAAGAGTGAGAGCAGTGGAAATGAGTTACTTGAGAGGAGCATGTGGAGTGACGTGGAGGGACAGGTTGATGAATGAAGAAGTGAAGGAACGCTGTGGGGTGGATGTGGATGTGGTTGAGAAGATTAGGAGAAATACACTGAGGTGGTTTGGACATGTGAAGAGAATGGAGAATGAAAGACTGACTAAGAGGGTGTATGTAGGTGAGGTGGAGGGAGGGAGAGGTAGACCGAGGATGAGGTGGAGGGATGGAGTTGAGAGGTATATGAGGGAGGGGGGGGTGAGTTGGGGGGAGGGTAGTCAAATGGTGGGTGACGAGCGACTTGGAGGCGTTTTGTCTGCAGCCACCCTTTGCAGGATTAGGGCGTCGGGCTATAGATAGATAGATAGATAGATAGAAGTTTATGAACCATAAAATGAGCATTACAATTTGTATAATTGAAAATGCAGCATTTGCATTATTGCCTGTATAAGACAAGGACCCACTGTATATCCAAGTATGGCTGTCAGCTTAACCCCTTAACCGCGGGGCGTCACTTTCGTGACGCTTGGGAGCAAGGGATCATACTGTGGGGCGTCGCTTTTGTGATTCTGTGTTATTTTGAATTCACCCGGGCTTCCAAGTGGGGGCTTGTATCATCTATCAGTACTGCCAATGTCCAACACTAGTCAGCACTCCTAATCTCATATGTACTCCCATCCATTGTTGACAATTTAGCCATTTCTCCCCGTTCTTGGCTCCCCTCCCTACCCCCCCTCCATTACCCTATCCTTTCGCCTGCCCGGCCGTGTTACGCTAAGTAAATCTTCCCTGGAATTTTTCACTGATTTCATCCATTGAAATAAGCCCTATGTCCTATTCTTATACCAAATAATATATACAAGAAAGAAATAAGGTAAGTGAGAGTGCCATACACCTGGAATTGGCTAATTATCACCTGACAACACCTCACGTGCACTCGTTCGCTAATTTTCGCTGTTTTTTTCCCCTTGAAATATGCCGTATAATCTATTTTCGTAATAAATATACATGTAAGGAGGGAAGGGAGAAGCCTAAGTGATATTTACATTCACCTGGAACTACCTAATTTATAATGTATTGTCTAGATTTCCTGCCAATCATATCAGTGCTAGACAAAGCTGTTTCAAGATCTAACATTGGTAGCTCTGAATATATATCTCCTAAGTAGGCCTCTAATCTATTTTCGTAATAAATATACATGTAAGGAGGGAAGGGAGAAGCCTAAGTGATATTTACATTCACCTGGAACTACCAAATTTATAATGTATTGTCTAGATTTCCTGCCAATCATATCAGTGCTAGACTTAGCTGTTTCAAGAACCAATATTGGTAACTCTGAATAACCCCTAAGCAGGCCTCCAGGCTGGCCCTCCGTTATCAGTTTACTCTCATCTTCCGAAGCGAGGGTACGTATGTTTCTTCTTGCTGACTTCAAGGCCTTTTTTCACCCCCATGCAAATGGCCCTGTGACCTTTACCCCCTACTAAACCTCTTGTGGAAAGAGGTAAAGGGCTGACAATTGATAAAAGAGTGACTACGATCTTTCTATTGAGTAAAACAGTGCAAGTGGAATTGTAAATAATGTGTAAACAGCAAGTGAAAGTCTATCTATCTATCTATTGCCAGACGCCTCAATCCCGTTTGGGGTGGCCACAAACAAACCGCCTCCAAGTGAAAGTAATGAATGTAAATATACGTGAACAATGGAAAATAGTTTTATAAGTTATTTCAAGTGACAGTGCACAACACAGTGTAAATAAAATAGAAATGTAAATAACGTACATAAAATAGAGAACATAAATAGAAATGTAAATGAGTAGTATTATAAGAATACGAGTATATACCCTAGGAGTAATGAAAGTGAAAGTTTCACTCTATCATGTCTGAATGCTATGAGTTATGAGAGTGAAGATGAAAGTGACATTCACTCTCAATGCCAGTATACAGGACGAGAAAGTGAATGCTACGTCTATCTATCTATCTATCTATTGCCAGACGCCTCAATCCCGTTTGGGGTGGCCACAAACAAATCGCCTCCAAGTCGCCCTGTCCCCCGCCATTTCACTGCCCTGCTCCAAACTCACACCCCCCTCTCTCATATACCTCTCCACCCCATCCCTCCATCTCATCCTCGGCCTCCCCCTCCCTCTTCCCCCCTCCACCTCACTCACATACACTCTCTTCGTCAGTCTTTAGCCCTCCATCCTCTCCACATGGCCAAACCACCTCAGTGTGTTCCTCATAACGCTTCCTATCACATCCACATCCACACCACAACGCTCCTTTATATCCTCATTCGTCAGCCTGTCTCTCCACGTGACTCCACAGGCTCCTCTTAAATAACTCATTTCCACTGCTCTCACTCTTGACTTGTGTCCTTCCAACAATGTCCAAGCTTCACTTCCGTACGTTAGAGTTGGTATCACAATACTGTCATGTAGTAACTTTTTCACTTCCATGCTCACTTCCCTGTTTCTTATCACTGCTTTCAAGGAACCAGCAACCTTTCTTCCCTGCTGTACCCTTTCAAGCACTTCACACTCCAAACCTCCATCCTTACTCATCACACTACCCAAATACTTAAACGTACTCACATTTTCCAATTCCTCACCATCTAACCTTGCTGTACATTCACTAACTTCACCTCTCTCAAAGACCATCACTTTACTCTTCCCTACATTCACCTTTAGGTTCCGTTTCTTACACACTCTCTCAAACTCATCCACCAAGCCTTGCAGCTCCCCTTCGTCTTCACTCAACAACACAGTATCATCTGCAAACAACAGTACAGGGAGTTTCCAAACACTATCCTCTCTCACCAGGGCCACTCCAACATCCACTACCCTACCTTGTACCTCTTTTATTACCCCATCCATGTACAGATTGAACAACCATGGAGACATGACACATCCTTGTTTCAAACCAACTTTCAAAGAGAAAAATTCACTTAGTTCACCATCCACACGCACTGCAGCCTTCGCACCATTGTACATACTCTTCACAGCATTCAACAACTTCCCATCTACTCCATATATTCTTAACACTTTCCACAATCCTTGTCTATCCACCCTGTCATATGCTTTCTCCAAATCCATGAAACACGTATACAACTTCTTTCCCTTCTCTAGAAACTTTTCCACTAAAGATCTAAGAATGAATATCTGATCTACACAACCTCTTCCCTTCCTGAAGCCTCCCTGTTCTTCTCCAACTAATTTCTCTGTTCTTTCTCTAACTCTGTCTATAAGTATCCTACCATACACTTTTCCTATTATACTAAGAAGACAAATGCCCCTATGATTACCACACACTTCTTTTTCCCCTTTTCCTTTGTACAAGGGAATAATTATACCTGACTTCCAATCCTCCGGGACTCTACCTTCCTCCCAGGCCAATCTGCACATCTTCCACATCCATTCTACTACTATCTCTCCCCCATGCTTCAGCATTTCACCACACACTCCATCAATTCCTGGGGCTTTCCCCGATTTAACTTTCTTCATTGCTTCCACAACTTCTATCCTACTGATTTCTTCCTGTCTTCTCACCTCCCTCCTTCTCCCAGCCATTCCCCAGCCACTTATACTTGCATTACTTCCATCCTCTCTACGTTCAACAATTCCTTAAAGTGTTCTCTCCATCTGCTCACTTTTTCTCCCTTCTCCACTAGTAATCTACCATTTTTATCTTTCACTCCCCTGCTAACTTCACTTCCACCCTGTCTTACTCTTTTCACTTCTCTCCAGAACATTTTCTTACAGTCCCTCCACTTTACACTCAAATTCCTTCCAAATTCCTCATCCACTCTCTTCTTACTCTCTCTTACTAATCTTTTCACTTCTCTCTTCCTTTCCACATATAACTCTCTCTTCCGCCTCTCAACTTCTTCCACGCCCCTATTTCTCACCCATTCATTGTATGCTTTCTTCTTTTGTGCCACAGCCTGTTTCACCTCTTCAGTCCACCACGCTGTTCCTTGTACCCCCCTCCGCCTTCTCTTCCTTCCACACACCACATCACATGCTGCACATATTTCTTCTGTAAATATCTTACACACACCTTCCACGTCTCCCATCTGCTCCAATTCATATTTGCCCAATCGTTCCTCCACTTCTCTCTTATACTCTGCCTTTTTCTCATCCTCTTGTAACCTTTCCACTCTCCTTGCAACTACTCCTTCCTCTCGTCTTTCCCTTCTTCTATTCCTCCATTTCACTTGCATCCTAATTCTGGCCACCACCAAGTAGTGGTCAGAAAGTCCACTCCCCCAACCTCTATACACTCTTGCATCCTTTACACATCTTCGCATCCTTTCATCCACACACACATAATCAATCATTGCCTTCCTTTCATTCATACGTATTTTACTGAAAGAAATTGAATCCCTACAGTGACAATAAACTAATACTACTGAAGGAAACTTATGGATAAAGACTGTAGATATATATAAGTGTTATATAGTAATAGAAATATAAAGTGTGAGGGGTTTTATGAATAATAAATGACAGAGTAACAAAAGCGAACTAGTGCCAGTGCGACGATCAGACGCGCTCGTAATTTCCATTTCTTTCACAGTGTTTTTTTTTTTTAGTATGGATCCCAAACTACTTGAAAATTGTAGAATAGTGTTTATAGTGTTTGTATCTGGCTGTGGTAATCATAATACGGGTTGTCGGGAAGTGTAAAGTGGAGACTTCGTTACCCTACTTCAGAGGTCTCCACAAGTCCTACGGTAACCAACGAAGGCTCAACAATCATTCCAGGAGAAAGCTGAAGGTATGTGCCATAAGCATATGTAATTTTATTATTCTAGGACTAATAACTGATTTTTGGCAAATATTTTTTGAGAGTCTGTCGGATACCAAATAACCCCGCGGCACACGCAAGTCATTGGTAAACAAGCCCGCGGTGTAGGGGTTAAATGGTAGGACCAACTTTCCCAACCCCGGGCTCATACTCTCCTCATGGTGCAGTATAGGGTTGAATGATGGATGGATGGATGGTTTCAAATTTCATTTTGTATGGTCAAGTATATATTTTTTTCATATATATTTAGAGATGCTTATTAATCTAATCAGAAATAAAATTGCTGCAATTAATAATGGCAGTTCATTAGTCAGGTGACAACTTCTGACAACAGATAAGCTTATTGATGCTTAATAGGGATATGGCATACATGAGTACCTTTATGTACAGGCAGTCCTTAGTGTAAATCAGGGATGTGCTCTGATATATCAGTTTTCCCACAAATTTAGTACAGTACTGAAATTTGGGTGGAATAGGTAAATCATCTTACTATGCAGCAGTGGAACTTATATAAGCAGTATTTGTGTTATTTATTGTGAACCTAATAATAAAAAAGAATATGGAACAAAGTAGCCTATAATAAGGACTGGGTGCACTGGATGTATATTCCTTACAATCTTTCATTGCTAATTCAGGAAGTGGTTAATATTTATACAGTACCGTATGTAGAGAAAACTCTCATTTATCCATCGTCACAATATCCAGCCCAATGCAAAATCAGGTGCTGCTGGCTCGGCTTTGTTAGAGCAATATCCAGAGAAATGCAACGTCCATCGCCAAAATGGGACGTAACTGGCAGCTTTATGTAATATCCAGCGTTGAGGTGTATCAACCAGCTCATAAACAGTAGCCAAGCGGTGCTGTACTACTGGACAGGTTGCCCCCAAATTACAAAAATAATTGGTTCTTGAAGGTCTTTCGTAAGTCATTTTTTTTTTCGTAAGTCCATCTCTCTCTCTCTCTCTCTCTCTCTCTCTCTCTCTCCCCACACAGATTAAAGCCCATTATTGTCTCCACTCCTCCACTTATCCCTTACCCTTCCCTGAACTGCAGTTATCACCTCACCTCCTTGTCAGTGTCTTTGCCTGACCCCATCCTTCCTTGCTATGTCTGACCTGCCACACACACATGCACGCACGCACGCACGAGTCAGTGTTAACAGAAAAGTTTTGTGAATACAGACCCCAGTATCTGTAGTTTTCTTTGGGAAACAGAATTTTTTCAGATCATTGAGATGCCTCCACCTCTTCAATTCGCATTCATGTTCTTCCATCATCCTTTGCAAAAAGATCCTTACTCTCCAGTCATTCTAGACTTCTTACACCTTTGTACATCTCTCTTGACATTGAGAGGGCCCTCCCTCCATGCTAAAGGATCTTTGTATGTGGCATGTGTTAGGAGTGTAATACTGTATGGTAGTGAGACCCGGGCTGTAAAGGAATGGATATTCTCAGGCTCAAAACATACAAAAAGGACAATGATTACGTGGATGTGCAGTGCATCCTCGAGTGCAAGGCCTGGGGGGCTAGGTTTATGAAGGAACAGTTAAGAGGTAGGATGGGGCTTATTGGTAGTGTGATGAGCTGTGGTAGATTGAGATGGTTTAGGCATGTGGAGAGGATGGGAGATGACAGTTGGGTGCAGAAAGTGAAAAGTGTGAATGTTTGGGGGAGGGTTGCAAGGGGCAGACTGAAAAGACTGGGACGAGGACATTCAGTGTGACCCCAGGGATAAGGGACTGAATAGAGAGGCTGTCAGAGATGAGCAGCATGGAGAGCTGCCATTGGGTGACCAAGGCAGACACATGCAAGCATGTTGGAGCTTTTAAAAATGAAACAGATCAAGTCTCCTTCTTCTCTCCTTTCCCGTAATGTAGGCAGTTTTATCTTCACTTGTCTTTCTTTGTGGGGAAGCTTTTATTCATGTATGTGTGTGTATTTACCTAGTTGTGATATACAGGAAATGAGATACACTCGTGGGGTCCCGTCTCTTCTTCTCAGCAAGTCAAATTTTTCTTTGAACTCGTTTAAGTTTTTAGACTGGACGATCTCTGTCCTGGCTATTCCACAGGTCTGTGCATCCTTATGGAAAACTGTGTTTCTTGATATCCTTCAAGAATTTTGGCTTTTTCAGTTTCATTCCATGTCCTCTTGTTACTTTCCCATCCCATACAAACAGTTCTTTTCTGTCAATTTTATCTACTCCCATCATGGCCCTGAACACTACAATCATGTCGCCCCTCTCTCCTTTCTTCTAGGGAAGGCAGATCCAGCTTTTCCAACCTCTCTCTATGACATCTGCCAGGCTAGGGACCATCTTGGTTGCTGTTCTTTGTATTCTCTCGATCTTGTTTATGTCTTTCTTTTTGTGAGGGAACCACACTACTGCCACATATTCCAACCTGGGTCAGATCATGGCCAGTATCAATTTTTTTCATAATTTCCTCACCCATGTAATGAAATGCCACACTTATATTAGTCAAGAGATTGTACATCTAACTATCTTGTTAATGTGTTTTTCCGGTGACAAACTATCCTAGACCTGCACTCCCAAATCATTCTATTCTCTCGCTTTTGTAATTAATTCATTACCCATCATATAATTCAGTGATGGCCTCTTGGTACTTTTACCCGTTTTCGATGTTTTACATTTTTTTTGCGTTGCATTTCATTTCCCACATCTGCGGCTCCAATCATGAATCGTATCTGGGTCTCTCTGCAGCATTTTACAGTCTTCTTCTGCTTGTTCTCTCCTCAAGCTCTTTGCATCATCAGCAAACAGACTTGCATAACTGTTCATTCCATCTACCATATCATTTACCTAAGTCAGGAACATTACTGGCTCTAACACTGAGCCCTGTGGGACTCCACTTGTTACTTCCCTCTATCCAGACATCTTGTCCTTTATTACTGTCCTCATTTGGCTGTCTGTCAAGAAGTCTTTCATCCATTCCAGGAGGTTTCCCTTCAGTCCTATGTGCTCCAATTTCCACATCAGTTGCTTGTGGGGTACCTTATCAAAGGCTATCTCCAAATCTAAATACACACAATCCACCCAGCTGTCTCTCTTCTCTAACATGTCAGTTGCTCTTGAGTAAAAGCTCAACAAGTTGGAAACATAATTCATGACCTTCCACTTGTGAATCCAAATTGACTTTCAGCCAAAATGTTCATCTCCTCCAGATATTGTATCCATCTGTCTTTCAGGATTCTCTCGCACAATTTTGCAACCATGCTGGTCAGGGACATTGGTCTATAATTCAGGGGTTCTTCCTTGTTTCCTCCCTTATAAATTGCTACCACATTGGCCCTCTTCCATTCCCGAGGCACTTTCCCTTCTTCTAGAGTACATACAATTCAGCCGTGAATCTTATCCGCCAGTTTTTCTCTGCATTCTCTCAGTACCTAAGTAGAGATTCTGTCTGATCCTAGGGCTTTCCTTACATCTTGAGTTTCCAGTAATTTATACACTTACTGCACTTCCACCTTTATATCTTTTATCATTACATTTCTAGTCACACCCTCCCCCTCCACAAAATCCTTTTCTTTAGTGAAAACCAAATGGAAACATTTGTTCATTATTTCCACTTGCTTTGCCGCATCTTTATAAACCACTCCTTCTACTTCCTTTTGTTTCAGCTTGCCATTAAGAAGTCTATAAAACAATTTGGGTTCGTACATTTGTCAAATATGCATTTTTCAAAGTTCCTTTCTCCCACTGTACGTATTCTTGTATATTCCTTTCTAGTTCATCTATATTCTTCCTTTGTTCTATGTCCTCTCTCTCTCTCTCTCTCTCTCTCATACACCTTCTGTTAAACCAGTCCTTCTTCCTGGTTTCTTTCCCACATACTCTTGGCACATATTTTTCCACTCCAGAATTATAGAGGTGTAGAAGGATATCCCACTTCCTTTGTATCTCTCTTGTTTCTCTGAATTTTCTCCAATCTGCTTTTTTGAAAAATTTCCTCAATCCTGTAAAGTTTGCTTTCCCAAATTTTTATCTTGCCTGCCTATATAGCTCCTCTCTTGGTACCACGTTCCCTTTTATCATCTGGAACTCGGTGACCACATGATCACGTTTTCCTATGGGTCACTGATATTTCAAAGAGTCAATTGTGTCAGGTTCTTTGATCAGCAGTAAATCTAGTCTTGGTGACATGTCATCACCCCTGAATCTCGTCTCTTCTTTGACCCACTGGGTTATTACATTATTCATTGCTGTATTTAACAGTACAGTGCCTCATGGATCTTCACTGCCTCGTGAGTCCCATTCCTCCCAGTTCACCTCTTTACAATTAAAATCACCTATCAGAATTATGTTGTTGATTTTCTCAGTCATTTTCTGTACATAACTGACCATGTCTGACAACATCTCCTAGTATTCATCATCATTCCTTGCCCTTGTCTTTGGGGGAACATATGCTACTGCAATGTCTCTCTTGCCATTCTCTCCAGTTTCTAGTTTCATATTTATTGCTTCAGCCTCACCCTCTCCTAGTTCCACATTTTCCACATTTGTGTTGTTCTTCACAGCTATCATTGCTCCTCCTCCCTTTTTTTCTTTTCTGTGTCTTCTCCACAGTTTGTATTTACCATCTCCCATATGGATATCAATATCCTCTTTTAACTTGGTCTCTACAAAGCACATAATATCTGGTTCATGTACCTTCAAGAAATCGTTGATTTCTAACCTTGCCGATCTTAAACCATCAACATTAATACAGTATGTGCCACTTTCCAACTTTTTTCGTTGTTCTTTATTCTCTCTCTCTCTCTCTCTCTCTCTCTCTCTCCATCAGTGCCACTTCTTTAATTTCTGATCCATAACTCTCCAATAGAATATTGTCTTCTCTTCCTCTGTTATGTGTTTGTGTTCTTGTGTTCTTACCTAATTGTATCTTCACAGGAATGAGTCAAGCTTGCACTGTCCCATGCATTAAACCATTTTTATCATACATATCCTTAAATTTGTGAGTTGTTTTGGCACACACTGCTTCATTCGGTAGTGCATCACACTGATCAATTGCCCTATTTGGGAAACTGAATTTCCTTACGTCCTTATCACCGCTCTTTTTATGTAGTTTTTTTGCAGTGTCCTCTTGTTGATGCTTCCCCATAGGTTTTATATTTATGTCTATTTACTCTTCCTCTGATGTGCATTTATATAGCATAATCATGTCTCCTCTTTTTCTTCTCTTCTGTAGTGTTGGTAGATTCAGTTTTTCTAATCTTTCTTTATAGCTTAGATCCCTTAAGCTCGGTATCCATCTTGTAGCTGCGCTTTGTACTTTTTCAATCTTATCTGTGTGTTTTTTGAGATGAGGATTCCATACTACTGATGTATATTCCAGGGTTGGTCTGATGAATAATGTTATTAACTTTCTCAGCATGTCTTCATTTATATATGTGAACGCTGTTCTCATATTAGCAAGCAGTGTATACTTGTTATGTACCTGCTCACTGATATGGTCATCTGAAGATAGTCTGTTATTGATAATTACTCCTAGGTCCCTCTCTCTTTCTGATATGTGTAGGGTTGATCTTCCTAGCTTATAATCCCAATCTGGTCTTTTCTCACTTTTATCAAATTTAATTGCATGACACTTGTCCACATTGAATTCCATTTGCCATTTATTGTGGAAAGGACTTGTATTTTTAATGGGTTTTTGAAGTTAAAATCTACCCTTTCCAACTCAACTAGGCTGTCCCAAACTACATAAAGGAGGAGTAAACTGACAAATCTGTCACTGGAGTGAAGGGGTTAAGTCTGATTATTGGGATTACTCTGTTGTATAATTTCCTTAATGTTAAATGATTTTAAGCAGCTAAGAGTGATTCACAGAAACCTGGTAGTAGTGTAGGAGTGTTAATACTATTACCATGATCTCTCTTATGGCCAGGACAGCTTTAGTATTTTATCCCAGCTAATGCCAGGTGATATTGTTTAGTTAAAAGCGAGTACAGTTTAGGAGCCTGATAGTGGTAATACAATCACCAATAAGTTTTATGGTTGAGACAACTCTACATTTTATTTCAGCTAGTGCCAGATGATTTCATTCTCCTAAGAGTGAGCCATAAAAGCACTGAGAGTGTTATAACGGAACAAGCTGATAATAATAAATGATGATAATGTGGTCAGTGGGGGCACCGTCAACCACTCATTCACTGTAGCATAACCCTATTTCAGGGTAACTCTGCATTGTGTGACTAGCCCAATGATTTCTTGTAAAATAGGAAATCATTTAATACACCAGATGGTAACCTTATAACCAACCAACACATCTTCAATGTGTCAACAAGTGGGTTGGCAGAGGGTTAGTGCCCCTCCCCCCAAAATCAACTAACTAAAAATACAAACAAGAAGCCTCAGATTAGGACAGACAAACAGGTGACAACCAAGGGCCAGACAAAGCACATGGTACAGACTGCAACAGAGAATGTAAGGGGGTGCCAATGATGAGGTGAAAGAGGGGGGGATTGTACAGGTGTTTGAGGGTGCAAAATTGGACATATGCGGATTAACTGAGACTATATGGTGTATATGGTGAGGAGAGAGTGGGAGTATGGATTGGGTATATGCACTGGAGGAAGTGAGAATGAGAGAGCAAAAGAGGGTGTATGTATTGTGTGCAAGAGATGGAAGGAGAATATAAGAGAGTATGGATCAGTTGGTTCAAGGAACCAACTGATCCAAAAACAGCTGATGACTTACCCACATGTGCGTGTGGGTAAGTCATCAGCAATTTGTGATATGCTGCTTTCAGGTCCCAGATATGGTTTATTAGGTACAGTATGTGCACACTTGCTCACAGGGGGTAATTTGCAGCTGTAGAGGCATTTACGGGAGGGTGCACCAAACATTTGCGGAAATTCCACATTTGCAGGGGTCTTTGTCCCCTAACCCCAGCGAATGAGGAGGGCCTGGTGTATTTAGGTGAAGTATGCAAGATAAATTCCTAAGTAAGAGGTGCTATGAAGCCTCTTATGTCACATAAAGTACAGTCATGAGCACTGTAATAACGTCAGAAGAGAGAAAAACAGTTCATGTTGTTAAACTCTAATGAATACTTTATTGTTTTCTTTCTTTTTTATTCAGGACGGTCAAAGAATGAGTGCTGAAGATGGAAAATCCTTCATGCAGAAGAAAATACGTGTGGGACCTCATAATGTCAATAAACAGAACTTTAAAGGTAAGTATTCCGTGTTGTACTTCCATTTTGTTTTATGCAGCAGCTGTTATACATTAGGTACCAGATGCATGGTTATTTCAGTTTTTTCTTTCTTTCTTTTTTTTGAAAACAGGAAAACCACATTTGTTTTGTTATCTCAAGGAGGTTATGTTTTCACCCCTGTCCTTTTCTTTACTTGTTGGTTGGTTGGTTTGTGAGCAAGATTACACAAAAACTACTGGATGGATTTCCACGAAACTTAGTAGAAGAATGGGCCTTGGCCCAGAATAGACTCCATTAAATTTTGGTCCGGATCCAGATAAAGGTGCGGATCCAGGATTTTTTTTTTTTTTTTTTTTTTTTTTTTTTTAAATACAAGGTAGGGCATTTTTTGACATTTTCATAAATTTTTCAGTGAATATTCCATGGATCTGGAAAAAAATCAGGCATATTTAGGATGTTGGTGTCTACGAATGTTTACAGTTTGGCGCGGATCCAAATCAGAAGGAACTGCATGTTGGGCCTTGGTGGAGGTATGCGCTCTACTGAGTGCCGTTCTAGTTGTTACTTAGTTTTGATCCAGATATCCTTAGTTGAGAAATTAGTGAAACATTATTTTGAGCATATATAACCATGTCATTGAGATCTGGTGCACTGACTGATAATAAAAACATTTTGGTAGGTGAGGGTGCCTGTCACCCACTTACTGTAAGTTTACCCTTAGGTGACTGTGCTGAGTGGGAAGCAGATGGAGTCCCGTAAATCAAGAAAGCATGAATTGTGCTTAGTAGTACAGTAACTGAATAACCAAACCGGCGTTTCCTACATGTTCTGAAAATGACGGAGTTGGTTAACAGAGAATTAGTGACACATCCTGTATGAAAGAAATTTGTTTAATTCATTCATTATCTAATCCATTGTTACCCCATGAGGAGCGTAGGAGTCAGGGGCCAGGCAGATTGGTCCCGACATTTAAGATGAGAGTGATCAGCTTCACTCGTCCCTGAGTGGCATTACATGAGCAATAAACCTCAACCATCCCTTGGATATAAACCTGCACTGGTTCAATCCAACCATAGCACCTTAATAAATAAGTAAATAAAACCCTCGGACCTAGACGAACCAACTGTAGATGACCAAGGAGCAAAGAGAAGGATATTCAGAGGATGGTGACATGGAATGTAAGGGGTGCAAATGATGAACTGAATTAAAAGGAGATGGTGCAGGTGCTTGAGAATGCAGAAGCAGATATATGTGAACTGACGTAAACCACATAATGTTACTGCATTCCATGACTCTATCTTAACATATTAGAGTCTCTCTTCAGTACTGTATATATATGTTTGGTGTCTTTATTTTTATGTAAAAGAAGGGTACAAGACAAGAAAACAAACAAGCCCCTTCCTTATAAAATGTTACTCCATACCACGACGCCATCTTAACACTACTGGTTTGTTTATGAAATATGAAGTCCAAAGTGCCCGATTCCTTTTGTACAATAATTTGAGACATGATGTTCATCTCTATTAAAGTACACTAAATATGTGTCAGTATATAGAGATACGTATTATTTTCCGTGAAATGAACTTAAAAAAACAAAACTCAATAAAACCTGTTCATTCATTCAAGAAAATACAAAAGCCATTAAGTGAAGGAATACACTATATCTCCAAAACAAATGCCTGCATGTCTTCAAATGCCTGCATGTACTGAATTTTAGAATCGCAGACAACACAACCAAGTTTTCACAAATCAGTTACAAGGAATGTTTACACCATTTTATGTACCCTAAAAGTACCAGAAACCATCCTAACATGAGGTGATCAAATTTCCATATTGCTAGGCGCTAAACTGCTAAATTACTAAACCACTAATAATGCTGTAATTTCGGGAAGTATTATTTAATGTTGCAACTGTTTTTCCCATTTTTCACTAACAGTAATATAAGACTGCTTCCTTCTATGATGCTCTTGTATCGAATGAAACAAAATATCAGTAAGAAATGCCAGCCTAACAAGGGTTTTTGAATTTGCTGTTACAATGACTCAACAAAAGTCATGCTAGCCAACATCTCTAGTATGTTTCCCTTGCTAGTTAGCGATTGGATAGCAAGTGATCATTATTGCCCTTCTGAAGGTTAGCAAGGGGTTCAGATGTGATCATGTTCTGGGAGTTGGGGGAATGCTAGGTGCTAAACTGCTAAAAAGCTGTAATTTCAGGCAGTACTGTTTAATGTTGCAGTTGTTTTTCCCGTTTTTCAGTAACGGTAATATAAAACTGTTTCCTTCTATTATATTCTTGTCTTGAATGAAACAAAATATCAGTAAGAGAAGCCATCCAAACAAGGGTTATTGAATTTCCATATGAGACAGACGTCTGCTACAATGACTCAAATGTCATGCTAGCCATCATCTCCAGGATGATTCCCTTACTAGTTGCTGAGTGGATGGCAAGCAAAGTGATCATAACTGCATTTCAGATTTTTTTTTTTTTTTTTTTTTTTTTTTTTTTTTTTTAAAAAACAGAACGGAGGAAGGAAAAACAAATGGGTAAAAAAAAAATAATCCATACACCAGATTACTGGTGTCCTCTGTTCATAAAATATCTGTAACAGTTAGACTTGAACAGTTGTGGGTTGAAATTTGGAGGAAAACAACTCTGGGGAAGCGAGTTCCAGAGAGATGCAGTTCGGGGAATGAAAGAAATCTGATAGGCAGAAGTTCTGCAATATGGTTGAGTGACATTCCAGTCATGATCGCTACCAGATGTCCGTATAGCACGAGGGAAGGCATGGAGAGGTGGCACCATGGACGCAACTTCGTCTGAGCATTTGCCAAAAAAATATCTGTAAAATAATGCATTTCAGAAGGTTAACAGGGTGTTCACCAGTGATCATGTTAGCCTGCTAAAGTAGGGTGTATGCTAGATGCTAAACTGCTATACCGCTAAACCCCCAGACCGTCACATGGCCAGTTGTAAACAAACCCTAAATTTTTTCTTGAGCCTGGGTGTTTCTAATCGTAATATCTGAGTATATACACAAGTGAATGTAACTTTTACAATAAATCAAAGGTGTTTATACTCTAAAAAATACTCGACTGACAAACAGTGAGATGATCCTCTGTATAAGTGATTCTTCTAAATGGAGCCAAGGTCTTAGCCTCGCCTCCAGGACGCAGGGGGATATTTGAAGTTGATTTTGAGACAAAAAAGTGCATCTTCCACCTCACGAAATACGGTATTTGTGGGAATTGCTGTAAAGTATTGAGATATTTAAATAAAAAAGAATACTTACTTGCTTACTTATATGTATTATTATTATTTTCTGTTATTTGTAATTTGCACAAGTGCTCTATCTAATATTTAGCCTGCGCAGTGTCACAAAGTGCTAGCGCAAACCATTTGCATATATTTGTGGGAATTAATGTAGAATATTGAGACATTTAAAATAAATTAGGTGTATGGTGTGAGTCGTGTGGGTGGTGGTGTAAGAAAAGGAAGTGAATGGTGGTGCGAGGAAGTAAGTATGGCTGTGGCTGAGAAGAGATGTGCATATGAAGTGTGGCTGCAGAGGAAGGATGAGGTGTCATACGAGAGGTATAAGGAAAAGAGGAATAGGATGAGAAGGGCTGTGCGTGATGCTAAAGTGGCAGTAGATGAGAGGTGGGGTAGGCGGTTGACTGAGAATTTTCAACAGAATAAGAAAATGTTTTGGAAGGAGGTGAAAAGGGTGCAAAAGGGAGAGTCTGGGAAGGAAGAGCGAGTAAAAGCAGAGGATGGAAGGATGTTAACTGAGATGGATGCAGTAAGGAAGAGATGGGCAGATTATTTTGAAAGATTGTTAAATGTAGAGGAGGAAAGGGTGGCTGAGATTGTGGCGGATGGAAAGGTGCAAGGAATAAATGTGTTGGGAGAGTTGAATGTTTTTTTGATCATGAAGGAGGAAGTGCAGGAGGCAGTAAAGGAGTTGAAAAAAGTGAAAGCTGCAGTATGGATGGGTGTGCTGTGGAATGCCTGAAAGGTGGTGGAGCAGCTATTGTTGAATGGTTAGTAAAATTGTTGAATGTGTGCTTTGTGAAAGGTATGGTTCCAGTTGACTGGGCAAGTGGTTAGTAAGATTGTTGAATGTGTGCTTTGTGAAAGGTATGGTTCCAGTTGACTGGGCAAGTGCTTGTGTGGTCCCGTTGTATGAAGGTAAGGGTGATAAGTATGAATGTACTAGCTTTAGGGGTATAAGTCTGTTGAGTGTTGTGGGTAAGGTGTATGGTAGAGTGTTAATTAAGAGAGTTAGAGAGGGTACAGAGGGAATGATTGGTGATGAGCAGTGTGGCTTTAGGAGAGGGATGGGATGCATGGATCAGGTGTCTGCTGTGAGACAGAAAAGTATTTAGCGAAAGGCAAGGATGTGTTTTGGTCATTCATGGATTTAGAGAAAGCGTATGATAGAATTGATAGGGAGGCTTTGTGGACTGTTTTAAGACTGTATGGACTTGATGGTAGGTTACTAAAAGGGGTGAAAAGTTTTTATGTAAATAATAGAGCGTGTGTAAGGGTGGGAAATACTGTGAGTGATTGGTTTCCCATGAGAGTGGGTCTGTGGCAGGGATGTGTGATGTCACCGTGATTGTTTAATATTTTTGTGGATTGTGTTGTAAAGGAGGTGAATGCAAGAGTTTTAGGTGGAGGTCTGAGTCTGGTGAATATTGATGGTAGAGAGTGGAATCTGAAGCAGCCGCTGTTTGCAGATGATACTGCACTGGTGGCTGATTTAGAGGAGAGATTGAGACAGTTGGTAGAGGAGTTTGGAGGGGTATGTGACTGGAGGAAATTGAAAGTAAATGAGAATAAGAGTAAAGTGATGAAATGTATGAGGTCGGTAGCTGGTAGGAGGACGAATATAGTTTTGATTGGTGAGTTGCTTGAGGAGGTAGAGTGTTTTAAGTAGTTAGGGTCACATGTTGCTGTGGATGGAAGAATAGATGCAGAAGTGAAGTTTAGAATGAATGAAGTAGGAAAGGTGCTGGGAGGAATGAAAAAAGTGTTTAGATTTCGTTCGCTTAGAATGGATGTAAAGAGAAGGCTGTAAGAGGGTGTTGTGGTACCGACTGCACTTTATGGGGCTTAAACATGGAATATGGGTGTAGCTGAGAGGGAAAGTTTGAATGTAATGGAGGTGAGGTGTCTGAGGAGTATGTGTGGAGTGATGCGTATGGATCAAGTGAGAAATGATGTATGAAGGAGAACTGGAGTTGTTCGGGAGATGGCTGATCGAGTTGAGCAGAGGGTGTTGCAATGGTTTGGGCATATGGAGAGAATGGATAATGAGCAATTGGTGAAAAAGATAACTAGATCTGATGTGAGAGGTGTAAGGCTGAGAGGGAGACCACGAATAGGATGGATGGACAGCGTGAAGAGAACGTTGGATGTGAGAGGGATGTCTGTTGAACAAGGAAGAGTGGCTGTGCGAGACCGAAATAAATGGAGGGAAATTGTGAATGAATAAATGATGACTCAGCCCTGAGGGGAGTAGACCAGCATACTCTCCCAAACATTTCCTCTAACTATCTATGCACTACACCACATGCACTTTACATTTCACACAACGTATCCCACTACGTTACAGGGGTTGGCGCCAGCAAGGGCATGCGGCCAGAAAACTTTGCCCCCGCTACCTAGTGGCGGACTTCTGGGGGGAGGCGTGGCGGGGGTTCCGCCGGCATAGATCATGGGTCCAGGGCGAGATGGGGCTCGGGCCTGTGCTAGAGGGTACAGGGCATTGCGGTTCCCAGGCTGCCGCTTCCGCCCAATAGAGAGGGGCCCGAACCTGGGAGTAGCGTCCCAGGAGGCTGCCCTATCAGTGGGTGTATAATGGCGGGATAGTTGCAGTGCCAAGACGCGCTTGGAGGGTGTCCCTGCAGCTGTCCTGGCAGGGTGCCCCGAGGCCACTACCACAGCCACTGGTAAGCTGGTGGGCTAGGGGTCCCAGATCCATTGCCTGGACCTGGGATTGTGCGGTGAGTGGGACCTGTGCTGTGTCTGTCCCCATTTATTAATACTGAAGATGACAAAACAAAAAAGGTTTCAAAGCAAGCCTGAGGACAGTAAATCACCCATGGGGATGAGGGTGGGTTCATGGAATGTGGGAAGTTTGAGGGGAAGAGCAGGGGAAGTCGTTGAGGCATTCAGTAGGAGGTGGGTGGACGTGGCGTGTTTGCAGGAAGTCCGGTACAGGGGTGGATCAGCCAGAAAGATTGTTGGGAAGGACTGTTGCTATAAGTTGTTTTGGCAGGGGAGGACAGACGGATATGGAGGTGTTGGTGTGATGGTTGCGGAGAAATGGGTGGAATATGTTATGAATGTTTTGAGAGTAAGCGATAGGATATTGGTTGTGAAAATTCTATTGGGAAGAAAGATAGCTGTGATTATATCGGCATATGCTCCACAGGCAGGATTGGATGAATCAGAGAAAGATAGATTTTGGGATGATTTAATACGTGTAGTGGGTGGTATGCGGGATGATGAGATAGTGATTTTGGGAGGGGACTTAAATGGTCATGTAGGTGAAGCAGCCCAAGGTTATGAAGGAGTGCATGGGGGATGTGCATATGGTCTAAGGAATGCAGAAGGGGAAAGGATACTCGAGTTTGGGGAGGCAACGGACATGATTGTGTGCAACACATATTTTAGGAAAAGAGACAGTAGGTTAATTACGTATGAGTCTGGGGGAAATAGCAGTCAGATAGATTAGGAGGGCCGATAGGAGGTTAGTGAGGGATGTTAAAGTTATAGGAAGTGAGGAGTGTGTGCAGCAGCACAAACTATTGATTTGTGATATGGTGCTTAAAGAACAAATGATGAAAAAGAGGACTTATGTACCTAGGAGGAAAATATGGAAGCTGAAAAAACCAAGTAGTAAGGAATGCCTTCTATAGCGAGTTGAGGAGAGTGGTGGCTGAACAGGGAGCTGTAGACAGAGGCGTTAATGAACAGTACAGAGCCCTCAAGAACTATTTCTTGAGAGTTACTGATGTAACATGCGGCTGGATTAAGAGGACCACCAAGACATAAAGTAACTTGGTGGTGGGATGAGGGTGTAGAAGCTGCAATTAAGGAGAAAAGAAGGCTTTTCCGGGAATGGAAGAAGGGTGGTAGCAAGAGGAATATTTGGCTGCCAAGCGTAGGGCTAGGAGAGAGGTATACAGGGCAAAGTCTGAGTCACAGAGACAATTACTTGATAACCTAAATCATGGGGAAAGGACAAATATATTTAGGGTGGCAGGTCAGGTGAAGAGGGATAATCGGGATATCATAGGTGAGCAGTGTGTGAAGAATGATGAAGGAAGGGTAGTGGTGAACAGTGAGGATATTAAAGATGCATGGAGAGAGCATTATAACCGGTTGTTGAATGAGGAGTTTGACTGGGACAGGGAAGGTTTGGAGCCAGCAGATCCAGTGTCTGGCCCGTGGCCTTTGATTGATACTGCTACTGTGAGTGAGGCAATAGGCAGGATGAGGGTGGGGAAGGCAGCAGGTGTGTCTGGGTTGACTGCCGAAATGTTGAAGGCCTCAGGCGATATAGGGGTGAGTTTAGTCACTGACCTGATAAATAGGATTATTTATGAGTGTGTTGTCCCAGATGATTGGCTGAAGAGTGTAATTGTAAATGTGTATAAAGGGAAGGGTGATGCCCTGGAAAGAGGGAATTATAGAGGTATAAAGCTTTTAGATCAGATAATGAAGGTAATGGAGAGAGTTTTAGAAGGTATGATTAGAGAAAGAGTGAATATTGATGAGATGCAGTTTTGGGTTTATGCCAGGTAGGGGGACCACTGATGCCATATTCATTGTTCGACAGCTTCAGGAAAAATATATTGGTAGGAGAAGGGATCTTTATTTTGTTTTTGTTGATTTGGAAAAGGCCTTTGACAGAGTCCCTAGAGAGGTGGTGAAGTGGGCAATGAGAAAGCTTGGCTTGGAGGAGTGGCTGGTTAGGGTGGTTATGGCCATGTATGTGGGTGCTCACACCCAGGTGAGAGTGAATGGAGATTTGAGTGATGAGTTTTCCGTGAATGTTGGTGTGCATCAGGGGTCAGTCTTGAGTCCCATGTTGTTTATCATGGTACTTGAAGCCCTTTCACGTGACTTTAGAAACGGACTCCCGTGGGAGTTGTTGTATGCTGATGATTTGGTGTTGATTGCAGAGAATGAAAGGGAGGCGGAGGAAAGGTTTAGGAAGTGGAGAGATGGTATGGGGCAAAAGGGTTTAAGGGTAAATGCAGATAAAACAAAAGTGATGATATCTAGGGTTGGTGGCGGTACTGTCAAAGACGAGGGAGAGTGGCCATGTGCAGTTTGCCACAAGGGCGTGGGAAGTAATTCCATCTTGTGCGGTGTGTGTGATAAATGGGTGCATAAGAGATGTAGTGGTATCAGAGGTAGACTGCGAGATAATGCTGATTTTATGTGTACGGCGTGCCGAGGTGAGCAGGTGGAGATCGTCAGACGTGAAAGAATTGAACTTGCTGGTGAATCTCTTGAGTGTGTGGAAGAGTTTTGTTATTTAGGAGACATGTTGTGTGCTGGAGGTGGGGCTGGAGCTAGCTCTGTGGCTAGGGTGAGAAGTGGTTGGAAGAAGTTCAGGGAGCTCTTGCCTCTCCTGACATTGAGGGGGCTCTCCCTACGTGCTAAGGGGGTCTTTGTATGCAGCGTGTGTTAGGAGTGTAATGCTGTATGGCAGTGAGACCTGGGCAGTGAAGGAGGAAGACATTCGCCGGCTCAGACGTACAGAAATGACAATGATTAGGTGGATGTGCAGTGCGTCCCTGCGTCCAAGGCCTGGAGGGGCTGGGTTTACAATGGAAGAGTTGAGAGGTAGGATGGGACTGGAGTGTATTGGTGTTGTGATGAGGAGAGGTAGATTGAGGTGGTTTGGACATGTGGAGAGGATGGGGGATGATAGCTGGGTGAGGAAGGTGAGAAGTGTTAATATTGGGGGTGGGGTTATGAGGGGTAGACCGAGAAAGACATGGGACGAGGTCATTAAGTGTGACCTTAGGGTTAAGGGACTGAACAGGGAGGCTGCAATGGATCGTGCAGCATGGAGAGCCGCCATTAGGTGACCAAGGCCGACACATGCAAGCATGTTGGAGCCTTTAAAAACGAAAATGAAAACGAAAACGAAAACGAAAACGATTTTGTCTGGATCAGCTATGGTAATCAGGTCAGGTGCGGGTAAGGGGATGGGTCTATTATGAAGTGGCAGGGGTAAACCAGCTGTGCTGTCGGGCCCTGCTGTGGATGCCACTAATTGCCCTGCGCAGTTGACCCTCGTGCGGTGTGGTATGGTGAGGATCTGTCCCTTCTCCCCTTTGGGGTTAAGATGCGAATGAATGTGTTTGAGTGGATGAGTAAATTGGGAGTGTGTCGTCCTGTCTCGGCTACCTCCATTTCCGTGGGGGAAGCAGCCCAGGTATATACAGTAGATAGATACTGTAGATAGATTATTATTCTGTCTATCTATCTATTTTCACATGCCTTAATCCCATAAGGGGTGGCCACTGGCCACTAAAAAGCAACAAATCGCCTCCATGTTACCCTGTCCCCCACCATTTCACTGCCCTGCTCCCAGCTCACTTCCCCCTCTTATATACTTCTCCATTCCATCCCTCCATCTCATCCTTGGCCTCCCCCTCCCTCTCCTCCCCTCCACCTCACTCACATACACTCTCCTCGTTAGTCTTTTACTCTCCATCCTCTCCATATGACCAAACCACCTCAGTGTGTTTCTCCTAACATTTCCTGTCACATCCACATCCACACCACAATGATCCTTCACTTCCTCATTTGTCAGTCTGTCTCACCATGTAACTCCACA
Organism: Coenobita brevimanus; assembly: GCF_032717465.1. Lineage (NCBI taxonomy): Eukaryota > Metazoa > Arthropoda > Malacostraca > Decapoda > Coenobitidae > Coenobita > Coenobita brevimanus. The sequence continues at coordinate 4,248,884 of NC_137061.1, read as the reverse complement.
TGCTCCTCTCAGATAACTCATGTATTTCCACAACTCTCACTCTTGACTTCTGTCCCTCCAACAAGGTGAAAGCTTCACTTCCATACATTAGAGTTGGTATCACAATACTGTCATGTAACTTTTTCACTCGTGGAAGTCGGTGGCCTCGAGTGAGCGGGCTGCGGAGCGGAGGGACAGGGAAACTAAGGCTGTGATGATGCCAGTTTTACTTTTATCTGCATTTTCGCAAGACGTTTTATTTAATAATTCAGTATAGATGTACAATAGCTTATGTAATTCCTTACAAAAATCATTAAAACATATTACATATTTAAATCAAATATCCACAGCCTAATAAATTATTAGGCTGTGGACATTTGATTTAAATAATATGTTTTAATGATTTTTGTAAGGAATTGCAGACGCTACTAATACTGTAATGTATTTTTAATTTATTGTTATTTAATAATAATTCATTCATTCATTCATTCATTGCCAGATGCCATGTATCCCAAACGGGGTGGCCAACGGCTTAGAGTTAATTGTTTTACAGGGAGGGGCACTAATCCTCCACCAACCCCACTTGACACGTAGGGATGCCAACAGCATCTGGTGTTCCCAGGCGGTCACCCATCCAAGTACTAACCAGACCCAACGTTGCTTAATAATAATAATAATTTATAAAATTAAAATACATTATCTCTGTTCAAGCATTTTAAGAAATGCTACTACCCTCCGTCCCTCCCGCCTCCCCCCAGCAATCCGACCCTCGTGACCTGCCCAAGCCTCCCCCATCCCTTGTCCAGACATATGTAAGCTTCCAAGACCACGTGTCCCTTGGATTGTGCAGTGCACAATCCACAGGACAGGTCTGCAAAGCAATTGCAAAAGCGCAATTTTGCACATGGTCTCATGCGGTGTGCAATGCGCAAACGATATTCGCCGAAGCACAACAGTGCGCAATTGCGCTTTGTACAAATGTTTGTGCACCAGCCCAGCGATGGGTTTGGGCGTATGGAGAGGATGGGGGATGATAATTGGGTGCAGAAAGTGAGAAGTGTTATTGTTGGGTGTAGGGTAGTGAGAGGTAGACTGAAAAGACCTGGGACGAGGTCATTGAGTGTGATCTCAGGGTTAAGGGACTAAATAGGGAAGCGGACAGAGATCGAGCAGCATGGAAAGCCCCCATTAGGTGACCAAAGCCGATGCTCGCAAGCATGTTGGAGCCTTCAAAAACGAAAATGAAACTCTTGGCTGTTACAAATAATATGACTGTATCTATGCCATCCCAATAGTGCAAGCTACAAATTATTGTGTATAGTTTTTTTTTTTTTTTTTTTTTTTTTTTTTTTTTTTTTAAATAATGTTGACATGTAAATCCAGTTTATAAAATGGTAGATGTACATCCTGTGGTGTACATTTGAGGGCCTAAGCACCCTCCCTCCTCCCCCCACCTAGACCTCACCTTCTTTATTTTGATATTTGCTCAATACTTTGGCAGTGAAACATGAATTGTGGATTTTTAAAAGCCTTCTCTTTTGTGTAGTAGGGCTGTGAAACAACAAATACTGCCACCAGTTCTTCAGATATGCAAGTTGAGATTGGAGGCAGGCTCCCATTGCATTGCCTGTTCAGTGTTCATGCCCAGTAACTGAGATACATTTTGACTCTCCCATGCAGTAATAATATACATCTGTAGTAAGTATTTAATTATTGCGCAGAAATTTAGCGATGTTGGTGTTTAGTAATTTGAAATTCTGCAGTACATACATGTTGAATGTCAAATGAATTAATTTGAAAACACTGTCTTCAGGCCTTTGTAGGACAGGATGTCAAAACCTTACTGAGCTGAGGGAACCCCTGCTCAAGAAAGGATTAATTAGCTATGCACACCCTCTCTTATACAGTATTATTCCAGAATTTATTAGTCATTGGAATGCCATACCGTTCAGGAGTGAAATAAACAAGTCTAACTGCCTTTTTTTTTACACACAGGAGAAACTTTCCTAATGCGTGCTTGCATAAGGGAGGATGCAGACCGTGTGCAGGTGCTGCTGACAGTGCCAGGTGTAGATGTGAACTTGAGTGACCACTGTGGCTGGACACCACTTCATGAGGCTGCCATCAGGGGAAATGAGGCCATCATTCAGCTACTCCTCAGTTTCAACTGCTATGATGCTCTGGGAGCGGACTCATTCCTAAAGCGAGGTGTGTAAGGCCAAGAGTTGTTTTTAATGCACTTAAACTACAACAGAACATGAAAGTGACCATTATAGTATTGATACCATTGGTAAAATCTCACGAAAGACGTGTAATGTCTTTATCTGGTCTGTAGAGATGATTTGTCCAACATAGGTGAATTTCCAGCTTAGAGGAAGAAGTAACAACTGGCAAACAGTGAATGATTATATGGCTAGTTACCAAGCTTGTGATCACATTTCACTTTCATGGTAGTACCTCCCAGGTCAGTGTTAGCCATTCATCGGCTACAGTACTTTAATCCGTAAACTTTGGTTCATAGAAATCAACTTCCTCACGCTGTGTGCATTAGATCCTTACATATATAAAAGAGATAGTTTGTTTGTCTGTCTGTCCTCTATGGAAATCAAGGAAGATGCATATAGAGTAGACCCCTGTTATAACGAACTACTTGGGGACAGCCAGGTTTGATAAATTCAAAAGGTTGATAAATCCTAGGGTTCCATCCTTCCCCACTCAGATGGGAATTCAAACACGTGTTTGAAAATAAATGAGAACAGTATCATATTCTAGTGCTAAATATGAAACTATACCCATTTTACACTAACTCGGCCCATAATTATGCCCTTTTCCATTTTATTTCATCTTATCATAGCACTTGGTCATGACTAGTGCAGTATTACTGTACTATAATCTGTTATTACAACTCAGCAGTCATGATGGGGAGAGGGCAACTTCAGGCCAGGTTGGAGTAAAAATGGTAGGAAACACGTGTACAGTGATCCCTTGCTTATGGTGTACTTGGTTGTATCGGTTTTCTTCATCACTGCAAGATGAAAATGAGCATTCCTGCTGGTATTGCTTATTTATTCAGCTAAACAGCATTGTTATTTTGCACCTGAGCTGGTTTCTGCTAATAATGATGGTGCTAAATCTGTGGTTTCTGATGACCTTGAAGGATTCAAAGATGAGGCCTTACTCAAGGAGTTAATCCCAAGTGGTGGAGACCACAAACTCTCCACTCCCTAGCCTCAGAACCCCATAGCTCAAGCCCATCCCAGGTCCCCATATGGTACATGTTTCTGCCTTATTGTGCCATTTTCATGATTTCCTAGTAACCTAACCATACCCCTGTGTGTTTCTGGTATGTTCCATAACATTATGTATGTATTTAGTGGGTCTAAGTTGTTGTAAAAAAGAAAATCTGGGTTTACGAGTAGGGTGCCCAGCACCAATTAGAATAAATCTCATAGAGTCTGTCTCCTTATTATTGTGCAGTTTTGTTATCACGCACAAGGTGCGGTACCAATTATGCACAGTAGCCAAGGGATTGCTGTCTTGTACACACTACCTGTGTAAAAAAAAAAATTGTAAAGCATCTTTCCTGTCACAACCTTCTTTCCAATCATCAGTATGGGTTCTGCCAGGGATGCTCCACTGGTGATCATCTCGGTTACCTTTCAGACTCCTGGTTATCCTCATTTCAGGACTTTGGCGAAAGCTTTTCCATTGCACTTGACATCTCAAAGGCTTTTGATTGAGCCTGCCATAAATATTTAATTTCCAAACTGCCCTCCTACAGTTTCTATCCTTCTATCTGTGCCTTCATCTCTAGCCTCCTTTCTGTTTAGTCTGTAGCTGCTGCTGTAGACGGCCACCGCTCTTCTCATAGAGCTATCAGTGGTGGTGTTCCTCAAGGCTCTGTTCTATCACCAACCTGTCTTTCTGTTGTTTATCAATGGCCCTCTAAGCTGTACATCTAACCCTATCCACTCATATGCTGATGATTCCACCCTTCACCTTTCCATCAACATCCCACAGCATCCATCTTAGCAGTTACTTCAACAAACAAGGGATGATGCTATGGCATACCTAATATCTGCAATATGGGGAAAGACCCATTAATTGATGGAGTGTGTGATGAAATGCTGAAGTATAGGGGAGAGATAGTAGTAGAATGGATATGGAAGATGTGCAGATTGGCCTGGGAGGAAGGTAGAGTCCTGGAGGATATATATATATATATATATATATATATATATATACTGTATATATATATATATATATATATATATATATATATATATATATATATATATATATATATAGCCAGTGAAGGTTTATATCCAAGGGATGGTAATGCCACTCAGGGATGAGTGAGGCTGGTCACTCTCATCTTAAATGTCAGGACCAACTGCCTAGCCCCGGGCTTTTACGCTCCTCATGGGGCAATGTAGGATTGGATGATGGATGGACTCTCTCTCTCTCTCTCTACTGTAATATATAGATATATACGGGGTGTCCACAAAAACACTCCCTGATTTCAAACAGGTATAACATGTAACTTTATTGTAATAATCCTTCACAGTTAGTAGCCTCAGATGCAGGATTTCATTCAGTTTCATGTGGTATAGGGTAGCATTAAAGGCACTCAATGTGTGCCCCTCTGGTTGCTCGGCAAACATCGATGCGATAATCCAGTTCGGTCTAGACGCTCTGCAGCATATCTGGAGTTATCATGCAAACTGCTTCAGTGATCGAAATTTTCAGCTCCTCCAGGGTTGCAGGTAGTGGTGGTACATGAAGAGCACAGTTTACGTACCACCATTACCTGCAACCCTGGGGGAGCTGAGAATTTCGATCACTGAAGCAGTTCGCATGATAACTCCAGATATGCTGCAGAGCGTCTGGACCGAACTGGACTATCGCATCGAAGTTTGCCGAGCAACCAGAGGGGCGCACATTGAGTGCCTTGAATGCTACCCTATACCACATGAAACTGAATGAAATCCTGCATCTGAAGCTACTAACTGTGAAAGATTATAACAATACAGTTACATGTTATACCTGTTTGAAATCAGGGAGTGTTTTTGTGGACACCCTGTATATATATGTACAGATAGACAGATAGATAGATAGATATTTGAACCTGTGTCTGGTAGGACTGCAGGCCACCTTTCTACTGCCTGAGCCACCTTCTCAGGTATAATTATTCCCCTGTACAAAGGAAAAGGGGAAAAAGAAGTGTGTGGTAATCATAGGGGCATTTGTCTTCTTAGTGTAATAGGAAAAATATATGGTAGGATACTTATTGATAGAGTTAGGGAAATAATTGAGGAATTAGCTGGGGAAGAACAGGGAGGTTTTAGGAAGGGAAGAGGTTGCGTAGATCAGATATTCATTCGTAGGTCTTTAGTGGAAAAGTTTCTAGAGAAGGGAAAGAAGTTGTATGCATCCTTTATGGATTTGGAGAAAGCATATGACAGGGTGGATTGTCAAGGAATGTGGAAAGTATTAAGAATATATGGAGTAGATGGGAAGTTGTTGAATGCCATGAAGGTGCTAAGGCTGCAGTACATGTGGATAATGAACTGAGTGAATTTTTCTGTTTGAATGTCGGATTGAAACAAGGATGTGTTATGTCTCCATGGTTGTTCAATCTGCTTATGGATGAGGTTATAAAAGAGATACAAGGCAGGGCGGTGGATGTTGGAGTGGCCCTAGTGAGAGAGGACAGTGTTTGGAAACTCCCTGTACTGTTGTTTGCAGATGATACTGTTTTCTTGAAGTGAAGATGAAGGGGAGCTGCAAGGCTTGGTGGATGAGTTTGGGAGGGTGTGTAAGAAACGGAATCTAAAGGTGAATATAGGGAAGAGTAAAGTTATGGTCTTCACGAGAAGGTAAGTCAGTGAATATACAGTGAGGTTGGATGATGAGGAAATGGAAAATTTGAGTGCATTTAAGTACTGTACTTGGGTAGTGTGATGAGTAAGGATGGATTTTTTTTTTTTTTTTTTTTTTTTTTTTTTTTTTTTTTAGTGCCCAACTCTGGGCATTGGCTTTGCAGCCTGCTCCCAAGGCCCAATGGTCCTCCTACATACCATACACCTCCACATGTCACCACTGCAGCGCTAACACCCACCGTCCATGTTGAATACGTGCTAGGGCTGTCTCAATACAGGACTTGTGTATTGGTATTAGCGGGGGTATTTTTACGACATGTCGGCAGGTCTTCTGGTAGATCAGTAAAGTCTGTTTTTATTAAATTCAAATCCTTAAACTGTTCCCTGCCCCAGCCGGGATTTGAACCTGGGTCCGGTAGGACTGCTGGCCACCTCTCTACCGATTGAGCCAGCAAGGAGGGTACAGCAAGGAAGAAAAGTTGCTGGTTCCTTGAAAGCAGTGATAAGAAACAGGGAAGTGAGCATGGAAGTGAAAAGGCTACTGCATGTCAGTATCGTGATACCTACTGTAATGTATGGAAGTAAAGCTTTGACCTTGTTGGAGGGACAGAAGTCAAGAATGAGAGCAGTGGAAATGAGTTATTTGAGAGGAGCATGTGGATTCACATGGAGAGACAGACTGACAAATGAGGAAGTGAAAGGGCATTTTGGTGTGGATGTGGATGTGATAGGAAGTGTTAGGAGAAACACATTGAGGTGGTTTGGCCATTTGGAGAGGATGGAGAGTGAGAAACTGATGAGGAGAGTGTATGTGTGTGAGGTGGAGGGGTGGGGAGAGGGAGGGGGAGGCCAAGGATGAGATGGAGGGATGAAGTGAAGAGGTATATGAGAGAGGGGATGTGAGCTGGGAGTAGGACAATGAAATGGCAGGGGACAGGGTGACATGGTGGCGATTTGTTTTAGGCCACCCCTTACAGGATTAAGGTAAGGCATCTGGCAATAGATAGATAGAGAGATGAAAGTAGTGGGAAAGAAATAACAAATATATCAACAGGTTGAAGAGTTTAACAAAATATAAGAGCTGTGTATCCTTAGCTTATTGAGACCACTTGAGTAAAATCATGTATAGTAGAAGGAATGAAGTAAGAAATATGTCACTGGACCGAAAGATTAATATTTGTGTGTGTGTGTGTGTGTGATCTTAGTTTTCCGTCTACTGTACTATGATGGTAGTTGGCGGTGACAATCATTAGCTCCCGATGTAGTGCTACTTATTTCTTCTTTCTCCCTTCCCATTCTATATCTGTGTCTGCCCTCCTCTCTTCCTACTTCTCCCTTTCCTTCCTGTCACTGTTTACAGTATTACTCTTTCAGTTTCAGGTGGCTGTACACTGAGTGACAAGCCAAATGGTTTCTAGGGTTCTAGGAAGCCATTACAGTGCTAGGTGTTATCCATATTACCAAATTATTGGGTGAAGTTGGGCTTGCTATGGTGTCCCTGTTAACTAGGTGGAGAGAAGCAAATGTTGCATCCAGGAACCAAACCACACTTTTCCCTGCACCTTGCTGTGGTGAGGCACTGTATACCATAAGGGAACATCAGTTCGCAGCATGAGACAGTCCTGCAGGGGCAGTTGTTTGCCTGCTGTTGGTGGGTCTGCTCAGCCAGACAGACTGGGGTTGTTCAGCAACAGTAACAACAAAAACTTTTTCTGGACATTTTTGAATAAAATCATGTGAAGGTAGGAAGACTGATGCATCACTTGAATTAAAAAGGGTTTCGTTCAGATGACTGTGTGGCAGCAACAACAAAACAGTCACAGCAACAAAAGCATAATGCAACCCTATCTTTTTTTTAGATCACTGCTCCAAGATAGTGAATGCACAGGCACGTGGAGGAGAGGATAACAGAACACCACTACATGATGCTGTGGAAAATGATCACCAAGGAGCAGTCAAGTTGCTTCTGGATTATGGAGGTAAGGATGACTGTTGAGGTGGTGGTTTCCCTTTCTCTTTGAGCAGCATTTGAGAACTTTGTCATATTTTGAAGGGTAAGATGATTAGGATGTGATAGGAAGCATTATGAGGAACACACTGAGGTGGTTTGGCCATGTGGAGAGGATGGAGGGTGAAAGACTGACGAAGAGAGTGTATGTGAGTAAGGTGGAGGGGGGAAGAGAGAGGGGGAGGCCGAGGATAAGATGGAGGGATGGGGTGGAGAGGTATATGAGAGAGGGGGGTGTGAGTTGGGAGCAGGGCAGTGAAATGGCAGGGGACAGGGCGATTTGGAGGCAATTTGTTTGTGGCCACCCCAAACGGGATTGAGGCGTCTGGCAATAGATAGATAGATAGAAGATGATTAGTATGGAGGTTATGAGAATCCTGCATGAAAGTATTTTACTGTGGTCACTCTTGTGGACGTGAAACTTGGGCAGTAAGTAACAGAGAATTTAAGTAAAAGTTAATGGCTGTAAAAATTATCTTTTACAAAAAAGCTGCAGACATTGAAAGAATGGATAATGTAGGTAATAGACAGATTAGTGAGTACTGTATTATGGACTGGAATAAAGGGCGGTGTCAAACTACGGTGGCCTCACATCCAACATGCATTTCTTTAGTAATAATTGCCTTTTGTATGGTAGACTTTAAAAATATTCAGTAAAAACACAAAAAATAAATTTACTACACAAAACTTGCATTAGTACAGTTTGCTTCCACAGATGTGCATGAAATCTGATTTTTTTTGGGGGGGTATGTTATTTTGGGAAGTTGAGAGGCGCCACAGCCAATGAGAATGTGCATTGGCCGGGAGGGTTCATGTCTCTGAGCATTAGTCCCCTTCTACCTGCCCTTATTCATTTTGCCAAATTCCAATTTTGTTTGTTTGCCTATTATTTTTTACAAAACACTAGGAATTCTCATTCCTTTAATTGATTTTATATCATGTGCAAATATATACAGCTATAAAACTGAGGCCAAAAATATTACTACCCGTAACTTTAATACGATGTATACCTAGACAGTGTGCAGTAACTTTGTTTGCCACACTGTTGCATCTTTATCTCTTTTCATCGCTACGTCAATGGTCACTGCTCCCCTGAACTCTCTGCTTGCATCCTCCACCTTTACGGCGATCACATAGCACCTGTCTTTTAACAAACTCTCATCCCTTTTCTGTCTAGCTCTCTAATGCAAGAGTTAACTGTTACTTCCAGTCCATCATGTATGCAACAGGTCAACTATGGAACTGTCTCACTCAGTCTGTTTCCTCCTGCCTATGATCTCCAGTCTTTCAAAGGCAGTGTGTCCAAGCATCTCAAAATGAATGGGTCTTGAATTTGGCTCTCTGTTACGTTGTTTTGTTTTTTCTTGGAGGGAACAATTTCCCAGCTCTTGGCCCTTGGTTCCATCTTCCTTGTATAATATACAACAATACAGTAATGTATATATATATATATATATATATATATATACACAAACACACACACACACATGTATCTCTCTCTCTCTCTCTCTCTCAATAATATATATATACAGTTAGTCCTTCCCTAACGAGGTTTGCTGTAGCACAATATTGCTCTAATGCGGCATGATTTTGCAGAAGGAAATAAACATTCTAACGCGGGCACTGTTAGCGTAACGCGGTAATTTGAATTGGGCGGGCTGTGACTCAGTGTGCATCACGCAGCCTCAAAATACTTGACGTCATCGCCTGCTGATCACATTTCACCTTTCTTGCTTTCCTAGCCACCCAACCAATCAAGACCCCTCCCTCCCGCCTCCCGTGTCCCCCACTCGGCCCACTCCTACTCACACCATCCTTCTCAGCTTGCCTCATGTTGCGAGACATGCTGCCTGCATTAGCTCCACGTCGCATTTTTCCCTGCTCAGTTTGGCTTCACTCAGTAGTGAAGTGTTAAGCCAAATTCTGAGTCGAGCTGAGTCTCTCAAGGAGTTCATCTTTGACAGCGACCCTTCCCTTGCAAGAGGTAACAATGTGATTAAGCAGATTGTTGACCAGGTAAACCAGCATAAACAGTCACTGATCACTTGTTACTTCGCCAGACAAGCTGCTGCTGGTCTACTGCAAGAGGATATCCAGCCACAGCAGGATGTAGAAGCTATGTTGGACTTAGAAGGTGATATTAGGAGTGTTGCTAGTGAAATAGACTATGATGGATTTTAGTGTGTGTTCTCCCCCTCTACCTCATCTCCGGAGAAGCGAGGTTGTGGGCAGGATTTTCATCCTTCTGTCACAAGGTGGACAGGCGCTTTTACCATACATTTGCACATGGCTTGCGGTCTGTTAGACACCCAGTGGCCATGCAGAAACGCAACTCCTGGTGACTGGGTGATTTTAGACATTCGGTAGAGAGGCGGACGGCCGCTGCCAGCAAACACGTACTCGTTGCATTTTGGTCTGTGTTACAATCTCAGTAGCAGTTAGGAAAGACTTAGCCCGGTGGCCGTGCAACTTTTAACATTGGGTGGGGATGCATACAGGCATTTTGACACCGCTTGTGGGTTACAGCCGTACTACTTGGGTGCTGGAGGTTCGTTGGGAGTGATAGGATGATTGTGCAACTTTGACCATTCAGTATAGGGGTGGACGGATATTTTTGCTCTGGTTGTGGGTTGCGGCCTACTTCCCACTCATGGCTTGAGCCCAGCAGCCACAATGCTGAATGTATGAACATGTTGGCTGGCTGGCTGAAGTTCTCAGGGACTTTTATGTCTGGATAATAGCAAGTAAATTTGGATAATGGTTTAATAAAGCCAAGGTCCAGTGTCCGAATAATGAGCATGTCCGGATACTGCGCATCCGGATAAATGAGGGACTACTGTATGTATGAGGCCCTGCACGCCACAAGGGGTAAAGTGACACATTTACGATTTTCCACAAATCGCCTTCAAGGTGTGGCGTCATAGACAAGTTCATAGAAGTGTTGTTTTTTAGTTTTAGTTTCTAAAATTTGCACATAAGGTGCATAAATGTGAGTACACTGTGGGAAATATCTAAGAAATTTGACACAATAATATTTTCATTATTAAAATTGCATCATCAGCAGAAAAATATTTTTTGCTAGTATCTTGCCAGACTTTGTGAGCATTTTGCAGCCATTTTTGTTTTGTTTTTTGTATTCAGACCAATAAAGTACAGTAGAACCTCTGGTCCGGACCCCTTTAATCCGGATTTCTGTTAATCCGGACAAAATTTAAAAATAATAAGCTCCAAAAATATGTTGAAAGTAATTCTAAAGAAATTTTCAGTATCGGCGCAGAAAGCGATCGTCATTCATTTAGTCTCGGATCCCACTAGGTCGCAACATGGGCACCTGTTTAAACACACGCTAGCATCGTTCCATCAACTAGTTCACGAACCATTTATATTTTTACGCTGTATTTCAAAAGTTAATCCTCCTTACCATGCCCCTTAATGCAAGTGTAGCTTCTGCAATGAATAAAGGTGTTAAAAGGAGGAGTTTGCTTACACAAAAATGGGTCAGAATATTCTGCAGTGTTTAGTGATTACTGTAGGTTATTTTTTGTACTTAAATGTGCTTTACTTGTACATCAGACATTAGCTTCTTGCCCATATGGGCGTTATCAATATGCCAAAGATGACAATGTATTTTTTGCCTACATAAGTTTTATTTTTATTCCAAATATTACAGTTAATTAATTCATTTATTTTTTTGCCTACACGGGTCTTAGTCACTTACTACAATTTAAAATGTAAGCTAGTTTCTTGTCATGGCCTTACCTGTAAATTATGCAATACAAAACTATCGTACACGATTTGTTTGGTTATTTTAGTATCCATTCATCTTTTGCAGTTATGTAGGGTTGACATATGCCACATGTGTTAATAATTAACAAACATACCATATGTAGATAGTTTTGGGTATGAACTGGAGATTACCCTGATGGTCTGGACAATCTGCTAATTCGGACAACCCTTCCCCCCATATAGTCTGAATGAGAGGGGTTCTACTGTATCATATCCATCCAGTACTATGATAGGGGTAAATTGTTTTTCAAGGGCAATATGGAAGAAAACAGTAAAGTGCAAAGCACCACCAGAGACAAAGCGTAAGTTCTTGGGGTGCTTTGCGCTCAGCAGAGGTGACACTAAGACTTAGCAGGTAAGGCGCCACCCTTGAGAAAACTGGCAGCTCTAAGTGGCTGTGTGGGGGTGACATGGCAGTTCTGATTGACTGACTGGTCACCACTGTGGGTTGACATACGAATGGAGTTTACTCTTTGTGGCGTGCGACAGAACCTACACCCCAGACCATGTGTCAACAAGGTCGCGTAGAGCATACTTCTCATTTCAGACTTTCACCCTTACTGCACTAATTGGAATCGAGCAAAGCAACTTTGCACAGTCACAGGGTAGTGTTTGAGGGAACGGCTGGTGGAAAAAAACAGGTTTCAGCAGGTATGGCACTTTACCCCTTGTGGCGTGCAGGTCCTTATATATATATACAATAATTCCCGTAATATCTGGACACCCAATATCCGAACATCCCCACTTACCGGACATTTTTGTCCCGGGATCCAGTGTTCCCAAAATGAGCCAAAAATCGCAAAAAAATCGAAAAAAATCCGACTTTTTCTCGCCCATAATTTGAACTTGGCGCGCTCGGCGCGCCCCTGCATCCTCCCCACTTACCACCCATCTCTTGTTGTGTGTGCGCGCTCGTCGTCATGCCCGCCCACGTGCTCACTTTTGTGGTGGTGCCTTACTTGCTGCAGGCTCTCCTGCTGCTCTCGTGCCTCTTCATCACGTGTGTGATGATGGCCCCGCCGCCTGAGAAGAGGAAGAGAGTGGTTTTGACTCTGGAGAAGAAGAGGGAGATATTGGACAAGGTGGATGCGGGATGGTCTTCCTCACGCATCCTTCGTGAATTCTACCTGGCCCGATCTACTTTGATATCAAGAGATCCCGAGACAAACTCATGCAGTACACGGCTGACTTCTCGTTGAAAAGCAAACGCAACGTGGAGAGGAAGGTGATGTTTACTCCCAAGTATGCAGAAGTCGACCGCTCCACGTTGATTTGGTATCAACAGCAACGTGCTGCTGGTGTGATGGTGTGTGGCATGGAGCTGAAGGCTGCTGCTGAGAAGTTCGCAAGGCTTCACGACGCCCTAGACTTCAAGGCATCTGAAGGTTGGCTCTTCGCGTTCAAGTTACAACATGGCCATACCAACTGCAAGTCTCATGGCGAAGCTTTGAACGCCAACGAGGATCGAGTAGAGAAGTTTCGGCACTAGGTGAAGCGCTTGATCGACAGGGAGGGCCTCACTCTCGGTCAAGTCTACAACGCTGACGAAACTGGTTTATTCTATTGCTCTTTGCCTACAAACACTCTAGCCGAAGAGATGGAGAAGCGTGTACCTGGCCGCAAGCTCTGCAAGCAACGGATATCTGCTTTGTGTTGTGCCAATGCTAACGGCATGCACCGGCTTAAGCCCGTTATTGTTGGCCGTGCAAAGCAGCCTCGGTGTCTTTGTGGGGTGATGAATCTCCTTCCTGTCGTCTGGTACCATTCCTTGAAGGCATGGTTCACTGCCCACATCTTCAGAGACTGGTTCCACCGCTATTTCGTCAAGGAGGTCATACATTACCAGACGGAGAAACTGGGAATCCCACGCGACTAGGTAAAGGCCCTCCTTCTCCTCAACAATGCACCTGCTCACCCGTGCGACAAGGATTTGGAGGCTGAGAATGGCCACATTAGGTGCATGTTTCTGCCACCTAATACTACTGCTCTCATCCAGCCAGTGGACCAAGGAGTGATCGTGGCAACGAAGAGGCTGTACCAAAGGAAGTTCCTGGATGAGGTGATGGTTGTTCCTGAGGACGAGGACGAGCGCAGGGAAGGACGGGACACGCGAGGCCAGCGGAGTTTGGAAAGCCTTTGCCGCTACAACATCGAGTCTTCCATCTACAGCTGGGCCAGTGCATGGAAGGAAGTCCCTGTCAAGACTCCAGAAAATGGTTGGTCTCGTCTGCTTTTTGGAACGGATGTGGAGCACAATTTCCTAGGTTTTGACGTGGATGACTTCCATGCACGTCTACATGCGCATGGGGACGATGTTGATGTGGACGAAGTGCATGAGTGGTAGGATGGCGACGAGGACGATCCTGGGTATCAGACCATGTCTGATATTGAGATTGCATCTTCAATTGCAAGTGTCAGTACCCAGCTTGAAGATTTCGACGAGGACGGTGATGATGATGCAGACTCCTCTCAGCATGACACTACTCCAGCCATCCCCAAGCTGAGCGCACTCCAGGAACACCTAGAGTTCGTTCTGGACTACCTGGAGCACCCTGACTGCGACAGGGAGATGGGGCCCTTGGGACATGTGGAGGAAGTGCGCACTTTCAGGCAGTGCATCAGTAATCGTCAAAATCGTTGTTCCTTGCGACAATGAACCATTGACAGCTTTTTCAGGCCCGTGACCCCTGCTGTGCCCAGCCCTGGCTCCACTCCATTGCCTTCCCAAGACAGGCCCTCATGCTCCGAGCCACAGCCCAGCACATCAGGTACGGTGGAGTCACCACTCGACGTGAGTTTGTGCCTCTCATCAGAGTTGTTTGTAGTGGATACTCCATCACCACGACCCAGCGGTGCATCCCTAGGTCACCTGCATCAGCTACTCTCAGACTCTGACAGTGATTAAATGCCTAGAACTTCTCCACTAGACCACACAGGAATTTACAGTGTTGTGCAGTAAAAAAAAAACAGTGCATAGTGTTAAGAAATTAGAATTCTGAGTGAAAAGACAGAGATTTAATTGACTTTCAGTGTAATGTAAATTAACTAGAGTGTGTTATGTTTAGAAAATGGTTTTATGAGTGGAAAGACTTTAAGTGTAGAGTGCAACACTTATTTCATTAAGGTACAATGGAGCTCAAGTAAGACAAGAGTGCGCATTGTTAAGAGAATGGAATTCTGAGTGCAAATGACTAAGTTCAGTGCAAGACTTCATGTACAGTGTACTGCAAGTGCTTCAGGAACTCCTTTTTACTGTCAGAGTCTGAGAGGAGGCGGGTTATTCATCAAGATGGCTAGGGACTTGCTGTAAGTACCCAGAATGTTTCATATTGTGCTGTATTTTCCATACTGTACTTACCTCTAACACCTCATTTCACTCTTTTATGTCCCTTATTGGTGTGAATAGGGTCTTAGGTGTTATGCATGTGCAGTAGGGAGGTGTTTTTCTTAGTTAAGCTAGGTTAGGGTCGATAACTACCAGTCCAGGAGCCAGGGACTTGTTGTAAGTACCCAGAATGTTTAATATTGAATAAACTCACCTCTAAAACCTCATTTTATGGTTCTTTTGCATTTATTTCAGTCTTTTATGTCCCTTATTGGTGTGATTTGGGTCTTAAATAGGCGCTATGCATGTCCAGAGGGAGTTGTACAGGTGTATCTCTGATTTAGGGTCCATAAGTACAAGTCCAGGAGGCTGGGGCCCACTGTCCGGACAGGACCACTTTCCGGACGTGCCTTTGGCTCTGTTACATCGGATATTGGAGGGATTACTGTATATATATTTGTGGTAGGTTGGGGGCACACACCATCCACTCACTCAATGTAGTGCTGCTCTCAGGTGTCTGCCCTGTCCTCTCCTCCATCCTTCTTTCCTTCCATCTTCTTCTATCTTTCTCTCCTTCATTCTTTCCTCGTCCTTCTGCCTACGGATAACTTTACACTCCCTCTTCTGTCTTTCATTCCTTCATTCTTTCCTTTTCCTTCTGCCTATGGGTGACTCTATACTGAATGACAAGCCAAATGGTTTCCTGTACACCAGGAAACTATTTACTATGCTGGGTGGTAACCGTATAACCAAATTTTGGTGCCTGGTGGTTTAGTGGGTAATTATTGTGCTCCAATCGGATTGAGCCGGTGAAGGTTTATATCGAAGGGGTGGTTGGGGTTTATTGCTCACGTAATGCCACTCAGGGATGAGTGAGGCTGGTCACTCTCATTTTCAATGTCGGGACCAACTGCCTAGCCCCGAGCAACGTAGGATTGGATGATGGATGGATATATATATATATATATATATATACACACACACGCAAAACTATTTTCCAGCAACCTTGGTTCCAGAGCCTTACCAGATGAACCATTTTGATGAACTATTTAAGGCCACATTTTTGACACAGCAAAATTCAACAGGTGCTAGTGGAGGTCACTTACAATAATTCAGCAACATACCTCTGACCTACTGTTCTTCATTGTAATTATATTCATATTCTAATTTAATATCTTTATGGAACCACTGACCCTGGTTCATTATCAAGCCACCTGACAAGTCCACTTCATCCAACGCTGTCAAAACCACTTCATCATCCTTCGATCTTTCTGAGTACTCATACCATCTTTCTTAGTTTTTGTAATGTTGATTTGCTTCTTCAAAGCACTTTCTGCATAGAATTTCAGTACTTTTTCCCTTTACTTCTTCATATCATAAACAGCTGACGAACCAACACCATATGTGTCAAGCAACTTCTGCACAGGATCACTGCAATCCTTTTTTCAACAGTTCTATCCTGTCTTGCTTTATTTTGTTTTTAGCCTAATAAAAATGTCATAATGCATTAAATCCCCCCAAATAGCTGTTAATACATCTTTGTGACCAGACAGGTGATTGAAAATATAAAGTATGTGAAGATTTTGGCTGCCAGCGCAGTAGGTCATTGGGTTGGTTAGAGTGTTTTATATTTGTAAGCATTCTTCAGTTTGTTCATATCGCTTGTGGCTGTGATCGATTGCCCCCAAAAATTATTCCTGCAAAATCTCTCTGAAATCAAAGTGTATTTTGAGGCTGCACTCATTTGCCACATCTGGGCTGGTGATATGGTGTTTGGTTATTTCTACCAGTCATGACTCAAGAATTTACCAAGGCCCCTCCCCCCCTCCTGAAGTTGAGCAGTGGGTGAGTGGTGTTGCAGTGCCTTGGGCGACATTCAATGTCACAGTGTGAGTTGCTTGTGAGATGGTGTCATGGAAAGTGCTTAATGTGTGGGTTCTTGCTTTGTGTACTGTCTTATTACAGTTGTTAGAAATTTTGCCAGTCTTACTGTACCTAAATCTGGTTGATCTGGTTATGTAGCTAATTTGATTATCATATATTTACTGTTGCCTGATCACATTTTTCAGTTGCCTGATAACACCAACTTTGATCTTATCTACAAGTCATTTCAGGCCATTTCTTGTGGTGTGTGGCTTGTCAATATGGCCCAGTTTCCAGTTTTTTCATTGGCCCACTTTCTTTCCAAACATGATGTTTTGCTTGTTTTTATGTGACATCACAAGGACCAGAAGGCACCAATTTGAATGCAGCAAAGGTGGTTTCAACAAAACTGAAGGAAGATTGGAGGCGGGCCAACCTGAAGAAGCAGATTAAGCAACTCCACGAACAACACATGGCATTGAGGAAGGATGTGGTGAAGAGCACACCAGCTGTTATCATACCAAGCAGGGCCCAAAAGAATGATCTGGACTTTCTCAAGAACCTCCTCAACTTCTCAGACCAGGAGGTGGCATCATTGGCAGAGAAAGCCCTTCGACGTCACCTCTGGTATCTCAGTGAGGAGGCCGTCTCCGTGGGCTTCGACAAGAGACTTGAACTGAAAACTAGGCAGGGGATGCTGGAAAACCTTCACCAGCCAGCCAGGAAGTGTCTGAAGAGGCTGGAGGGAAAAAATCTCAGATTTGTTACCAGCAGAACGAAAGAAATACTACAGTGGCAGGCTGCTGAGACTAGGTTCAGCAGGAGGTTCCTGAAACCATCTGCTCTTGGACCTCAGTGACTTGGTAAAAAATTTGAAAGTTATAAATGATGCTCCAGAATGAGGAATTGCAATAATCCAGAGGCTTAATGCACGATGCAAAGACAAAGAGCAGAAACAGTTCCTTCTAAAAATCGTGCACAGTGACAAAAATGGTTCAGAGGACAAAGGTGGGAGTGGCGCAAGAGTTTACCTAACTCCATTGGAGTCTACATTGAGATTGTCGCATTTGCATAAACGTCACAAGTAAAGTTCCACTTTTTGTCACTGTTTCTCCGTTCCTGTAAGAATGTGCCAACCTGCACGACCCTTAAATGAATGGTAATCGCCAAAAAAAAATTGGTAGGACTCTTTTTCTACTCAGATGGGATAAGGGATCAGTCAGTATGAATTGCTACAACAGTTTTCATTATCTACTATATACTGATAAAACACCCTAGGGTATGTACTGTATGCATCGATTATTTTCACATTAATGGCGTGCCTTGTGGTGACAGGCTTCCACACGCAAACAACACCGAACCCTAATACAATAACATTTTATGCACTTTGCACTCACTTATAAAGTGTCTCGGTACATATCAGCGATGGAAATAAGCTTTTGATATGACTGTGTGTTAATTTTGAATAAACTGAGCTCATGATACCGTATATAAGGATATACTTAACTAAAAGAACAAGACATTTGTTGAGAAGCGTCGTATGCACAAGAATAGAAATTGATGGTTAGGAATGGTTAATTGTGAAAATTTCACATCGTTTCGATTCTTTTTGTATATAAAGGATCCAACATACTTGCATGTGTCGGCATTGGTCACCTAATGGCGGCTTTCCATGCTGCTGAATCTCTGGCAGCCTCCCCACTTAGTCCTGTATCCCTGAGGTCATATTCTATGACCTTATCCCAGGTCTTTTTAGGTCTCCCTCTCACAACCCAACCCCCAAAGTTAACACTTCTCACTTTCTGCACCCAGTTGTCATTCCGCATCCTCTCCACATGCCCAAACCATCTCAATCTACCTCTCCTCATCACAGCACCAATACACTCCAGTCCCAGTGACTAAGTGACATGGCATAATGTGGATAGTGTTAAACTAAAGCTCAAAGTTTCTGCTACACAGCATTCCCGTCGCAATCACACTACGTCGGCTAGTTGGTCTGCTATTTAAAAAGTTTGGTTCCTTTGGGGACAGGTGTCTTATGTCCATCTTTTTCCCTTATACAAACCCAGATCCATTGAGACAGAAGTGTATTGTATATTTTTCTTTCATTTTACATTATGAACAATATTTTACATGCTTTTATTTATTGTTAATAACATACACAGTTTTAAGCTTGTGATTAACAATACTGAATACTGTACTATACATTAGGGTGTCCCAAGCAAATAAGGGTGGGAAAAAATATCAAGATGCAATCTTGCTTGTGTTTTGCCCCATTGGTGCTCCCCATCAGAAAACTTTATGCAAAATTCAGAAAGATTGAAGGGATAATTATTGGTCCCAATGATTGAAGTATATGAATACTACATTTCATATATTCAGTGTCAGCCAAATGAAACAACTGATATTGACATACAAATAGCTTAGTACTTTATTTCACAGGTTCTCCTTTAGCCAAACTTAATAGAAAAATGGACTTTCTCAGAAATGATTAAAATAAACATAATTCCTGAACATCATATTAGCATCAGTGTATTTTACATAAACACTTGCATCAGGAGGTCTGCCTTCGTTTTCTTCCATGTTACAGTCTTTCGGTGGAAGTGGACAGTCTGTAGGAGGAAGTGGAGGCCTTCTTCATCACGGCACAGAAGTTTGCTTGTGAATTTTTCTGTGAATGCGATGCTTCTCTCTGCTGTATCATTGACCTTCTTCAGGTCTTCTGCTTGCTTCTTTGCAAGACAGAAGTTATCATCAGAGTGCCATGTTCAAGGGTTTCTGGCAAGGAATGTGGGCTCAGCTTGGAAAGGCTAGAGCAGTTTAGTGGACTGGCTTGTCACCCATGGACTCAGACAGCCATCCAATTGCAGCTCTTTGCTTTGAACCCACTTGAGTCCTTTCCCTGGGACCATGGAGTTTGCAGTCGCAGCAGAGGCTGTTGTCTGCTAGAGAGAAAGGTCCTCACTGTCCCAAGTCACTGCCAGGCCGAGATCACTAGTACTGTACCCTCTTTCAGGTGATCTTTTCGTGAAGCTTTTGGAGTGTTTGGTCCACAAGCAATGGCTTTCTTCATCATCAGCCAACGTATGTGCCACTATTGCCACAGAATGCCTCCCCTGTGAATCCAACGGCTAGGGCCTCTTCTGCATGTCGCCAGTGAGCTCACTTGAGAGAAATTTCATTTTCATGCCTCTTTTGTGCAGCTGAATTGAATTTGCAATCTGCAGTGTCCATAAAACACTCTTGTGGATCAGCTCTTAGAGAAATGAGAAATTTCTTGTCTTCAAGAGGGATATCCTGCCAATTCAGAGCATGTGAATGGGCAGTATCAAAAATATCCTCATATCAGCCAAGAATACCTCCCACTGCATGTTGTAGGTCATCCCAATCTTGCTCTTGTTTCTCTAAGTTTTGGTACCTCTTAATCAAATATTTCAGTTTAGTTGAAGTGCAGATGAAGGTGGTTGCCATATTCAAGTTGGCTCTAGACCACACTTCAGAAAAGCTGTTATTACAGTCTTAATACTTTGTGAATCTATCTTCTTTTGGATGCAGTGATGATGAAAGAAGAGGAGTGGCACATCCATGTTACTTAGTAAATGAGATTTATGTGGCTCAGATATTGGAGACTTTTCAAGAAGCCACACATTGGTATCTGATTCTGTCGTCGCCATTTTCTGAATTAATGAAAAAAGTGGTCAAATGTCAGGACCTCTAAATATCAGGTCAAGTTAAAAATCACACAGCAAATATTTTATCCATAACACTCCCTGGACAAGACATAAGCAGCCAGATCCTGTCAACATTGCAAACTTGGGACACTCTACTGTACATACACTGTACAGCTGATACCTGGAAACAGAGTTAGAAAGGATGAGACATTTTAGCAAGACAAACAGAAAACAGGATAGGCAGACCTAACCAAGCATGAAAGATTTGTGAGGTATGCATGACAAGAATAAAAGAGAAGGCAATAGGGGGAATAAACTCACCAGAGAGCACACCCAACCCCTGTTAATCGAGGGGTTACATGCAGGACCCCCCGCGAATAAGTTAAACTTACGAATAATCTGTACTTTCCACAAAAATCACTGGTTTTACTGTTTTAACCATTCCCATTATGTACAGACCCACTATGAGACCTTTAAATGCATTTTACGGCACATTAATACTTACCGAATAAAACAGTATAGGATGACACACAGGCATTTCTGGGTGCAGCATACTGTACTCACCATGCGATGATGATAATGAGAGTTTGCCATGTGCAGAACAGCACATACCTATACAAAGTAACTGCGCAGTTTAACTGTATAGAAGCGTTTCTCACAGGAAACATGCAAAAACATCACGTGTTCTGGTGTCAACATCTTTTTCCATAAGAAGTTGTAGTATCACACATTTTACATAATAATTTTTAAAGCTGTTTAGTCATAATTAACAGTGTGTAATGAAGTGTGAATGATGAACAACCAAATATCATTTTGCTGTTAGCTGTGGTATAGAAGAAGGTGGATTGGCAGACCACAAGTGCCACCCTGTTTCAATTATAAAAAGAAGGTTAGGAGAAGTGAAAAGATATTTGAATAGTGCGTAAGTGTAAAGTCCTGGGGAACCATTTATTATGTTGGTATATGTGAATGTACTTAATACCATTTTATAGAGGTGTATAATGTGCTAGTAGAGTTGTCATTTATCTCTACTTTTTGCATAAGCCCAGAGTATGTGTAATGCTCGGCACCTCACTTTTTAGCTGACCTCAGCACCGCGCCCTAGTCCGCTCGGTGACTGTACAGCGTCAGAGGCCGTTTTACAGTTTTAAAGGGAGGTGGTGTCGCTCCTACATATCTCTCGGGTCGCAGTTATATTATTCTGTACCCAATAAAGAGAGATTTAATCTGCTCATTTCTGTCACCTTACGCTACCACTTAATAACAGACCAGCTTCCACCTTCTCGTGGCAGAGGACCTTTGGTGGGAAGTGTCGGGCAGTGACGGCGAGAGCTGATGTGTACTACAGACAGTGTCGTCGATCCAACACGGTGGTCTAGTTATACTATACAGCAGAACACTTAATATGTAGTCAACTGCTACTCCATAACGGCTACATTATTTTATTGGTGCTAGCGGTGGCACGATATTTAGTGCTAGCCGTGTACCGATACATTAAATTGGTGGCCAGCAGTGCGACGATACATTTTATTGGTGCTAGCGGTGGCACGATATTTAGTGCTAGCCATGTACCGATACACACGTATGAACCACTGGGAACAGCTGATGTTGTGGGAGAAGCAGGAAATATCTTCAAATAATTTCCCAGTGAAATCCATGAATATTGTAACACACGAATAGCGAGGGGTTGACTGTAGCTGGAGAATCCCATGTGGTTAATGTTGTAAATCCCATGTGGTTCAGTGGTATAGGAGGCGATGTTGCACTATGCCTCTGTCTCTGTCCAGCACGCTTCATCCCTTGTCCAGTGTTCTGATAATCTCCCATTTCTTTTCAAGGGATAGGACATTCCTGATGCATTTGGCAGGTAGAGGTGCCATAGTGACACATGCCAGCAGAAGGCATGAGGCCAGCATGACATTCAGAAGGACAGGGATGATGAAACATGCAATAAACTCCATCGTATGTACATCTCCCACACAGTGATACAGTAGTGGACTGGAGGGAGAGGCAGAGAGATGGCCTTGGAGATGGTGAGGGGGACCAACAGGTCATCCATTCTGGGATGAGATACACAAGGAAATAAGAGTATGAAATGTATTGAAGAGGAGGAGTATACATACATATTGAACATGAGAAGAAAACTAACAATAGGGACATATAGGCAACAAATGAGAAAGAAAACTGCTAGATTTAGCAGCATCAAAAGCAGTGTTTTGGTGATGAGACTTACGGCAGTGTTTGGTTGGTGGGTCACCTGATGAATGATACAGAGTTTTAAATTCGTGTTTTCCGCGAATTTAAAAAAAATCACCCCCCATTTGCTGAGACAGATTATGATGCATACTGGATTATGCAGTGATGGATGAGAGAGAGCGTTGACTGTGTATGGTTTATGGCATCACTGATTTCTCAACAAAAATTACAGGTAAAGAACTTCTGGAAGACAGGGACATAAAAGAAAGAAGTGCAGTAGACCTGGCCCAGAATATGGAGATGCTCAACATACTGAATTCATACAAATCAGTGAGTACAGTACTGTCATTAATGGTGGCAGTGAAATGTTAATTATAATGTAAGGATTTCACATTACACCAGCCCCCTTCTCTTTCTGTTACTTAGAACATGAATAGGAAGGTAACAGCCAGATCCATATCATTCCCCCCTTCATGCATTGGGGCTTGGGACTAGGTTGTCATACTTTAGAACATTTGAGGATAGGAGACTGACCAGTGCCTGTGGTAGTATTATATTACTGGAAAGTCTTCAGATACCTCTGGGAAATAGAAACCTTTATGCTCAAGGCACTCCACCTAGTGTTCCACCACCAGACCACCAGTTCTCTTTAAACATTTTACTGTAGCACAGAACCTCAGAGTAGCATATATCCTAGGTACCAACATCCATGCAGTAATGTAATTCTCTTTCAGTGCCTTCTGAAAAATACTTTTATTTGATTGACCATCATGGTGTAGAGGACTGTTATTACAAATTGAATTGCAACAGCTTCCCCACCCTAGCAATCAGTAACTGATAATATTCACTTCTGTCAGAACTGATTGTGTGTAGGTGTGGTGTAAATGGAAAACTGGTGAATGCTGTTTTTATATATATATATATATATATATATATATATATATATATATATATATATATATATATAAAGTGAAGTAACCCTTCCTTGGGTTGGAAAAAAGATCAGAATAAAGATATGAATATGTGATCAGTTCATTACCAATTTTGGAGTAAGACAAGGAGGTGACGCTTCATCATGTTAATTGTAAATTTCTCATTTTTCATTATTCTCTTAGCAGTAGTTTTTTGGTTAAGTTAGTTTCACAAGAGAGCACCACCTGAAATAAAATAGCAGCCAACTTAACTAGCGTTTTTGTGTATTGCAGCAGTACTGTCCAATCATATTCTGTGTAGGTTGAGAGAACTTTTTGCATGGGTCTCATACAAGAAATGCCTCATGGAGTACTTGAGATTAGTCTTGATATGCAGCTTTTGTTTTCCTCATAGAGCAGCCATATGGGACATCAAAATGGACATATGAGGTATCAAGGGCAGCTGTATGGTGAACTAGCCATATAAATATCTTTTTCATGCAGGATTGATGCTTGATTTCACAGAAGCTCACATTTGTTGATAAATGTAATCTAGAACAAAACATACATGAAATTAAGAAGAAATTACTTGCCAGCTTCCCATCAGACAGACAAGCCCATGTACTTTTCCATTCACAATACTATACTCTTTGCTGGTATTTCACAGGGCTCACTCCTCTCGCTCTTACTTTCTAACTTTTTCTTCCACAGCCATCCAACCCCTCTTCTTCAGTAACAGTGCTATCCTGTACTGACAGTTTCGCAATAGTTTCAAAACATACATAATCTCAACAAGAAGCAGGCCATTTCCAATAGTACTGACACTTGACTGGTGGCAGGTGGTTGTGACCATCATCCACTCATTTCATGTAGTGCTGCCTACTTCTTCCTTCATTTTTACCATTCCTTTTCGGTCAGCCATCCTTTCTTCCTATTGCTGTAATCGTTCCAGTCACTTTTTGTTATTCTTCTTTCCACTTGAAGTGGCTCTACATTGAATGACAACCCTAATGGTTTCCTGTATCCCAGGAAACTATTTACAGCACTGGTTGGTAACCATACAACCAAATAGTGGGATGATGTGGAGCCTACTATGGTGCCTTTGTTAACAGGGTGGAGACACAGATGTGTTGACCATCAAACCTTCACACCCTTCCCTGCGTCTTGCTATGGCGAGGCACTGTATGTCGCAAGGGAACACCGGTTTTCTGTAGTAGGTGGCCTTGCAGGGGTGGTTGCTTGCCTGCAGATGATGGATCTGCTGGTCCAGACAGACCAGGGTTACTCGTCAATAACAGTGAACAGAATCAGGTATCTCATTCTTCACTCCAATTGGATGCGAATCTCAGACTGACCCCTTTCTTGACACACAAGCAACATGAGTGCAAAGTCACCTCATATACTTGATGCCTTGAAAACAACCACAAGCATTACCTGGAAACAGTAGAAGAAACAACTGAAAATAGTTCGTAAATAGTTCATTTTAACACAAGAAATTACCTGGGCACAAACTAAGCCCCCAGCGTAGTGGCCACGAACATGAAAAAAGCTTAAAAAATACTAAGCTTTCAGAACAACAACAAGATGTATGAAGACCAGAGATATAAATTACTGCACTTGCATGACATAACAAAACTACTCCTGGTCAAGGACCACATGAACTTGGAAGGTACTTTGCACAGTTCATTTCTTCTTTACAGAATGCATTTAGGTTTAGGTTGTACCACCCCAACAATAAAGAAGCAAACAACAACTTCCCAATAGTATAAGGAATTACTCAACAATATCCCTCCTCCTTCACACAACACTATACTTCACAAATATATAGTTAAACACATAGCCACCACAGTCATTCAAAGCTTCCAACCAAACAGTATTCTTTAAAAATCCCAGTCAGACATTTCATCCAACTGAAACAGCCCATACCAGAAAGACACAAATGAGCCTAGCTCAAACTATGGTGTGGCAGCCTTAGTACCAACACAGAATACAACTCACAACAGGCCTGTGGCCAGGGAGGGGTCAAGAGGGTCGGTTGACTCTCCTCCCCACCTGCCTAAGAGTTCATTTTCTCACAATCTGTTTTTTAATATCATTGCAAAAGAGTCTGTTGTTCAGAAGTTTTGTTCTGCTTCTCAGCGTCGCTTATGCATAGACCCAGACCCCCACAGCAAGCATGCAACAGACCTTTGACCAGCCTGCTGCTATGCAAGTCCAGATTAACCAGAAATGACCCCCACCCCCACCCCCACCCCCCTTTGAAAGTCTGGCTGCGGGCCTGCACAAACAGTCCACCCTGACTATAATGTAGACCCCACACACAGCAGGCTTACTCACCTATGCACCATGGGCACCACTAAAACAGAACCTAAGATCTCTTGGTGTGGATTCTTTCAGTCCACTAGGTACACAATCAGAATAACCTGTGGTCAGAACAGCAGTCTGCGATAAATACTAATGTTTGATTCATCGAAAGTTTCTCTCTCTCTCTCTCTCTTTTTCTTTTTCTTTTTTTTTTGCATTTTTTTTTTTTTTAGTACCATATTGTTTTCTCCCTCTTCCCCCCACCCCCCTTACAGAAAGGATACAAAGGAGATTCTTTCACTAAGTTCAGCAAGCCATCAGTCATCACCTCAGGTCTTGGCTTACCCACTGGCCTCCTTCCATCACGTGAAGATCGCCTTGCCTTCATCGTTAGCCTCGCCAATAGCTACCTGGAAGTGAGCGGCTGCAGATGTGTTGTATTCAGTTTGAAAAGGAAAAATGAAGCTAAAAACAGTACTTCCAGCCAGGAAGATAGCAAGGAGTGTGACGCAGTTAGGGAAAGTGGTAGGTGGTCAAGTGAAAACTGTAGAGAAAGAAATGAGAACTCAGAATCTGCAGCAAGGAAGAGAAAGCATTCTACCGAGGAGCAGTTAACCCCTGAATCTTCCTTGTGCAAGTCTGATGCAGTACTCAGGGATAGGATATATGAGTATATGAAGCTTGACCTGATAACATACAAGGAGCTCCTGGAAGCAGAAGAGGTCAACCAGAGCTGTGATATTGTGCTGGAGCAGTTGAAACATTTGAAGTATCTGTTGCTTTGATAACTCTCTCTCTCTCTCTCTCTCTCTCTCAAGTGACCAATTTCCACCACCTGCAGATGAGGATGTATTTACCTGTAAAGTTCTGTCATAGAATAGAGGGGCAGGAATACTGTCGTCTGTACTACCTACTGCCCAGCACTATTAAGCCATGCACTGCAGGTGGTGCATTTTGGTAGTTTATTCAGCTGAGGGAAATCCTAATGGTCAGTGACTTAAAAGGCTATCACCGGTAACCCTTCTTCTGTTGTTAGTACACCCAGGAATTTTATTTAGACTAACAGCACACAGTTCATTCAGCTGAGAAAAATGCTGACAGTCAAAGGTTAAAAACTCTGTGAATGTGGGAAATTAGAGTAGGATGATGAATTTGAAACTTGTTTTAATTGCCTGTGACAGCAAATGCAGTAATATATACCTTTTATATTTAACATTATATTTAAGAAAAGACTTCCAGTGTACTCAAGTTATTGTACTGTACTTTTATAATTATCAGTAAGTGTACCTGAGTTATTGTACTTTTATAATGAACAGTAAGATATATTAGTAGGCTTATGATTATGTTGCAGTTTATTAAAAAAAGACTGATACTGTAAGGATTTTATTTTGACATCTGTCTGATTAATTGATTTAGCAGAGAGCAGCCACTGCCATGTCAGAGGTTTAAAAACACTTTTCGAGACAGTATATGTACATTCAGAATGTATGACTGTCACTAGATGATTTTACTTAACAGAGAAAAGCTCATAACGGGTTAAGACCAATGAGAATATTCATTGTAATCTGATGTATTGAATTCATATCATGGTCATATGGGTCGTGTTATTCTGGCCATGAGTGTTTTATATACAGTCCTGTACAGTATGTATATATTTATGTTTTGTGTATGTACAATTATCCCTTGGTTTTCGTGCATAATTGGTACCATGCCTAGTGCGTGACATCGAAATGCACAATAATGAAAGCACACAACCTATGCGATTTATCCTAACTGGTACTGGGCACCGTACTTGTAAACCCAGATTTTCCCTTTACAGCAATTACATTCATTGCATACATACTGTTGTGGCATCAGAAACATGCATAGGCATGGTCCGATTGATAGAAGACTATGAAAAGGCCACAGTAAGGAAAAAACACATATGTAGAGACCTGAGATGGGCTTGAGGTAAGGAGTTTTGAAGATAGGGAGTGGTGAGTTAATGGTCTCCAACTCTCCACCATGCCTCATCGTTAAATCCATCAAAGCCATCAGAAACCAAAGATTTTGCACCATCATTGTAAGCAGAAACCAGCTCAGGTGTGCCACTATGAATTTTTCTTTTACGTAAAAAATGCATGAGAATGGCAGGAGTGCAGATTTCATCTAGCAGTGATAATGAAAACCACTATAACCAAGCACATGATAACCAGGGAATCGCCGAATATATTTCGTATATACTCAATTGCTTACTCGTGCAATATTTTCTGTGGAAAGCTTTTACAGTGTTTGGGTTCTGTTTAGAAGTGGAAGAATAAGAAAGAAAAATGAAGCCAATAGAGTTTGCATGTGCCATATTATTTTCTTACATCCTGATTTACCGCTGAGTTAGCTAGACATTTCACCAAAGTAATAAGCAACATTATAGTCTTCCATGCTGCAGCCAAAATCTGTTAAAATTATATGCTGAGAGAAATTGACTAGATATAAATACTTGGTGCTGTTAAATTCATGCATACAAATTACAGTTTAAAATTTGTAAACAGTATTAGATATTGCAGATATTTATTAATCACGCCTCGGAAAGCAGTCAAGGTGAAGGCAGTGATGAAACAGGCCCTTCATTCTGGTTCTGTAAGATGTGTAATTTGCTCATTTGGTCATAGGTGGACTACCTATACTTTATTTTTGAATGACCATGTTGCTTCATGAGAAATACACTTTTTAGAGAGATATTTCATACTGTACAGTAAATACTGGTATGTAATAGAAATGCTTCTGTTGTTTTTAATTAACTTTTTAACATATATTTTTTCAGTGTTGTCTGTGCATATCTAGACAATTAAATTTGTACAATAGTATTTTACATGTGTATTTTTGAGAGCTTGAATGGTTAGTGAATGGGAATGTGGCTCATTCACTTGGGCAAACTTTGATCAGTACTTAATTCTGTCATTTTTTTTCTGGCTCGTTGGGCCCTACCTCACCAACCAAAGGAGTTCCTGATGATGATGATGATAAGGAGGAGGAGGAATATTTAAGTTTCCATTTTATGCTAATTTTTTTCAGCTGAATAATTAAGTTTTAAGCAGCACTTTTAATTTTAATAATACAGTAATTAACATTTTTCTTGTATTAGTAGTTGGTAGTATTAGAAGTAGCTTATCACCAGATCTCTTTCTTATATGAAAATTATTTATGCCATAAGTTGAACTGTTTTCATTCATTCCAGCATTGTTGTACACTTGTATTGTATTGTATTATTTATAAAGGCTCAAAAATGCATGCGTGTACCAGCCTCGGTCATTTAATGATGGCTCTCCACACTGTTCAATCTCTGGCAGCCTCCTTATTCATTCCCTTAGTCTTGAGGTCACGCTGTATGACCTCGTCCTAGGTCTTTTTTTGTATGTACTATTGCAACCCAACCCTCGACATTCATACTTCTCTCCTTCCGCACCCGTTTGTCATCCTCTATCTTCTCAACGTGCCTATACCATCTCAGTTTACCCCTCCTTATCACAGCACTAATACATTCAGGTCCCGTCCTTCCTCTCAACTCTTCAGTTGCAATCCTAGCCCCCCTCCCCCAAGTTTAGCATTCAAGGATGCACTACACATCCATCTGATCATTGTCAGTTCTGTACATTTGAACCTACGAATGTCCTCCTTTACTGCCCATGTTTTCTCCCCAGTGTTTAAGGACTCCTCATTCCAGCCACCTCATTCTCATACAGTCCATTTCACTCTTTTTCTATTTGCCCCTTATTGGTAAGCCACCTCAGAGTGTTTAGCAGAAATAGCTCAGTTACAGTTCAGCATCACTTCATGGGTTGATTTCTATATTGGCAGTCCATTAGATATTTTCACTTGCCTTTTTTGTGAGCTCTGATGATGTTACCAATAATTTAGTATTTTTGTTTCTGTCCTGGCTGATTTGTTTGTTTGGTAAGTTAGAGGTAAAGGAATGGAATTTATTATATGACCACTTAGAATGTGGAAGTTTTGTGTTGTCTTAAGTATTCAGATATATTAATTGTTGACTGTATCATTGGATAAGGAAGAGTTAATGTTGAATGTTACAGATATTGTTTTGGTCATATTGTTGTGACCAGTTGTTATTGTTGGGTAACCCCAGTCCCTCTGGTTGGGCAGATCCATCAAATGCAGGTAAGCAACCACTCTTGTATGGCCATCCTATGCAGTAAACTAAGCCAATGTACCCTTACAGTAGATAGTGCCTCCCTGTGGCAAGCAAGGTGCTGGGAAGAGAGTGAAGGTTTGATTCCTGGATAGATGCTGTATGTCTCTCTCCACCCAGTTTACAGGGAGCAACAAGTAGTCTCTACATCACCCTGTTTTTTAGTTATATGGTATATGGTTACCACCCAACATTGTTGCAGGTAGGTACAGTACATCCTCAGCATTTCAACAGCAGAACAGTAATAACATTACCTGTTGGTAGCAAAAACCTGATTGGTAAAATTTCTGCTTGTGATATTGATAAGCTAACTTCCTGCAGAATCTTTTTAAGAAACTTATATTCAACCATTTATTGGCTGATCTATGATAAAGTGATCCAGATATCTTCTGTGTTGGAATGTAAGATCATATTGAGAGTGTTTTTAGATTACAATCAGAAATTACAGGTAACAAATTTATTTTCTTATATTTTTGATACGTTCCCAAATTGGGAACGTTTGCATTTTTGTGCTCCAAATATTACCCCAAATAGAATATAAAAATCTTCGTCATTTTTCAGTCTTATTTTTATATACAGGATTGGAACTGAATTATGATGTGATTACATTAAACTCAAATGTATGAAACAAAGATGAAAGGATGTGATATGGAGGAGTGGGAGGGTGTAAAGTGTCCAAGGTTGGGCATGAATGGACAAGGAAGATGCAAGGAGGGAGTTGCTGTGTTGGTGAATGAAGTGTGGCAGAGTGGAATGAGAGATTACATGTGTGTCAGCTCTAGATGTATGTATGTCAAGTTCAAGTTTGTGAAGGTGGCAGTGAGAGATAGAAAGACAGGTTTTGGGATGGACTGGATGGAGGGATGGGAGAAATGCCCAGGAGTTATAAAGTGATTGTAATAGGCAATATGAATGGAAGAGTAGGCACTGGTCCTGAGGATGACATAATGGGGCGTAATAGAGTACATGGAGAAAATGATAATGGGAAGCGACTGATGGATGTGTCAAGAAAGGAGCTTGTGCATTTGTAACTCATATGTCAAACACAAAGATTTTTTCATTCATTCATTGCCAGACGCCATGTATCCCAAGTGGGGTGGCCAGAGGCTTAGAGTTAATTGTTTTACTGGGAGGGGCACTAATCCTCCACCAACCCCACTTGACTCGTAGGGATGAGATGCACATAAATATACATGGTATTGAGGAAACGGAGATCGTGTTGAAAGGAGCCTGATTGATTAGTGCTCATAGAGAGGTCGATGATGGGAATGGTTGCTGATATGAGGGCCATGAGAGGACGATGTGGAGGTCTGTCAGATCATATGGTTGTGGTATGCAAGATCAAACTGAAACAAATGAAGTGGACCAGGAGAGTGAGGAGCAGTCAGGGAGAAAGACTAAAAGCCGAGAAGCTGAAGACTAATGAAATGACAGATGGAGACAGGAACAAAGTAGGGGAGGAGTTGGAATCAGTGAATTGGAATGAAATGATCTGGACAGCCTGTGGAATGCATGTAGGGACTGCTTAGTTAGAAATGCTAAAGCAGTGTGTGGCTTGACAAGAATAACAACAAAGAAGAAAGGTATGGCATGGTGGGATGAAGAGGTTAAGAGAGCAGTGGAGGAAAAGAGGAAGAAGTGCCTAGAGTGGTTACAGGACAGGGGTTCAGTGGAAATAAGAACTGAATTTTTGAGAGCAAGAAGCACCTAAAGAGACTAGTGAAGAGGGGGGAAAAGGAAGGTAAATGATAATCTAGGAAAAATAATGAATCCAAATTACTAAAACAATAGGAAGTTATTCTGGAAAGAGATGTGGAATTCAGAAGTGACAATGGAAAGAAATGTGAAAGTGTGAAGGATGTAAGTGGTAGATTATTAACCTAAGAGGATGAAGTAAAGACCAGATGGAAAGAATATTTTGAAAGCCTGATGAATGGGAATAGGGAGAGCAGAGCTGCTGTAAACATGATTGGTTTGGGGGGTTTGCTGAGAAGGAATCCAATTCCAGGAAATGTGACACTCACAAAGGTGAAGAACGCTGTGAAGCGGCTGAAAAATGGGAAAACAGCTAGGGCTGATGAGGTGTATGCAGAGATAATTAAGTGTAATGGAGAAAGCAGAATGAAGTGCTTGTTGGAGATAGGTAAGAAGGTATGGGTGGGTGAAACTGTGCCAGCAGAGTGGAAAAAGGCTGTGACTGTACCCCTGTACAAAAAAAAAGGTGAGCAAAGTGAGTGCAAGAATTATCGTGACATAAGATTATGGAGTGTTGCAGGGAAGGTATATGGAAGAATTATTATACAGAAAGTAAGAGAGATATCAGAAGTCCTAGTGAATGATGAATAGGGTGGTTTTAGGAGTGGCAGATGATGTGTGGATCAAATATTTGCAGTGAAACAGGTAGTGGAGAAGGCTTGTGAGAAGGACTATACGGTGTTTATGGCATTCATAGATCTGGAAAAAGCATATGACAAAGTAGACAGAAAAGGATTGTGGAAGGTTTTAAGAGATTTTATGGTGGTTGTGAGGCATGTGTAAGGGTAAATGGGCATCTAAGTGAATGGTTCACAGTCAGTGTGGGTGTGCAACAAGGCTGTGTAATGTCCCCATGATTGTTTTATATATATATATATATATATATATATATACTCTGTGTCTATATATATCTATATCTATATCCAGTATATCTAAAATGACGGGTATAGTCACCGAGGGCATCACAACACCCCCAGGAGGAGCCTACGGAGGGGCAGACAGAGCGTGGCCCGATTCTGGGCAACGAAGACTTAAGTCCGCCCGGGCCACGCACCGCTATGATCCGGAACTTGCCCACCGCCACCATAACAGGAAATGGAGACTACCTCGCGGGTAAGCTGACCCTCAGCGGGATTGGGATGGAGCTACTTCCTTAACTCCAAGCAGCACCCCAGCGACGGCCAGTAGCCGCGCCCTTTAAAGCCCTGTCCACACGAGTGGGCAATGCCTGCGGGCACAAGCGAGCAGTTTGCCTGTTGACGGGCTCACCGCTTGTGCTCGCGGGCAAATGCGTAAATTGCCACGGGCAATTTACGCATTTGCCTGCGAGCACAAGCGGTGAGCCCGTCAACAGGCAAACTGCTCGCTTGTGCCCGCAGGCATTGCCCGCTTGTGTGGACAGGGCTTAAGAGACGGCCTGTAGCCGCTCAGACCTCCCAGAGACGGCCTGTAGCTGGGTTCAGGCGATGACCAGTAGCCACACCCTTAACCCATCGCGTGCCAGTGCTGTTTTAAAACGGTCTGACATAATTCCGCGGCTAGTGCCAGTGCTGTTTTAAAATGGTTTTAAATAAAAAAAATTCACTGTGACCACATTTTTCAAGATTCGCGGGTAAAATTGGCAGGCACGTATGGTAACTGTTCCTCTACCATCCCTCATGCTGTCAAGGCCATACACTCGCTTGCTCCCCCCCTCACGCTCTGCCTGTGTGCCTCACCCAGTGCTGTACGTAATGAAGGGATTCTGTAAATATTTTTGCCTAAATGTAAGTGTAAATATTTTGTTGTAAGTGTAAGGACTATATAGTGAAGTCAAGTTGTAAATGCCTTCTTGTAAGTGCCAGGACTGTACATAATGGAGTCAGGTTGTTCCAATCTTCAAGTAAGTGTAAGATAATGCATTCACAGTGAGAAAGACATGCAAATTGTGATAGATGCTGCAGTGATAAGTAATCAGAAAAGTTTACTGAACATTGCTATACCGTCCCAGCATAAATACCTGAGTATACTTTACATAGAAAACAGCTTTCACGTACGTGGTGAGCGTGAGAGAGCGGCTATACTTGTACACGAGTATGCAGGATTCAATAAAACCCGTTTCCGAGCCTCGGTGAGCATTTTAATGGCAAAATTTGTTGTTTCCACATGAAAATCTATTGTTAAAAAAAAAAAAAAAAAAGTCAAAATGGCCGGCACTGGGGTGACCCATTGGGCTAAAAATAGCGAGCACGCAGCGGGTTAAAATGCCACTGCTTGTTGCCAGGCCCAACAGTAGGAGACGGCCAGTATCCATTTCTCCATCAGGTGCTGCTATATCCCCCTGCAGGAACCAGCGACGGCCGGTAGCTGTACAAGGGAGAGAAGGGTATGTCCCCTCTCCTCCTGTAGTTGCCTCAGAGGACAAGACACAGGCAACGGCCGGTAGCTGCGCCCTTTGGCAGGAGACGGCCTGTAGCCGCTCCTCGTCGGCACGTTGTCCTCCATACGAGGCTCAGGCAACTGCCGGTAGCCGCGCCAACAGGCAAGTGACGGCCAGTAACCGCACTTCACCAATATCCCTGTCAGGGAATCGGGCCCAGGCGACAGCCGGTAGCTGTGCCTTCGACAAAGGAATGGTCTGCAGCCACCCTCATTTCGTTGCCCACGGGAACCCAGCGGCGGCCAGTAGCCGCCCCGAGGAGGAGCACCAAATCCCCTCGCCCCCTGTGACTCCACTACGAGAGGGCGTTCTGCCACCAAACCTGCCAACTGGCAGGAGTGCAGACGACTCTGCTGTCCACCACCAGTGAGGCAGTGTTATGCTAGGTGTTTAAGGGTCAGCTTCCCGTCCCTTGAACACCTAGTGTGCAGCTGGGTTCCCTTTCTAGATCGGAGCTTAGACACATAAGAGAGAGGCAGAGCACAAAAACTCTGGGCATCAACCTTACACATGTATTGGGATATGGTGAATGAGTGTTCGAGGGAGAGAAGTATGGAAGTCGGTGAGGCTAGGGGACTGACAAAATTACAACTCAACACATTTTATCACACATTTTACTTTTGGCAGAACGACTCGCTGCACCTTATATGTAGTCTTTTTCTTTCACATTTCGTGCATTACAGTTGTGTGTTCACGCATAGAGTGCATCTACCTTGAGATCATGTCACCAAAAAGTGACTGACTCCATCATATCTCACTGCTTTGGCTGAGGGTGCCAATGGCCCGCCGAATCTATTCCTTCATCTCTTCAACCCTTACCATGCCTCGTGCAATTTCTCTCTTGGGCTATAGGTGCGTTGTAGCTACTGATGGATCAGTATGCTCGTGGAACCTAAAGGCAGCTACTACTGCCATGTTTAGTAAGTTTGAAAAAAATGTTCCACTATCACTTCTTTGAACATGGTCTGTAGGATGCCAACATTCTGTCACAGGCATCAGTGCCTCCCATTCCTTTATTGAATGTCTTGAGATATGGCTGGGAGACTGGCTTGTTGCCCTCTTTCTTCACACCATAATAGTTACTCACAACAGTCACAGCAGAGTTATTCTATTACACACACACTAGAATACCATCTGACTTAGTCAAAACATCCTCTCACACGTTTTTCAACTTCAGTCTTTCTTGGGAGAGGACAGCGTCCTGTTCTGTTTTCACGAATGGTTCCACAGGCTCGAATATCCTTTTGAGCCAATTCTGTCAGTAGTTTGTGGCTTGTGAAAAAACAAACAACAAATGTTGGTATGCCCTCTCAACTGGCTGCAACATTTTAATGAAAATGCGGGATCCTAGCGGCGACCTCCCGTCACCTTTTTTTTTTTACCACAGTAGATGGAAAAGTTGTATGGACAGCCACTTGCACTACACAGCATCCACATTTTGTATCCAAAATTGTGTTGTTTCCATTGTCAGTAAAATACCCGCCGCCGCTGGACCACCCACCCCGCCACCAAGCCACTACCACACCGCCACCCCAGGAGGACACCACGGCAGGATTATTGACCCGGAACAAGAGGGTCACTGGGACACTCCTGTCCTGAGTCCGTCTTCCACGCAACTGTCCCAACACCATATAAGCGGGAAGAGACAACGACCCTGCGAGCGGGGCAGTCTTCACCAGGTTCGGGGTGGGGCTGATCCAGAGTCAGTCCCAGGTAACACCACGGTACGGCCACCGTACATACTGGGGAAGGAGCGGTTACTGTATGCCCTTCGGTTGTTTCCCCCTGTGACACCGCCATCACGGCCACCGTGCGTGAAGGGGGAGTGGCCACCGTATGCCCCTCAGTCACAGCCACCTCTGGGGACGGCCTCGGGACATTAGTTAATGAACGCGCCCCGACTGGCAGAGAGAGGAATAGCGGAACCGCAATCACAGCCACCGTACGCCCCTTATCTACTATTACCTCCTACTACGGGAGTAACGCCTCAGTTACTTCCCGAAGGGCAGGCAGGCCCACGGCTAAGGCCTTAGTACGTATAAGGGTAGATAAACCCTCGGCTACAGCCTCAGTACGCACCGGAGAGGGTGCTGCCCTTGTGCACCCCTCTCCTGCAGGAGTAACAACGCGTTCACGGCCGCCGTATGTGACGGGGAAGGAGCGGCCACCGTACGCCCTTCAGTTACTTCCCGGCAGGTGGGCAGGCACACGGCTATGGCCGCAGTGCGTGCAAGGGTAAGTAGACCCTCAGCACGCACCGGAGCTCCTGCCTTTTCCTCCACCTGGAGCAGCACCGCGTTCACGGCCACTGTACGTGACGGGGAAGGAGTGGCCACTGTCCGCCCTTCAGCTGCGAACCCTAGGAGTCACGAATCCGCGTTCACGGCCACCGTACGTGACGGGGAGGGAGCGGCCACCATACGCCCCTCATTCGTGACTCTGAAGGCCCTCCCGGAGCAGGAGGTCCATTGTGCGGCCGACCCCTTTACTCTTGGCTGCGTGGGACGCCCTTTGTCTCCCCACAGTAGCAGTTCCCCGAAGGTGCTGTCGGAGTGGTGGCGTGGCCCAGTCCAAGCCCTACCACCTACCCCTGGGAGGTCCCTGTCCCTGACAGACATGCGACGGAGGCGATGCCGCAGTTCACCCCTGATGGCGCTTCTTCCCGTAGGCAGCCGCAGTTCCCGGACTCCCAGGTCTGGCCAGCAGCCCCCAGGCCCAGACAACCCAGGCTCCCTCTCTCTTCGGAGCCAGAGGCGCCAGGCCCGCCTCCTGCAGCTGTTCGGCCCTAGTCCCGAGAGCCACCTCACAGGTCGAGGCCCCCAGACCGGAGGGCCTTCCTGCACCCCACCGACGCGGCCCCAGTGTGAGAGCCGCCTCCCAGGTCGAGGTCCCCAGATCGGAGGGCCTCCCTGCACCCCAACGACGACTACCACCCGGGCAGTGACGCCCCTACGGACAGTGCGCTGCCCCCTTCAGGAGGGCTCCCCTTAGGGCCCCTCTCTCACGCCCAGGACGTGCAGCAGGTGATACCCAAGGAAAATACGGGTACATAGTGACACTAATAAGGCTAATACAGTGAACAGTCAACGCAGTAGTGTACAGTGACAAATAACAGAGTAAAGGCCCATCTATAAATGACTATAGTTATACTCAGTGCACAGTGACCCGATACCTGGCAGAACAGAAAAGACCAATAACTATATACATGAGGACATATAGAAATCGTGGGTTAAAGAAGAGGCGTACGGGGTTCATCAGAAACTTGTGACCTAGTGCTACTGTGACTAAGTAACTCTCGCGAATGTCGCGACCCGCATCCTACCCACTTATGGTAATATTCCCCCCACTCTTGGTCACGTCCTGTCCTAGTGAAACGAACTCTGTATATAAAACACCATCTCTGCCCAGGAATATTATTCGGGTACTGTAATATTAGCATCAAATATCCATGTACAAGTGAAGAGTGACCTATTGTGTGTGTAACCCTACCCATTTATATTAAAGGCTAATTCTGTATTTCCTGTCTCTATACATATCCAATATCTCTTTGTGTATATTGTCATGGTGTAAGAGTTAAGGTAATAGATATGTTAAGGTGTACTGCCTGGTTTTTATGTCCTGTTCCTTTGTGGGTGCTTTACTTCCGGTCCGGAAAGAGGACTCCGCTCAGTCGCTGGTGTTCTTAGGACGAGAGGTCGGACTAAAAACACCCAGCATAACAGTCAGCAGACTTTTGGGATCTGCGTCTGAGACGAGTAAATAATATACTGTATTTCATTAATTCCTTCACTGTGAGATCATTTTTGAGTTTGAAGAAAGCCATCTAAAGGCAGTAAAATTAATAATGGGATTAAAACATCATTATTTCACATTTGAGAGAACATCCTGCTATGAAGGGGGTTAATTAATGTTATGGGTATATCTAACCCTTCTGGATTAAAAAAAAAAACTCGTCAAATAACATCACTTAAACATGGTGGGAATGAAATCAAGATACATCCCGGTAGGCACAAGATGAATATAATTGCAAGCAGAAATTGCAGTGCCGCCAATCCCTGAGGGGCGCATTTTGGTTCTAACACAGTCAGCATAATGTGGCAGGTCATAACTAACACGGGGAAAACTCGAGCTCATAAGTCAGTAGGCCTGGCAACGAAATTTGAAAGTCGAGCGCGATGACATCGCCTGTCAGACTCGCCATGACTTCATCTGCCGGACTTGCCATGATTGGCCGGCTTACATCCGGGTACCTGTCATGGGCACACAGTCCTTTCTTGCGTCTCACGGAGCTCTACCCGTGCTGTGCAGCAAGATTTGTGTGTTTGTGTGTGTGAAGCGAGGACACTGACTCATAGTCGTGCCGCGTGATCAGCCCCAGCCACCTAGAAAGTGGTGCATCTTCTCGCATGCCCAGAAAGTGCTTGTCCCAGTAGGCTACTCTGGTGATCGTTGTCTTTGGAGGCCAAGCAGGTATGTCTGAACTAATGGTAAACGATCGGGAGAATGGGTGAAAATATCCACTGGAATATGAGTAGGCAATGATGTTTTCTTACATACGTATATGCCCAGATGTATGAGGTTGTAAAAGAGTTAGAGCAGGGAAAAAGGCAGGTAGAAATGGTGAAGAAGCATGGCACGAACTAAAGCAAAAAAAAAA
This sequence comes from Coenobita brevimanus, assembly GCF_032717465.1. Lineage (NCBI taxonomy): Eukaryota > Metazoa > Arthropoda > Malacostraca > Decapoda > Coenobitidae > Coenobita > Coenobita brevimanus. The sequence continues at coordinate 4,209,945 of NC_137061.1, read as the reverse complement.
AAAAAAAAAAAAAATTTGGAAGGACCGGGAGAAGAGAAGATAAAGATCGTGCAAGGGAACCCTGGTGATGCAAACCTGGCAGCAGTGAAAGTTTGTAATGTTGAAGAGCACTGAGATGCTCATACAGCATTATGTTGAGCGCCAGAGAAAGATCAACGTCCCTACCGATGGCGAAAATTTATGACAACATTGGGGGTGGGGGGGCGGAGGAGAGTGCTGGGGAGCTATAATATATATCAACAGCACACTGGTATCCAGCCAAATTTTTGTTAGTGCTGTTTTGTTAATGCTGTTTTAATACCATTGATGTTCTTAATAACAATAGTTATATCTCTTAGTGTTTTACGTGATGGTGGGTATAAGTAGGGGATATGGGATAGGGTGGTAAGAAGGGGTAAAAATGAGAGTTTTGGAAAGTCGCCAGAACACATTGTACCGTTATACATGCAGTCAGTAATGTGGGTTTGAGTAGCACGGTTCTTGTCCAGTACCTGTTGTCATGCGGTACTTGATGTTTGACCGTACATTCAGTTCTCTTTGTCATGGTTCTAAGGTCATTTGAAACATGAACATGGTGGACTGAATGCTGAAGCTGGCTGCTATGTGCAGTCCACCATCCTCTTCTCAGGATAGAGGAAAATATTATATTGGTGCCACCATTTGAAGGTGTCTGTTTCCACGACCCAGTCCCAGTGGGGAATGTTCTAAAATATGAGCTCTCATATAACTGATTGTAAATTAGAGGAACTTTGCAAATCCCCTTGTTATGTAGCAAAGGAAATGCAGTACAATCAGAATTTCTTTAATTGGAGTGGATTTATTAGGAGAAAGAATGTACAGGGTCTTATAACAAGGATTTGCCGCAAACAATAGGAACTATAGTAAACTTTTAACCGTGTTGGGAATTAATGTACCTTAGTTAGGCCAAACTGACTGAACCAGCCCCAGGTCTGGTCACTTAGTTATTGCTGATGTTTGTACACCAGCCATCCTGCTAAGGAATCACAGTATCACTGTTTCACCTCCAAATACAGCCAGTGGACTAAAACTGCCAAGTCTGGAGAGCATCTGTTGGTCAGCCCTTACAACCACTCAGGTAGCCCGCAACTGTTTAAAGATTAGTATCCCCAGAGCACGACAATTATCCTTTCACCATGTACTTATGATCTCCAGGTGACTGCACGAACAAACCAGATGATTTCTTTTACCTTGGAACCATTTACTATGTTGGGTGGTAACCAATTAACCAAAGGTATGCTTAGTGGGCTAGTAGATTAAGGCACTTCATTTGGATGTGTATTATTATTATTATTTATTATTATTATTATTATTATTATAGACTGGTGGAGGAGGAGAAGGGGATGGGGGCACAGGATGAGATGTTGGGATGGGATGGAGATGTATATATGTAAAGAGGGTGTAAGTTGGAGAAGGAAGCCCGATGGTGGAGGACAGGGTGAGATGGAGGAGGCAAGAGGGACAGACTTGAGAATTAGGGGGATGGGATGGAGGATATACGAGGAAGGGGTGTGCAAGTTGAAGTGGACGAACTGATGGCGGAAGACGGGTGACATTAAGCTAATTTGTGGCCATTCCTCTATTATTTTTTAATTTATTTTTTATTTATTTATTTTTTTTAAGTAAAATACTAAGACCACTTAATTGCCAACATCATTTCATGACAAAGACCATTGCCAACATCATTTCATGGTAAAGACCACTTCATTGCCAACATCATTTCATGGCAAAGACCACTTCATTGCCAACACTACTACAACACCGAGATCACTTATACACCAAAACCATTTCAGCGCCAAAAATCACTTCTTCATTTCCTTCCCCATTTCTGTTCCATTGCTAGTCATATATATCTTTGCTTTGAATTAGTGCCATGTGGCCTTTGATACCTGGTGCTAGGAATCCATTATTAAATCAACTTAACTAAGGTCGGCCATATTTTCATTTAGAGCCTGTGATCAAGTTACAAGAGATCAACAGTGAGATTCATATGTTTGATACTTTTCATGATTTTCTTACCGTAATCTGGTTTTTTAATACAGGAAGAATCAGGTACAGGGGAATCTTTTATACTCATATTTCTTTGTCGTTCCTGCAAAAAATAGCGATTATATTTACGACAGGGTGGCAACACAAGTCGCTGTGATGAAGATGATTCGAACGTCGGAGTCGGAATTTTTCGCTCCTTTTTTTGTCCTTTCCACGATTTTTTTTTCTTTCATCAGAGACTTGTAACCGTAGGTGTCTATACAGAAAGAAGGAAACGAAGCAAAGATCATTATACTATTATGCAATATTTTATTTTTCTTGTCTGCAAAAAAGAAAGTCGGAGTAGATGTAAAAAATTTTATTCGAAAGTCTGTACTTTAGTTAAGGGTTTTCTAGGTTGCTGTTGTTATAGATTTATCCACCTGAGGGTCAGAGTGGAAACGGGCAAGCGAAGCCCGTCAGAGTGATTTCTAGGCTGCAGATGAGACTTCGTAGCGAGTTTTTCTTAGCGATTGTTTTGGGCTTTGCATTCAATATCCTCTTTGGTGCTATTGATGCAAACTATGTTGATATAACATTATGAGCGCAATGCATGAGAACGTTAAGATGTAATGTGCAAAATAAATCACTAAAGAAGAGTCTCTACGAAGCCTCACAAATTATCGAGAACACGAATCATTTGTGAATCGAGCGTCCAAGGCTTCAAATTCCAAACAGCCAGCATCAGTGCGTCGGAAGCAGCGGAGGGGAGAGGACGAACTCGGTAAGACTGGACTCCTACCCATAATGTAACTCTAGTTCACGTTAGAGGCCTTTTGCAGCTAATTTCCCGTTCAAGTAAGAAAATATAACTGCTCAGCATCCTTTCCGCATAACTGTGAGTAGCATCATATTACGTTAATCTAATGACGATAGGGACCAGTTATACACTTTCGACAGGGTATAATGACGTGGTCGGCTGAATGCCCTCCAGCCCATTTAAAGTTTTATACACGTGACCAACCATAAGAAGCTATTGTTAAACTGATGTCAGCTGAGGATTCCCTGTTGTCTTATCCAGAGACGTAAAACCCTGTAATTTCTAATGTCTTTGTTTAGGTGCTGAAGTTACTCTGCCTGGAGAACAGCTTAACTTACAAATATGGCAACTAGTCAATTTATTATCTAGATCAGTACGCCCTATTTCCAAATTTCCTGTTGGGCTTTTTTAAAGTGTTGGTTTATGAAAATATTCGTAAATAGGGGGTTCCAAATAATGCACGTAACTCTGCGCCTATCTTATATTTTACGGATTATGAAGTAATTTAATCTGATCCCCGAGTGCTGTTTTACTGTGTATCATATTTTGATGGATATCTACTGTGTGAAGTAAATAAAGATTTTCTTGACTGTACCTACCTTCACCATCACAAAGTCGTGTGACGATTGCGCCATGATTAACGAACGCTCTTAACGCACGATGCTGTTTTGGCGCAAGTTTTACGTAATGCACATTTTAGTTTGCACCAGGTTCGGTAGGTTATAATCACTGGAGCGTCTGGGGGGCAAAGCCCTCAGTTAGGTTTCAGCGCTTCCAGCTAGAGTTCCACTGGTATTTACGGTTTTAAATTGCATACATAAGTTTTCTTTTGGATGTGTTGACGTCATGACCTGCGGCGGGATAGGCAGTAAACACGCTATCGGGGGCGTTCAGGCGGCTGTCTGTAATATCACCAAGTAGGTATATTTCGTTTGTTCTCCAATAATTTTTGATCGAAAATCAGATGTTAAGCACCTGAGATGTATCAAGTACTAAAATATTTATCGTTGAGAACGTAGGTCTATAAGAAAACAGCTCGAATCCGTGCGTGACTCTTAACATTTCCTGTCTGTTTTCGAGCTGAGCCACTCGCAGCTTTGCACGTCTTAATAGTGATATGAAATTCAATAAAACCTACTAATGATGGCTCCATGGTCATCAGTCACACATCTAACTAAACTTGGCCATGAATTGGGCAGATATGGGGTTAGTGATCTTTGTTAAATGAAAATAGGGTATTGGCATAAAACGGGTATCAGTGAAATTTGAATTCTCAGTACTATAGTTTTTTTTTTTTTTTTTTTTTTTTTATTTTTTTTGAGGCGAAGATTCACTTGACAGATTGGTGATTATTGGCTGAATGCAACATTGCTTTATAATCTAGCATTATTAACTGACAATAAATATGTGAGAGGGAAATTTGGGTTAGTAAATATTTTTTGGACATGCTGCATTCAGCCAGTCATCATTAACCTGTCAAGTGCATCTTTGCCTCAATTTAAAAAAAAACAGGGTGTAGACCTATCTACTACCAGTGGATACTTTTTCCAATTTTCAGGCGCGGTATTCATTGCGGAAGAGCAGTGGATTGTTCTGCCTAGGGAAATGAGTATAACCAATATATATGGTGAGTAACTAGCTGAAATAAACTGCCATCATTCCGTATTGATATTCGAGTTTTAACAGCAGAGTAACTTGGATGATGCTGAGCTCTTTTTACTCTAACTTGGTCTATAATTACAGTCTCCATTTTGAATGTTGAGTTGTAGTAGATTATTAGTAGTATGTTAGTCACGAAGTGCTGTGTAAAGATAGAGCCGAAGTATTGTCACTTTCTGCCACTGGGCTACATGAAATAAGTTGCAGAGGGACCAAGGTTAGAGTAAAAATGGTTTAGTCAAAGTTTTATGGAAAGTATATTGTGTAGTATTGTCTTTATACCACTTGGCTTCGTGCATTAAGCTTCAGGGCTAAAATCTATATTAAGTTAAAGCAAAATGAATAGACAAGACACAAGTATACAAATGGATGTGTCACAGTTCTGTCTCTACCACCAACAGATGTTAATATTTATTCCCGTTTTCAGGTGGGGTGTTCATTGTGGCAGAGCAGTGGATAGCTCTACCTAGAGAACTGCACAGCTGACGGAAACAGTGAGTAACTATACATCATACTCTCCCTGGATGTCCCTCCCCAACCCAACCCATCCCTACCTTACTCTGCCATCCCTCTCTGTACCTTGCCTACATCTCCATACCCTGCATGCCTCTTCCTGCTATTCCCTATTGAGCCTTTCCATACTGTACTGTTGTGGCGTGTTAAGGTTAGGGTCACCACTATTGTTTTTGGTTATGGGAGTATATATTTTACTAGGGGCTACACCAAGGCAAATGGTTAGGATAAATAAACGCCAGTGTGTTGGGAAGAAATAGACAGGGCAATGATTATTGACTTGGAACAATACAGAGTTATTGCGTGATTTCAAAATAGTACAAGGCCATTACATTACAGTGTGTGTAGATCAATTACATGAATGAATAGTTACAGACTAAGAATGAGTAATGATTTTAGTGAGAAGCGGGAGTGCCGGGCTGTTGTGTTTATGTATCGTATGTACCACGTGGCCAGATATTACCAGGAGAGACTGAGAGCAAGGCAGGTAGTAGCCGGGTGAAGATCTGAGTGGAAAAAAGGCCGGAGCTAGGTCGCCCAGTCGGTTTTAAGCCCCCTAATGAGGTGGGCAGAGCACCAGTAGGCCTAGGTCGCCTGAGTACACAAATTTGGTTTAGGCACCAGGAGAGGAGGGAAGAGAAATTGAATTTTATTGGTAGCGGCACCAGTAGCAGTCTAATTCCGAGAACAAGGTGGGGAAAAGTCATGAGGGAAGGAAACCACGTGTGTAGGTGAAATGAGGAAAAAACCATGCTGAAAGAAAACCACGTGTGTAGATGAAATGCGAGGTACAATACTTTGTGGTGTGATATATGCCACACTATGCCTCTCCTTATCTTCTCCCCCCCCCCTTACACTCTCCTGCATCCCCACCCTGTCAGACTTTGCCTCTCTCTACCCTGCTTACCTCTCCTTACCCTGCCTTTCCTCTCCTTACCCCGCCCTGCCGCTCCATACCCCGCCCCCTCTCTCTCTACCCCGCCCTGCTGCTCCCTACCATGCCTCTCCCCGTCCTGCCCTCCCATTGCTTTTCTTGCTCTGCTTCTCCCTACCATGCCCTGCCTCTCACCACCAGACCCTACCTTGCCTCTCCCTACCAGACCCTACCTTGCCTCTCCCTACCAGACCCTACCTTGCCTCTCCCTACCAGACCCTACCTTGCCTCTCCCTACCAGACCCTACTTTGCCTCTCCCTACCAGACTCTACCTTGCCTCTCCCTACCAGACCCTACCTTGCCTCTCCCTACCAGTCCCTACCTTGCCTCTCTTTACCATACTCTATGCTGCCTTTCCCTACCATACCCTCTCCCACTTTTCCCAGCCATACTCTACCTTGCCTGTCCCTACCTTACCCTATCCTGCCTTTCCCTACCATACCCTTTCCAGTCCCTCTTTATCCTACTTTACCCTGTCCCTCATTATCCTAACCTGCCCTGCATTTCCTCAACCTTTCCAGTCACGTACCCTACTCATACTTTACCCTGCACTGGCCTGCCTCTTCCAACCCAACAATGCCTTTGTCTTGGACCCTTCTTCTCTTTACCCTGGTTTGCGTTTCCTTACTTTACACTGTGACTTCCAAGCCTACCGTGCCTCAATTCCCAACCCTCTCTCTCCTTACCCAGCTCTTTCTCTCGTCAGCCTATCCTGCCTCCTTACCTCTCCTTGCCTTTACCCTGTTGCCTTTTACTCTACCCTGCCTCTCCTTACTATGCCATAAGTCTCCCTACCATACTCTTCCTTTCCCTGCACTACCTGTCCCTGCCTCCTCCAACCCTTTCCTGCCTTGCCTTTCCTCTGCATCCTACCCAACTTTTCTCTTCGAATGTCTCTTGCTACCTTACCCTGTCTTTTCTTAACCCGCCGCATGCCGGCCACTCCCAGCCCTAAGTGTCACCCCAGTGCCGGCCAATTTTAGATTTTTTTTTTTTTTTTTTTTTTTTTTTGGCTAAAATGATAGATTTTGATGTGAAAAAAACGAATATGACCATAAAAAAAACTCACCGGTGGCTTGAAGTGCGTTTTTCGTAGTCTCTCAGGCCGCCCGCAGGTGTGAGCGGGCGAGGAATCTGGTGAGAGAAAACCCGTTTTCTATGCAAGGTAAACTCAGGTATTCTCGCCAACGTGACTCAGGGAAGGTATAGGAATGGTCTTTACACTTTTGTGTCCACTTGTCACCCACACACACAAAAAAAATCTTATTTCATAAAAAAAATCGTGTTTATTGGGGAAAAAATCACTTACCGGTACTCATGAAACACTATACATATCAGTGAATGCACTGTCTTGCAGTTACGAGAAAATATGCATAACGTGACTTCACAATGTACAGCCCTTTCGCTTACAGTAAATTATTTAAAACATGCCTTCAGTATACACACATTACCAGAGTAGTGTTGATCTTCTCACTGTGAATATATCGTCTAACACTTATGAGAACATACGTAAAACTTTACTCCACAACGTTCAGTCCTTACACTTTCATTCATTCATTCATTGCCAGACGCCATGTATCCCAAGCAGGGTGGCCAAGGGCTTAGAGTTAATTGTTTTACAGGGAGGGGCACCAATCCTCCACCAACCCCACTTGACACGTAGGGATGCCCTTACACTTACGAGAATATATTTACATGTCATCACTATGCAGTACTTATAACAACACTTCCTGAGCTTCTTTTTTCGTATTTACAACACTTTTTGATCATCTTTTTTTCGCTCGTCATTACCACACTATTGTTTCTCAATAGTTAGCGAGAGAATGTTACTCCTCGAAGCATGAGTATACGCACAGTCCTACATTTTTTTTTTTCTAATAACAGAACGGAGGAAGGAAAAACAATTGGAGAAAAAAAAAAAATCCATACACCAGATTACTGGTGTCCTCTGTTCATAAAATATCTGTAACAGTTAGACTTGAACAGTTGTGGGTTGAAATTTGGAGGAAAACAACTCTGGGGAAGCGAGTTCCAGAGAGATGCAGTTCGGGGAATGAAAGAATTCTGATAGGCAGAAGTTCTGCAATATGGTTGAGTGACATTCCAGTCATGAGCGCTACCAGATGCCCGTGTAGCACGAGGGAAGGCATGGAGAGGTGGCACCATGGACGCAACTTCGTCTGAGCATTTGCCAAAAAAATATCTGTAAAATAATGCAAGGGAGGCAACATTCCTTCTTACTTGCAGGGGAGGTAGTTTATTTGTAATGGCAGGGTTGTTAATGATTCTAACAGCTTTATTCTGAATTTTGTCTAGTTGCCTTAATGCAACCTCTCCACAACCATTCCACAAGGGTGAGCAATATTCAAGCTGAGAGCGCACATGACTTTTATAAATTATAGCTAACTGCTCATCGGCGAAGAAGTTACGGACTCTGTACAATAATCCAAGTTTCTTTGAGGCGGTTTTAGCAAGTGATCTGACATGAGAGGTCCAGCTGAGGGCACTGTTAAGTGAGACACCAAGTATTTCAATACTTTTGGAGATGGGAATATTAGTAGCACTGAAGGTAATGTACGAGTCTGGCAATATCTGTCTATTAGTAAACTGTATATATTTAGTTTTACTGGCATTAAAAGAGACAAGGTTGTTTTGTCTGCACACATATACCTTGAGTCCTTCCTCTGAGTACGTGGCCTTACAGTGCTGTTTGCACACACGTGACACCTCCGCTGGGGATTCTGACGTGTTGCACTTGGAGGGAAGATTTGGGGAAGTGTCTAGAGGTGAGGCGGAGAGGTGTGGCGGTGGCGAGCAGCACTTCTATCTTCACCATATTTACCCACTATCTCCCGCACCAGCTCGCGAATATAGCCCTCGAATATCTCTTGGATGCCAGTGGTCTGTGCGTGGAGATAGTGAGCGTTGAGGACGGTGATGTCGAGGAGATGGAAGAATAATTTTTTATACCACTTCATCGTGGGCTTGGCACAGTCAACGCTAGAAATTATGGCGTCTGATTGATCCACCTGTCGCATATTCATGTTGTACGCCAAGACAGGTTCTGGTTTCCAGACGTGGCGCCGCCCCTCTGCCCTGTAATCTATACTGTCTGTGCGGTGTACAAGGGGCCGATGAACAGACGAGAGGAGGAATACTTCGCGGTTGTGGTGCCATGCTGTTGCGAGGATATTATGTGCTTTGTAAAAAAAAAAAACTCATTTTTCTTAAGCTTCCTCCCCACCTTCACCATGTGTCGACGGTTCTTCTTTACAGTGCCGCACAGACCAGTTTCGTGCAGGTGAAGGTACCTGGCGAGAAGGGGGCTTGTGTACCAATTATCGAGGTATAAGACGTGCCCACGATGAAGGTATTCCTCGATCATCGTTTTTACCACAGCCCCTGAGAGTCCCAAACTTCTATCTTCTGTGATGTCCATCTGAACACCTGTGTACAGGACTATGTCCTGCATATACCCAGTCTTACAGTCGCACATCACGAAGATTTTGAAGCCAAACCTGTGTCTTTTGCTGGGGATATACTGACAAAAAGCAATATTACTTCTCCATAGCACTAGACTCTCATCTATGACGAGGTCTCTGTGTGGAGAGGAGGAGGTACGGAATTTCTCTCGAAGGTGATAAAAAACCAGACTCGTACTGGCTTCCTCCAACCTGTCTATTTGCCACACTGTTGCATCTTAATCTCTTTTCTATCGCTACTTCTATGGTCACAGCTCCTCTGAACTGTCTGCTTGTATCCCTTCACCACTACGGCCGGCGCGTAGCACCCGTCTAGCCACAAATTCTCATCCCATTTCTGTCCAACTCTCTAATGCAAGGGTTAACCGTTACTCCCAGTCCTTCATTTACGCAACAGGTCGACTGTGGTAGTCTTCCTCTGTCTTTATGTCGAACTGTCTGTGACCTCCAGTCTTGCAGTCGCAATGTGTCCAGGCATCTCGTAATGAACAGATCTTAAATTTGGCTCTCCCTTAGCTTGTTTTGTTATTTTCTTGGAGGGAACAATCTTGCGGGCATCGGCCTTTGGTTCCATTTTCTCTGCATACAAAAATATATAAACAGGAACTAACAACCATCTTACAAGTCACCATTATCATCATCATCATCATCTCAGCCTTAATAACCTCAAGTTCCTTTGGCCTACGCAGCCGAATACAATCGTCTGACGTTTAATGGAATGGAGTACAGTACCGGAATTGGAATAATATTGTCCTTACCGCCTAAGGGATGAAGTAATGTATTAGTAGTAGTAGTAGCAGTAATGGTGGTGGTGGTGGTGTAGTCGTAATAGTAGCAGTAGTAGTAAGCAGTAGTAGTAGTTGCAGTAGCAGTTGCAGTAGTGGCAGTCGTAGTAATAGTAATAGTAGTAGTAGAGGATTAGTAGTAGTAGTGGGAGCAGCAGCAGCAGTAGTAGTGGTAGTAGTAGTATAGTAGTAGTAGTGGTAGTAGTAGTATAGTAGTTGTAGTAGTGGTGGTGGTGGTTGTAGTAGTAGTAGTAGTAGTAGTAGTAGTAGAGGCTTAGTCGTAGTAGCAGCAGCAACAGTAGTAGGAGTAGTAGTAGTAGTAGTAGTTGTTGTTGTTGTCGTTATAGTTGCAATCCCAGGCTCATTTGGACGTGAACCCAGTGGACTTCGGATCAAATGGCCCGTCTCCTGCAGTCCACCACCCTCCTTTTGGGGGATAGGGAAGGACCTGGGGAAAGTTTGCATGCCTGGGCAGTGGACCCGCCTTGTTATATCGGTGCCACCACCTGTAGGCATCCCTCTCCATCATGTAAAATCCAAAAGCAAAGTAAAAGAATGAAAGTATGAAAACTATCAGCAGCATGCCAGGTGAAGTAGGCTACATGGTCATTCACTTATCATCCCAGCTCTCAAAATCCTGGCTCCATCTCACAAGCAAAACTGCACTTTATTTTTCTTGTCTTGTACACACACACACACACACACACACACACACACACACACACACACACACACACACACACAAAGAGAGAGAGAGAGAGAGAGTGAGTGTGAGTAAGTTTTAAGGCTACAAGTATTGAACATAAACAAGTACTATAATCATTTTTCATCCTGCATTAACATTGATAATTAAGTGTAAAAAGTGGAAGAAAACTAATGTCCCTCTTCCCGGCCACTACCTGCCATTTCTATCACGAAAAATCTTAATAATCTTCATATATTTGAGACACCTGGATGCAAAAATATTAGGATCATACACCCAGCCACAAAAGTATGAAGACTCCCGCTGTACTGCGCATTCTGAAACTCTGGACGAAGTGTTTTGAAATACTGTACTGTTATTCTCTCTCTCTCTCTCTCTAAGTATTTGTCTGCCTTTTGTGTCCCTCTTAAACTCAGATCTTTATTCTCTCTCTCTCTCTCTCTCTCTCTCTCTCTCTCTCTCTCTCTCTCTCTCTCTCTCTCTCTCAGCTATTCATCACCTTTATACCCTCATCCCCAGTCTTCCTCACACCCCATCCTCCTCTTCCAACATTATCAATCTTTCTTTATATATTCATTTCTTCTCACCCTTGCCATCGTCAATCCCCCTCTCTTTTATATTCAGGCCAAGTATTTATAAAGGATCTTAGCCAAACTTGCGTTAAAAAAGTATGCTTAGTAAAGTGTTGTGAATCTTTTTGTTTCCTCGTATTATTCACATTATTATTCACTATTTTTAAACTGTGAGTGATTGGTAGCCGTGTGATTAAAAATAAATATAAACCTTCTTGTCGAGAGCTTATGCTAAGAGAGTTAATAAATACAGCCTCAGATCAACACGCCATAACTCAGCTTACCGCTCGACTGGTTTGAGAACTAAGAGGTGCTGTAGCGTCAAAACAGAGGACATCTCCGCCATCTTGGATCCTGCTCAGCCAAGAGGAGGAGGATTTTACTGCGTGTTTGGATGAGATGCGACATGAATTTGATCATGGGGGAAGAGACAGTTAGTTAATCTTTAGTTCCAGTCGTACACATGATCTTAAAAAGCACCACATCTTTAGAAGAGGTGGATAAACTCGAAACAGATATGGCTCCGGTGGCCAATAGTGGGGACAGCTGGCCCTCTGGTGGCAGCGAGTAGAGTTGCCTAGTAACAAGACGCAAAGATGCTCTAAATCGCTAGAAATAATGCTAAGATCTCTAGAATATCGCTTAATTATGGATAAATTTAACAGTTGGAGGCACATTTGTCACTCAATAAATGTAAAAAACTATAGATGTGTTAAAAAAAAAAAAAAGAAAGGCTAAATTGGCATCTCTGACCCCAAATGGAGGCGCTAATCCCCTGGACGCTTACACAAACAAACGTACGATGGAGTCCGTGTCGTAAGCAGGATTTATTTTTACAGAACGGAAGAGGGATAGGATGGTGCAGCATTTTCTCTTACCACTTGCCTATCCTGCAAAAGCAAATCTTAGTTACGTGAGGAGAAATTATCGTAAGTTGTTTAGCGAGTCTGCCTCACCCCACTGTCTGCCGCCATTGAGGAGCTGACTTGTTTCTCTTGAGCTCGTGATGTTGTGAATGGCTGAGGTGATTTTAACCCCTCCTTACTCACCACCCGTCACCACTTCCTCTCTGGATGGCTGAGTATGGCTGTCAGATGGCTGTGTGTGGCTGGATATGGCTTTTTAAATGTCTGTTCAGAGAGAGACCCATGGCTTTCTATAAAATTTTCTATTGCTTTTTAAATGTCTTCGGCTGTGAATGATTGTTACTGCAGATGGCTTTTTTCGATGGCTGTGTGACTATACGGGTTTACTGAGGGCTGTGTATGTCTTTATTGATGGCTGTGTATGGCTGTTGGTGGATGTGTTATGGCTTTTTTATGGCTGTGTATGACACTATTGATGGTTGTGTATAGCTTTATTGATCGATGTGTAACTGTACCGTATATCGCTATTAGATGACTGTGGCTAAATGTGTGTGTGTGTGTGTGTGTGTGTGTGTGTGTGTGTGTGTGTGTGTGTGTGCAGGATACACTCAGCAAACTATAGTCATCATTTATATAGTAACACCGACATATACTATAAGTGATTTTATAGGATGGCATGCTGCTTATATGAGAGATTGTTATATCATTATGTAGGCAATCGCGGTAAAACATACTCAGAAAATGATTTATATTCGTCATTAAATTTTAGCGTAGGAAGAAATGAAGAACAGACGGACTAGGAGGATATTTGTTGTTTATTTTACGTAGTTCTTAGCGTCCAACTCTGAGCATAGAGTTTAGAGCCCGTTCCCTGAAATCCAGCAGCCCTTCTACGTTCCCCACACTTTCACATGTCTCAACTTATGCACTTACACCCTCCGTCCATACTGAATACATGCTAGTGCTGTACTGAGGACTGGTGAGGTGGTGTTAATGGGGTTGTTTTTATGTCGATGGGTCTTGTGGGGGATCGTTAAAACCCGTGGAAGAACTGGACAGAACGCCTGTAATCTGGTGTATGGATTTTCTTTTTAATTTATTATTCTTTATCTTTTTATCTTCTCTTAAAAATAATAATAATAATAATAGCAGTAGTAGTAGTAGTAGTAATAGTAGTAGTAGTAGTAATAATAATAATAATAATAATAATTAATAATAATCTGTTCCCTCGACACACGATCTTTTGGACAACAGACCTCTTCACTAAACTTGGCCACCACCCTTCCTGCTGTAATTTAGTCCTGCCGATTAGGTAACTGATATTCTAAAAGGCCTCTAGACTGACACTGCATTAATTCAATCTAATATTAATTTTCTTCAACACTTCCCAGTCGATGGAGATAAAAAAATGCGTATGTGACATAGAGAATAATATAACGTTATTGATTTATGTTAGGCGGACACTCTCTGACGTAGTGGAAGAGTGAAAGGTGTTCAGAAATGCTCATAAACTATGGGAGAACTTTTGCTGGTGATTAGACAGTAGTTCAGATGAGGGAGGGATGAGAGGACCTGGTTCCATATGTATAAATTTTCCTAGGCTTCAGCTGTGTGTAAGATTGTTTGTATATATGTTTGTCTTTGCTGATATAGCTACCAAAGGCTTCAGAATCAAATGGGAGAGAGAGAGAGAGAGAGGGGGGAGGGGGAAGACGATATGACAATGTATATAAGCCATTATGCTGACTTCTTTACGGCAAAAATTGGTTAAGATGTCTCATGAATCTTACCCAGGTTAGGTTAGATTGTCATGTTAGGTTAATTTACGTTAGTTTAGGTTATGTTAGGTTAAGTAAGGTTACGTCTGGTTAAGCAGGTCGCGTCGTGTCAGCTTTGGTAAGGATACGGTCGTAAGGTTGTTAGGTCAGGTCAGGTCAGGTGAAGTTAGGTTAGGTCAGGTCAGGTGAAGTTAGGTTAGGTCAGGTCAGGTCAGGTGAAGTTAGGTCAGGTCAGGTGCAGTCAGGTAAGGTTAGGTCAGGTTAGTGTGTACAGACGTGAGGAAAGCTTGATCGCCTGGTTCCATATTACGGTATAAGTTATTTCAGTACTGCCCCCAGGGATTTCACTTAACACGATAATCACCCTCACTTTGTTTAACCTCAGACTAACCTAACCTAAACCCAGCAGAGGAACCTAACAAACTAACCTAATCTGACCTAACCTAAACCAGCCTAACCTAATCAACCAAAGCCTTACATAACCCCAGCAACATAATCTAATTTAAACTGTTATAACCGTAACATACGAACGTATCATTTAATATACTATAGCAGTAGCCGTGTGTGTGTGTGTGTGTGTGTGTGTGTATTTTGGGCAGCCGAAACTACATATTCAAATCACACCAAAATTGGCACAGAAATCGCAAAAAATTCGCTGATGTGAAAAAACTTGGTCCCATCACGATTGAAAACTTTTACTATATTTAATGAGCGATCACATTTTGACAAAAAAAAAAAAAAAAAAAAAAAAAAAAAGTCGCTCCTGACGCCCGGCATAGGATCTCCGTAGAATTTTTTGCCCACAGGTATAACTCTAGTATTTCGGACTTGCGTTCGGACAACTTGGGTTCCATTCCGGAAGCTGCAAATAACACGATCAATTTGTTAGCTGCAAAAAATCCAAGTGACAGCGTTAAACTAGAATAGCACATAAACAGGGAGCCCTCCGCAGGAGCAAGTGCGAGGGGCCCGAAGGGCCCACGAGCACTTGTTACATACTATAGCATAACATGAAAACATAACAGCAATACATAAGACATAACATCATAAAACAAAACACAACAAAACATAACATGACAGCAAAACATAACAACATAACAAAGCATAACATGAAGTATAATAACAAAACATAGCATGACGTAGTAAAACATAACAAAACATGACACAACAAAACATAACAACATAACAAACCATAACAAAACATAACAAACCATAACAACATAACAAAACATAACATAACAAACCATAACAACATAACAAAACATAACCCTAAGAGCCTAATTATATCTTACCTAAGTTAATCTGACCCTAAGAGAAAATCCAACCCTACCCTAACCTGATCTAACGTAACTCAGGCGTCTAACCAACATTACCTAACCTAGACTTTGTTGGGAAGAAAATATACCAAATAGACATCACTTTGGAGTTCCGAAGTTTGGAACCGGATCAGCCATACTATCACTCTGTCTGTCACTGTCTATTTATCTGTGTGTGTGTGTGTGTGTGTGTGTGTGTGTGTGTGATCATCAATTACGTCTGGACCGTATTGTTGACACAGATATCCCTGGTGGGGGTGGGGGCTTTGTCGCACCCAAGACGACGCATTCACCAGCTTCCCTAATGAATTTCTCGTATTTTCCGATTACTGAGCACATTAAGGAGTTTTTGCCACACTCTGGAGAGAACACGTACCTAACAGAGCATTACGATAGCTGAATTATAGCCCTAGTAAATCCCTGTAATAGAGGTGAAAGTAGTCTGTCACACTGGTACGGTTTTCGCCCTTACTCCTCGGGGTAACAAAGCGAGGCCCTTGAACATGGATAATGGCCAAGTCACGTGACGTATTCCAACATGGCGGCTGTGATTAATGAGAGAGGCACGCGCGCGCACTCCGTCACCCACACACACTGCCTGGAACCATATACATAACACATCTGAGCCAATTTATATGATCGATAATTCTCCATAACCGATGAAATATTCGTTAGTATATTCCATCTAACTCCGAACGATAATATTCAGTATAGAAGGGACATTTTCAGAAGGGTGTGGACGTCAGCAGGATGGACGGTGTAAGAAAGTGAAATTGATAAGTATTTTGTAATGGGGGAACGGGCGATAGGACTGAGATGTGGAATTACTGAGTGGATTAAAGGGAATGTCCATTGCATCAAATGATATGGATATATGAAAGAAATTGCACATAGATAGGGTGCCAGAGAAAGTGTAAGAGTGAGAGTAGAGGCAAACCTTGTGTGTGTGTGTTTTCTGAAGATGAACAAGAGGAAGTAAAAACAAATTAAAAAAATATCTTACACCAAATTACAGGAGTCCTCCATCTATTAAAAATCTGTAACACTTGGACGAACTGCTATAGACTAAACTTTGTGGGTAACACTGAAGGGAGACGAGGAGGAGGAAGAGGTGTGTCCAAGAGTATGAGGGAGTATGTGAGGATGAAGTAGCCTGTCGGGAAGTTCCAAAGAGAGAGCAAGACGGTGGAAGTAATGATGATGATGATGATAGTTATTTCGTAATCGAGAGAGCCCTAGAATATGATAAGGGACAGAGTGAATATTGATGAGATGTAATTTGGGTTTATGTCTGGCGAAGGGACTAACTATGCCATATTCATTGTCCGACAGCTTCAGAAGTAATAATTATATAGGAAAGAAGAGGGATCTGAACTTTGTTTTTGTTGACATGGAGAAAGCCTTTGACAAAGTCCCAAGAGAGGTAATGAGTGGGCAGTGAGAAAACTCAGGATCGAGGACTGGCTGGTTTGCTTGGTTATGGCTATGAATGTGCACCCAGGTGAGAGTAAATGGAGATTTGAGTGATGAGCTTTCCGGGACTATTGACTTGCATCATGGCCCAGTCTTGAGCCCCTTATTGTTGTCATGGTGCTTAAAGCCCTCTCACTTGACTTCAGAAATGAACTCCCGTGGGAGATGTTGTACTCGTATGCTGATGCAGCTTCGAGGTGACTGTTGAGAATGAAAGGGAGGCGGAGGAAATATTTAGGAAAGGAAGAGGCCGAGTGGGGCACAAGGGTTTGAGAGTGAATGCGGATAAAACAAAAGTGATGGTATCTAGGACTGGTGGTGGTACTGTCAAAGCAGAGGGAGTGTGGCCATGTGCAGTTTGCTGCAAGGATGTGGGAAGTAACTCTGTCTTGTGCAGTGTCTGTGATAAGTGGGTACATAAGAGATGTGGTATTAGAGGCAGACTGCGAGATAACACTGATTTCGTGCGAGTGGTGTGTTTGGGAGAGCGTGTGGAAATTGTCAGGCGTGAAAGGATTGATTTTGCTGGTGAGTCTCTTGAGTGTGTGGAAGAGTTTTGTTATTTGGGGGACATGTTAAGTACTGGTGGTGGCGCTGGAGCTAGCTCTGTGTCTAGGGTAAGGAGTGGTTGGAGGAAATTTAGGGAGCTGTTGCCTCACGTGACACTGAGAGGGTTCTCCCTCCGTGCTGAGGGATCTTTGTATGCGGCATGTGTTAGGAGTGTAATGGTCTATGGTAGTGAGACCATGGCAGTAAAGGAAGATATTAGTATGCTCAAACGTACAGAAATAACAATTAGATGGATGTGTAGTGCGTCCTAGAATGCGAGGCCTGGCGGGGCTAGGATTACGATTGAATAGTTGAGAGGAAGGATGGCACTAGAGTGTATTGGTGTTGTGATGAGGAGGGGTATATTGAGATGGTTTGGGTATGCTGAGAGGATGGAGGATGATAGTTGGATGCAGAAGGTGAGAAGTGTGAATGTTGGGGATACGGCTGCGAAAGGCAGACTGAAAATGATCTGGGACGAGGTTATAGAGTGTGACTTCAGGGACAGAGACTGAATAGGAAGGCTGCCAGAGATCGAGCAACACGGAGAGTCATCATTAGGTGACCAAGGCCGATGCATACAGGCATGTTGGAGCCTTCATAAACGATACGATACAATACGAATACACACACACACACACACACACACACACACACACACACACACACACACACACACACACACACACACACCACACACACACACACACACACACACAGACCTGACTGAATGGACTAACCACTGTGGAAATCAATTTATCGTAAGAAAATATCAAGATCCTTCATAACTAATCTCCCCAGGTAAAATACAGGTAAGACCCTTAATAAGTACAGCCCCCGGTACCTCTAATAAAGCTTGTCAGGCCATTTACCTTCGCTCATCTACTCGCTATTCACACCAAATCGTGCAATACATCTTCCCTTCTGTGCCCGTATTTACTAAACATTACGCCCGTGCACACATCCCTAATGCTATTTACACCGTGATGAGCAAATGTCCAGGGAATTGATTGGGGATGTTTTGCCAATACCCGACGCTGATTTTACCCATAAAGAAAAAAAATGAGGCACGATTAGCCGCCTGACAAATATTTCTCTTACATATCCTTTTTTTTAAATTTTTTTATTTAATTTCATCCACCTTTTTTTCTTTGACTCTGGTTTATCACATTGATATGATTTTTTTTTTCAATAACAGAACAGAGGAAGGAAAAACAAATGAATAAAAATAATAATTTGCGTTTTTTTTTTGTTGCAAATATGAAAATTGGTATGTGATTGAATGAATTTTTTTTTTACATACTGTATACCTGTAAAGTACTTTGTGTGTGTGTGTGTGTGTGTGTGTGTGTTATCCAAGAATTTAATAATAAAGAAAAATCTGATCCATGACAAAAATTTCCCCCCTCTTAATCTGCCACTGGTCAAGAATGTCTCTAAAATGATCATATTTCGCGATTTGCCTCGATTTTAGGACTAATATTTTTCAATTTTACGTTTGGGTCCTCTCAATTTAATGCCTTTATTTATTTTTTTATCGATTTTGTCATACATTTCCCATTTCATAATTGCTTCCATTTAATATTATACTCTTATGTTATTTATTTATTTATTTATTGTTAGGTGAGGGGAAAATATGGCATCAGTGACGTCATTATTATTTTTCATTCGCATCTGGTGACATAATTGTTGTTTACGTTTTCATTTGTCCAGGGTGTGTGACGTCACGATCCCTGTTGTGTAGTCGTGCCGCGGGAGCTGCTTCGTCACTCACCATCTTTGCTCCACCACCCGTGAAATTCGTTTTGTGCCGGACTTGATTTACCGGAAAATTTTTATCTGTAAATATTTAAGCAACATTTGATGAATTGTGAAGGCCATTATACACTGATGAGGAACGGTACACTCTGTCCTACACCTCGTTGCCATGAGAGAGTTCGTAACGCCAATTCCACAGCGATTTATTTTCTCTGGCATACAATAAAATCCTCTTTTATATTACAGATGCAAATTACGTCGAGATTTCGGAGATATAAACAGCGTCCAGTAGATTAATAAGGTGTAAGACAATTAAATCTGTAAAGAGGTGGTGGTACGAACTCTCCAAAGTGAACAACAATATAAGCCAGTGAGTTGTGCCTTCCTCTCTGATTAATGACTGTCACCGTACACACAGTTCCATAATTTGTTTGTGCTTGACGCTGGCCCGTATGTTGATGGTGGCAGAATGAGTTTTATGATTTATTATTATTATTATTATTATTATTATTATTGTTACTCTTATCATTATTGTTATTGTTGCTGTTGCTGTTATTATTATTTTTGTTGTTATTATTATTATTGTTGTTGCTGTAGTTACTTTAACACAAAACCATAATTAAACTAGAACTCTGTAACTGTCCTGCGGACGGTCACGAGTCTCCTCGTGCTGTTCTGGATGGAGGTCCTTGACTAACGGTCACTAAGACATGAACAGGACACCTCAGTAGTGTTCACAGGTCATGGTAGGGTACAGTCTGTAGTAATTAAGTGGAAATTGGTCCAAGTTCATCCTTCAGATTCCTTGTGCAAGTCGGATTGAAATCTCCAGTAAACACGACCAACTTATCCCTCACTCAGTGCTGCCATGACTCCTTCTGCCATGCCCCTCCACTGCACGTAAAGGATTTGATTTTTTTTTTCCTATCAATAGTGGCCGATGCCAGGACACACAACCTGGGCTTTGATTCCTTCCGCAGTCTCCGATTCTCCTGGAATCGTCGCGAGGCTCTGAGGCTGGAATAATAATAATACCAGCAAAAACAATAGTCTCCACCTGTGTAACAGATGGAGACTAACTGAAAAAAAAAAAAAATATTGTGCCTAGTTCACCAAAGATATCAGTCCCGTGCTTTATTCAGTAGTGCGGTAAAAGATGAAGGGAAAAACAGTCCTGTAGATATCAGCGATGCTATGATTTACTAATTACTGTTTTTTTTTTTTTTTTTTTTTTTTGTCTAAACTGCAGTATTTTTTTTTTTTCTAAACTTGCCGAGTAGGATATATGAGAGGATACTACTACTACTACTACTGCTGCTACTACTACAGATTCTGCTGCTACTACTGCTACAAGTAACAAGTACTACTACTACTACTACTACTACTACTACTACTACTACTGCTACAAGTAACAAGTACTACTACTACTACTACTACTCTCCTACAAATACTACTACTGCAACTGCTACTGCTGCTACTACTACTACTACTACTACTACTACTCTCCTACAAATACTACTACTACTCTCCTGCAAATACTACTACTACTCTCCTACAAATACTACTACTGCAACTGCTGCTGCTGCTGCTACTACTACTACTACTACTACTACTACTACTACTACTACCACTCTCCTACAAATACTACTACTACTACTACTACCACTCTCCTACAAATACTACTACTGCAACTGCTGCTGCTACTACTACTACTACTACTCCTACAAATACTACTACTGCAACTGCTGCTGCTGCTGCTGCTACTACTACTACTACTACTACTACTACTACTACTACTACTCTCCTACAAATACTACTACTGCAACTGCTGCTGCTTCTTCTACTACTGCTACTACTACTGCTACTACTACTACTACTACTACTACTGCTACTACTACTACTACTGCTACTACTACTACTACTGCTACTGCTACTACTACTACTACTACTACTACTACTACTGCTACTACTACTACTACTCGTACTAGTCGAAATACAGATAACTTTACCCATTGGTGCTCAGCGTCCAAAATAATGGACACAACTGGGCATTTTCAAAATTTAATGAAGAAGGGAACCCCGGGGTAGGGACTTATGAGCTTCGCGACTATAAGCCGATAGGCGGAGGGCGGTACGCTTAGTACCCGTCCAGCAAAATCCCTCTCACAGGAACTCTGGCCACTAATGGGTTAAACATATCATCAGTTTAACAGTGATGCGTGATACTGGCCATTAACTCCTTCATTCTGGTTAGGTTGTTTTGGAGGCTGGAGAGGGACGCCTTCACGTGGTGGCGTTGATACGGCCGGATGGTAGAGCTGCCCAGTTGTATAAACGTCCTTCACCTCCCATCCTATGCCCCGAAAAGAGGGTATGTCGACTGCAGGATTAGGGAAACTTCAGCCAGCAGTCCACCGGGTTCACGTTTCCGATGAGCCTGGGGTTGCAAGTACTGTACTCTTTTCACTATAACTTGGCCAAGATTTTCGTCCATTTGTAGCTCATTTCACCTAGCTCAGTGGTGTAAAATGTCAGCACTATGGTTCTGTATCCTTTTGGCATTGCACTTCTTTGTGACTAGTACCATGTTCGAGTGATGTCAGTATTAGACCAGGTTAAAGTAAAAAGAGTATAGTAATTTTTTTTTTTTTTTTTTTACAGCTTTTCATGTTGCCTTCAAATATTTTACTTCGATTTTTAATATATAATTGTCTCGTATATTACGTATATGATTTTAACCCATTCAGCCCGGGAATGTCTTATCTAGTCTTATCTAGTTTTAGTGTTGCTAATTACACACAATTTTTCAGTATAGGGGCTGTGTCTCGTATTTAGGCGGTTAGTAACAAATTATACATTATTATCCTTTCACTTTGAAGTCTCTCCCAATCTGAAAATAAGCGAATTTTGGTATCAAGAATCTCTCTCTCTCTCTCTCTCTCTCTCTCTCTCTCTCTCTCTCTCTCTCTCTCTCTCTCTCTCCATCTATCTATCTCTGTCTATCTGTCGATCGATCTATCTGTCAGTATCTACAGAGGCCTAAAGGCCCGTCCAGACGATCGAGCAATGCCCGCGGGCACAAGCGAGCAGTTTGCCTGTTGACGGGCTCACCGCTTGTGCCCGCGGGCAAATGTGTAAATTGCCACGGGCAATTTACGCATTTGCCCGCGGGCACAAGCGGTGAGACCGTCAACAGGCAAACTGCTCGCTTGTGCCCGCGGGCATTGCTCGATCGTCTGGACGGGACTTAATCCCGTAAAAGGTGGCCACAAACTAATCGCATCCATGTCACCCTCACCAACACACACACACCCCATCCTCATATACCTCTTCACCCCATCCTCATATACCTCTTCACCCCATCCTCATATACCTCTTCACCCCATCCTCATATACCTCTTCACCCCATCCCTCCATCTCATTCCCGGTCTTCCCCTCCCCCTTACTCTCATACATTCCCCTAGTCAACCTCTCTTTGCAATTTCTCCACATGGCCATAGCGCCTCAAAAGTATTTTTTCCTAATGCTTTCCAGCACACACACACACACACACACACACACACACACACACACACACACACACACACGGAATAAACAAAGCTACAAAAAAACAAAAAACGCAGGATTGTGCTTAGTTTCGTTTTCTGTACTTCGTTTCCGTCCCTACAGAGCAAGAAATAAAATACGTAGACGAGTTTAATTCTTCATGCCTTTATTGTTTTGGATTATCACGCTGAAAATAAATCAGAGAAAAGAGCCTTAGTACTGAACGTTATTTATCTGGTTTTGAACTACACTGAGCTGTTGCTGTTGTTTTTTGCTGTTGCTTGGCCTCAGGTTCATCTAAAACGTGAACCCAGTGGACTGCAGGCTTAAGTTACCTTCCTCCTGCAGTCTGCCATCCTTCTTTTGGGGGATATGGAAATAGCGGAGGGACGTTTGTGTAACCAGGCAGTGGAGCCGCTCAGCTATATCGGTGCCACGACACGAAGGCGTAACTCAGCGCCAAGGAACAAACCTAAAAAAAATAAGACGAAAAAATGAAACGAAAAAAAATAAAGAAAAAATCCCTCCAAAAATCAGCTGTGTGTAATCTGAAACGAGAGAGAGAGAGAGAGAGAGAGAGAGAAAAAAGAAAGAAATTTGCCTCCCCTTTTAGCCAATTACCTGATATTAACCTTTTCAATCCGATGACTTATTTGTTCAATCTTTCTACCTCCAGACGATTTTCTTCAACTTGGAATAAATTTTTGGTAGTGAAAGATTTAGCTACAACCTTTATTATCCTCTTTAGTATGAGGGATCTGCCGTAAGTTGACTAAAATCGTCTGAACGTAGGAAGAGTAACTGCAAAAGGATGTCATCGCATTGAAGGGGTTAATAACGAAATAAAATCATCCTATAGTCTGTTTGTCTTCATCTGAAGGGACTGGACCACTCCCACAAATACTATAGTGGTAAAAAAAAAATGATGAGCCTTGTGTATGAGGTAGGAAAGAGTCTCCTTGGTTGCTAGTCAAATCAACCCTCCAATATGACTACCCTTGCCCATCGCCTGAGCTGAAAGGGGTATTGAAGCTTTGGCAGGCAAGAGTAAGTTCTATCTATCTATCTATTGCCAGACGCCTTAATCCCGTTTGGGGTGGCCACAAACAAATCGCCTCCAAGTCGCCCTGTCCCCCGCCATTTCACTACCCTGCTCCCAACTCACACCCCCCTCTCTCATATACCTCTCCACCCCATCCCTCCATCTCATCCTCGGACTCCCCCTCCCTCTTCCACCCTCCACCTCACTCACATGCACACACTTCGTCAGTCTCTCACCCTCCATCCTCTCCACATGGCCAAACCACCTCAGTGTGTTCCTCACAACGCTTCCTATCACATCCACATCAACACCACAACGCTTTTCCTTTAAACGTCTTCAGAACAAGCAAGATGATTTACTACTAAATTTCTATAACAGATAAGCATTAGATTTTCTTGTCAGAGAGAGAGAGCGAGCATTTGTGTGAGTGATAGATAGAATATGGTTGTGTGTGTGTGTGTGTGTGTGTGTGTGTGTGTGTGTGTGTGTGTGTGTGTGTGTGTGTGTGTGTGTGTGTGTGTGTGTGTGTGTGTGTGTGTGTGTGTGTGTGTGTGTGTGTGTGTGTGTGTGTGTGTGTGTGTGTGTGTGTGTGTGTGTGTGTGTGTGTGTGTGTGTGTGTGTGTGTGTGTGTGTGTGTGTGTGTGTGTGTGTGTGTGTGTGTGTGTGTGTGTGTGTGTGTGTGTGTGTGTGTGTGTGTGTGTGTGTGTGTGTGTGTGTGTGTGTGTGTGTGTGTGTGTGTGTGTGTGTGTGTGTGTGTGTGTGTGTGTGTGTGTGTGTGTGTGTGTGTGTGAGAGAGAGAGAGAGAGAGAGAAGGAACTGGTGGAACCAGTGATTTCATGAAATCCTTAGGGAATTCGTGAAATGAATTTAAATTAGGATGGGTTAATTAAGATTAGGTTTATTTAGGCTCCGGTTAGGTTAGGCTGGAGACAATCTAGGTTTTGTTAGGTTAGGCTACATTAGTTATGTTGGGTTGGGTTAATTAAGATGAACGCTTAACATAACTTAGCATTGGTCTGAATTAACCTAACCTAACTTAACTAACCGAGCCTAACCTAACCTAAGCTTAGATTATCCCAGCTTAACCTAACCGCAGCCTAAATTGAGCTAACCTTAATTAATCCATCCTAATTTAAACTTATTTCACGAATTCCCTAGCGATTTCATGATACCACTTGCTACATTATTTCCGTCAAATATATATATATATATATATATATATATATATATATATATATATATATATATATATATATATATATATATATTATATATATATATATATATATTTATATTCGGGCTCGCTTTCATTAAGTTGTTTGATAAACTGTTTTGTACTTCATTTTCCAGGTATGTGTCAGCACTTCACTGGGATATTATCTTTCTTCTTCCGACGACCAGACGATACCGTGACCCTTGATTACGAGGTAAGAATGAGTCTCCTTGGTTATTAGACAAATCAGCTCTTCAGTCAGCCCATGCTTGTCCAACAATGAAACGAAAAGGAGCTAGGGATCTTTGTCTGGTTAGAATAAGCGTACAATCGTTTCCCAGTATATTATCGCTATTTGTGTTTATTCATACTATTACCTACCAGTTTTATTCAGCTTAAGCGAAACCGTTATAGTTCTTTCACCTTAACTTGGCCCAGATTTCCGTCCTTTTGCAGCTTACAGCATGTAGCACAGTGGCAGAATGATAAAATGCCAGGGCTACATACTTTCCATAGTACTTCGCAACCAGCATGATACCTAGTGTTCATCTGTTTATATAAAGCAGCATTCACGAAGAAGATATGACGGTTTTAGACGAAATTAGATTAAAAGGAGTATAGGAATGCCGAGGTTAAAGAATGTTAAAATCAGGAATAAATAACAACAACGGTACGTATCATACAATAGAAAGGGGTATTAAATAAGTTATATATAGCTTGGACGAAATAAAGAGGAGATAAAAATAAAGAACAGGAAGAAATATACCCAGGAACAAAGGTGAAAGTAAAATACGATTCATGGGAAGGACTTGATGGATTATTTTGTCACCTGAGCATCATGTTTACTTCCTAGGCAGCTGCTACCTAGTCTCACCACCACCCAGTATCACCACCCCCCTGCCTCACCACCCTCACCACACGCCAGCACTACCACCACCACCCTACCTCATCACCACTGTGACTCGCCACCCTCATCACACACCATCACCACCACCGCCCAGTCTCACCCACACACCACCACTACCCTGTCCATCCACCCTCTTCACACAGTCACCACCACCACCCTGCCTGTCACCACACCACACACCAGCACGGCCACCACCACCCTCCCTGACCATGCATCACCACCACTATCCTGCCTAGCCACCCCCACCACACACCACCACCACTATCCTGCCTAGCCACCCCCACCACACACCACCACCACTATCCTGCCTAGCCACCTCCACCACACACCACCACCACTATCCTGCCTAGCCACCTCCACCACACACCACCACCACTATCCTGCCTAGCCACCTCCACCACACACCACCACCACCTCCCAGCCTCAGCACACGCCACCACCACCGTGCCTTACCAGCACCATCACTTCCCTGTCCCACCATCACCACCACCACCATCACTTCCCTGTCCCACCATCACCACCACCACCACCCAGCTCACCACTCACCACCACCACCACCACCCAGCTCACCACTCACCACCACCACCACCCACAACACATCATCACACATCACCACCCTCCTCTAACATACCATACTATACATATCACCCATATTATACCATACCGCACCACATCACACCATATCCCATTGCCATGCCATACCATACCATACCATACCGCACTGCACCGCACCACACCACACCACACCACACCACACCACACCACACCACACCACACCACACCACACCATTTCGCACCGCACCACATCGTGCCATATCCCATTATATCAAACCATACCATACCACACCATATCACACACCACACCACAGCACATCACATGACACCACACCACAGCACATCACATGACACCACACCACACCACATGACACCACACCACACCACACAATCCCATCCCATCCCATCCCACTCCATACCATACCATGCTATAACATGGCAGCTGCCCATGACTCCACACATTTCCTTGACACCCGACCCGGAGACGTGGATCTCTCTCTCTCTCTCTCTCTCTCTCTCTCTCTCTCTCTCTCTCTCTCTCTCTCTCTCTCTCTCTCACACACACACACACACACACACACACACACACACACACACACACACACACACACACACACACACACACACACACACACACACACACACACACACACACACACACACACACACACACACACACACACACACACACACACACACACACACACACACACACACACACACACACACACACACACACACAACATATTAGCACATAGGAAGGACAGACAGTAGGAATTGTGTTGGAAAAAATGCTAATTCTGCCAAGATGTAGCCAGCTTGTAAGAGAAAAGGATATAAAAGAGGAAGGCTCTCCCCCACCCACCACACCATCCTGTGAAACCAGAAGGAAAAGTGTAGAAAAAAAAACACTAACTAATGACGTGTAAAGCTTAGGAATTACAAAGGGCGTTAAGGTTAAATACACGTTCTTAATCAACTCGTTCATTCCTAAAGGTAAATACACGTTCTTAACTCGTTCAGTGTTAATGTTAAATACACGTTCTTAATCAACTCGTTCAGTGTTGATGTTAAAACTTTCTTAACTAGTTCAGTGTTAATGTTAATGTTAAAACGTTCTTAATCAACTCGTTCAGTGTTAAGGTTAAATACACGTTCTTAACTCGTTCATTGTTTATGTTAGAACGTTCTTAATGAACTCGTTCGATGTTAATGTTAAAACATTCTTTATCATCTCGTTGAGTGTTAATGTTAAATACACGTTCATCATCAACTCGTTCAGTGGTAAAGTTAAATACACATTCTTAATCAACTCGTTCAGTGGTAAATACACATTCTGAATAAACTCGTTCAGTGTTCTTAGTCGTGCCAAAAAAAATCCCACGACGTCAACGTGATTAAATAAAAGATATATATATATATATATATATATATATATATATATATATATATATATATATATATATATATATATATATATATATATATATATATATATATATATATATATATATATATATATATATATATATACGCCGTGTCATCGTAATGAAGGGGTAAAATATTTCTAGTTGCCACCAGACGATTTTATCCAGCTTAGGAGGGATTTGAACTGAAGGGGTTGAATGGAGATAGTCAGATTTTTTTCGTAGTGTGAAACACTCTCGTAAGCTGAATACCAGAAAGATGCTGAGAAAGACGTAATCGTAGTGAAGGGATTGATGGAGGTGCTTGCCATGCCTAATACTTCGTGTGTGTGTGTGTGTGTGTGTGTGTGTGTGTGTGTGTGTTTTCCCATTATATCTCATGAACGGCTTGAGCTATCAACATGACTCGGGGTCAAGGTCGTCACAAAAATGGCCGCCAAAGGTCAACTAGATCTGCCGCCTTTAGCACCATTACATCTCATGCTCGGCGTGAGCAATCAACATGAAACCTTCGGGGTATCAAAACATGCCCAAAATCCTGGACCTAGCCAACAGCATATTCTGGCTGGCGATTTGCATTCGGCTCCCAAATGCTTTTCTTTCATTCATCATGCAAAGTACACCCAGGATCAGCCACATGGGAAAATCGGTTTGTTGCACGAGATTGCCCACAGGAGCGGTTGCTTGCCTGTGGTTGATGGGTCTGCTCAGTCAAACAGACTGGGGTGGCACAACAACCACCACCAATGCAAGTCATGCCAAAATTAAAACCATATAAATACCATGCACTCGAATGTTCGGATGCAGTATACAAAATAAATCGCTAAGGAAGAGGTGCATCGAAGCCTCCAGTACCACTTAAACTATTGCCCTTCAACCAGCCTTAACTGCGACAGAAAGTAGAGCGAAAAAAACTATCTTAAGCTTGTTGATGGGCGTCCAGTGCGTGAGGGGGGGGACCTTATGATTTTCGAGCGGCGAGTTAAAGGCAGATTACATTTCAACGGCCGAGAGATGACGACTTAATCACTGCCCCGGTTATACCCCCGCCCACTGATACGGTCGGGGGGCCTGCCGGGAAGAGGGGCGTAAGAAGGAGCCATTCTAGATCCATATTCTTGTCAGTTAAAGAAGCTCCCTAACACCTTTTCCTCGGTGATTTGTTTTCCATCCCACACCTTACTGCTGTGTATGTTGGTTATATCTTTTAAACGCCAACAAAAGGAGCCGTCCTAGACTCGTATTCGCATCTGTTAAAGAAGCCCCCAAACACCTTTTCCTTAGTGATTTATTTTCCCTCCCACACCTTACTGCTCTCTTCTGTTTTGCTTGTATCTTAAACGCCAGCAGGGAAGGCAAAAATAACACACAAGGGGGTATTAACGACTTGTATGCAAAAATTAATCGGTAAGGAGAAACTGTTACTGACGGAAGTATGGATCCTGGACTCACATTTATAAAGTTTCACGAGCGTAATTCCTTCCAGCCGGTGACTTAGTATTTTATTCTTGCTGCCTCCAGATGATTTTGTTCATTTTCGGGAGACCATTTGTACTGAAGGAGCCAGTTAAAAGCCAGATCTAATTCCACTATAGTCCCTTCACCTTAATTTGGCCTAGATTTGTGTCCTATTGCAGCATATTAAACATAGCAGGAGAATAAGACAGTACTTTGGCTCTACGTCCTTTCCATAGCACTTCTTTGTGACTAGCATCTCCTACCGTTAATCTCTTCTTACTGTTCGATAATCAAGATGGAGACTGCCATTTTAGGCCAAGTTAGGGTAAAAAAAGATATAGTTGGAAGAGCCTCCCCTCAGCTGAATAAAGTCGTCTGGAGTAAGCAAGAATAAACCCATAAAGTAAGTCAAGGGAAGCAGTGGGTTACGGTGTGTATAAGACTGTTTGTTTGTAGTTTTGTTCCACTTAGATTAATATATAAAAAATTTCCTGAATTTAACTTCATCAGATAGGTGACAAATCTACCTACCTACCTATTTATCCATCTCGCTATCTATCTATCTATCTATCTATCTATCTATCTATCTACCTACCTACTTATCTGTCTGTATCTATCTTTATCTATCTGTCTATATCTGTCTATCTATCTATCTGTCTCTAGGGGTCGTATTTTAAAAGGCTACTAACCAGTTCTTACCAGACACAGGACTTACCAGTCAACCATTATCACAGATCATAGCATTTTCATTTTTTTCCCTTTAATATTCACTGTGGCTTTCTAATGCGTTTGGTAGCTACAGAAGTGAAGATAAATATATATACAAGCAGTCCTCATCGCGTCAGTTGTTTAGGAACCTTTATGAATACAGCCTCTGACGGATCCGTGGAAAGCAGCAGAAAAATTAACAGTGAATTCGGTAATGTGTAGTTAGTATTTATTTCTGCAGGGAGTGTGGAATATATACGTGTATATGTACAGTATCTCAGTTCTCAAATTCGTTTCCGGTCTAAAAATAAATAAATAAGTAAATAAGAGAGAGAGAAAAAAAATCAAAGGTACAAGAGTCGATCGTGAGTTTGGCAGCGAGTCGGAGTTCTAGACACCGCCCGGTTGTGCCCTTCTAGTCGCCGGCCGCCAAAATCCCTACTCAGTGAAAAGATGTAATTATGTGCCGATCCTTTAGGGGCAAGAGAGAGACATGGCCGGGGGGAGAGGGAAGGGGGGATGAGGGAAGGGGAGGGGAGGAGGGATTGAGGGGGAAGGGGGAGGGAGGGGATGGGGGACTGTCGGAGGCATGGGAAGCCTTGCGGCCATTTGTAAACAAGGTTTTTGTATGTATCTCTTACGGCTAAATTGGCAGCTAAGTCGACAGTCAATGGGTAGGATAAAGATCAGGTTCCAGAGTGGTGGAGGGGAGGGGAAGGAGAAAGAAAGAGGGATGGAGGAAGAGGGAAGAGTGAGGAGAGATAGAGGCAGGGAAGGGAAGGGGAGGAGGAGAGGAGAGGAGAGGGGAAGGAGAAAGAAGAGGGGTAGAGTACGAGGGAAGAGACGAAAGAGGCAGGGAAGAGAAGAGGAAGTGGAGGAGGAGGAGAAGAGGGAAGGCGCAGAGAAAGGGGAGAGGGGTAGAGGAAGGAGAGGAGACTGAGAGAGAGGAGGAAATGGGTAAGGGGAAGGGAAAAGAGGAGGGGGAACGGTCAGGGGAGAGTACATAGGAAGGAGAGGAGGGGGGAAAGACGGAGGGAGAGGAGGGGCAGAAGGGAAATGTAGGGGAATGGGAAAGGGGAGAGAGGAGGAGGGAAGGGATAGAGAATGGAGGAATACAGGAAGTAAGAGGAAGTAGGAGACAGGGAGGGGAAAGGGAATGGGAAGGGTAGAGAAGGAGGGAGAGGGAGGAGGAGGAAGGGAGGGAAGAATGTCAGAAAAGCAGAGAGTATGGGTTAGAGACGGGGACAGGGAGAAAAGGGTGAGGAGGAGAAGTGGAAGAGGAAGAGGAGGAGGAGGAGGAGTAGCGAGAGAGAGAGAGAGAGAGAGAGGGTAGAAGGTGGGGGGAGGGAGCAGGTGAGGACGATAAGGGTTAGGGTAGAAGGGGAGGGGGAGGAAGTATGGGAGGATGAGGAAGGGGTGAGGGAGTGGGAAAGGGAGGGGGGAGAGGGGGACATGTGCCAATAAATCTCTTCATTACTCTCTCTCTCTCTCTTTCACACACACACACACACACATACACACACACACACCAGAGGGAGTAGCTCATTACATGTTAACAGGCACCTAAAAATTCATAAGTGACTGCCGAGGTGCGGAGGCATGTGGAAAACTAACTAAGAAACGTGTGTCTGGTATAATTCTTAATTGCTGTCGGCAGGCGATTTATTAAGCTTAGGGAACAACTACTTTTAACACTTTCAACATGCGAGGTTTCCCAAATTTAATATAATCGTTCGGACAACAAAATATAAATAGGTAAATAAGCAAATAAATACATAAATAAATCGTCAGGAGCCAGCAATAACATAATTAGTCCTTCATACTAACGTGACTAATGAGGATGATCAGTTTCTATTCCCATTAGCAGATTTCTGTGCCCTAATAACACTTAATTACACGGGGTGAATATGGTGGGATTTCAGATTGCAAGTTAAGAAATCTTTGAGCAGATGTGTGGAGTGACGCGTGGCTGCCCTAGGGGAGTGATGCAGGGTGACACGGCAGGGTAGGGTAGGGTAGGATGGGGAGGGTTGGTAGGATAGGATGGGGAGGGTTGGTAGGGTTGGGTAGGATGGGGAGGGAGAGCAGGGTAGGGAGAGGTAGGGGTAAGGAGGGGTGGGATAGGAGGAAGACTGGGCAGGGTAGAGAGATAGGGATGGTATGGCTGGACTGAAGCAAGAATGTGATAGGGATAGGAGATGAAAGCTAAGGATAGGAAAGAAGGGAGACTAGACAGGATAGGGTGACGGCAGAGGTAAGGGAGGGAAGGGCAGGAATAGGGAGAGTAGCGTAAGGTGGGGGGAAGGATGGATAGGGCAGGGTGAATTCAGGGTAGGACAGGGCTGGGTAGGAAAGAGAAAGGTTAGGGGACGATAGGGAAGAGAGAGGATGTAGGGTAGGGTAGGGATAGGCAAGGAAAAGCTGAGAGAGAGAGAGAGAGAGGAGGGGGAGGGAGAGAGAGAGAGAGAGAAGAGGAGGGGGAGGGAGGGAGAGGAAGCGTGGTGAGGTGGGAGCTACCTGATCATTTATGTCAGCAAACCCGTCCCCATTGCTGGCTGACTCTCTCTCTCTCTCTCTCTCTCTCTCTCTCTCTCTCTCTCTCTCTCTCTCTCACACACACACACACACACACACACACACCTCTCTCTCTCTCTCTCTCTCTCTCTCTCTCTCTCTCTTTTTCCAACGTAACCCATCATAACCTAACCTACAGACACAGATGAAAGCTTTTGCCTAGGCAGGGTGTAAGCACACAAGCACAGTTCTTACGAACAGGAGGGACCCCATCAGGCCCATATGCCTTGTTAGTACTGAGGCCAGTGATGTCAGAAAATACGTTAGTTGAAGAAATTTTAATGTTAGTCATGAGGAAGTCAGAGGGGGAAAGTGATGGAGGAACAGCACCGGAATCGTCTAAGGTGGAAATGGAGGAGAAAGTCTGAACGAAGAGTTCTGCTTTATCAGTAGAAGAAACAGCTACACAACCATCAGAGTGGAGAAGTGGTGGGAAGGATGGTGAGGTAACGTTGTTAGAAAGGTTTTGGCAAGGTGTTAGAAGGTGTAGGGGGAGTCTGAATTACAGAGTTCAGAGCAATGAGTATGAATGAAATTATTTTTAGCAAAGCGAAGAACAGACTTTGCATGATTCCAGGCAGAAACACAACACATGAGATCAGAAGTGGGTTGGCTCCAGTACCTTTTGTAGGCCCTCTCCTTGTTATGGACAGCATTAGAACTAGCGTGATTAAACCAATATATATATATATATATATATATATATATATATATATATATAGTCATAGGATAAGAGAAGGAATGTATGGTTCCATGCCCGAGAGAATAACCTCCAGTATGCGTGAGGCATACTCAGAAGGGTTTCAGCAATGAAATCAATAATCATTCCAGGGGAGATCAAAGTAGTACTGTCTGAGGGCCTCTCAATCAGCAGCCCAGAGTGCCACAGTCACCGCTTCTTTGGAAAGTCCACAGGCCTTCCTGGAGCGATGGGACAGGCTAAGGTGATAAGGTTAAGATTGGAGGAGCCCAACGGAAAGAATGTAAGGCAGAGGTCAAGTATGTTGGAACTCTTTCCAAGGCGGTCAGAGATGCGGGTAGGGTGCTGTACATGATGCTCTAGGTCATTAAGGATAGATAAGATGTAGGCTTGTTCACCAGGTGGATCAGTGAAAGGTAAGGTGAGCCAAGGTGGTGGTGAACATTGAAATCTCCTAGAATGGAGATTTCAGAGAAAGGAGAAACTGACAGGATGTGCTATCTTAGAAGTAAGAATGTCAAAGAATTTTTCATAGTCAGTAGAATTAGGGGATAAGTAAACAGCACAGATATATTTAGTCAAAGAATGACAGGATAGCTGAAGCCTGAGAGTAGAGAAGTCAAGATTCAAGTTCAGGAATACGAGAGCAAGATATGGTTCCCTCTTTCTTGCATATATATATATATATATATATATATATATATATATATATATATATATATATATATATATATATATATATAATGCACAGCCGCCGCCTTTGGTTTTGAAATGAGTATAGAGAAAGTAGGATGATAGAAGAGTTTGCTATCAGTTGCCTCAGACAGCTGAGGCTGTGAAGAAGAGGTGAGGTTTAGAGGATAGATGGTGCTCAACAGCGAGAAAGTTAGAGGAATGGCCGCGAATGTTGCAGAAATGAAGTGAGTCAGACAGTGGTTCCAGGCATCTCGTTGGTCGTCACCGGGAGAAGGGCAGATGGTGGGGGCTTTGATGGTTCCCCCACCCCCTCCCCTGAGGACTCCGAGGCTTGGTAATGGAATGCCATTTTAGTTGAATTTTGAATAGGAAGTGTAGTGCGTAATATGCATGTAGTTTGGTATTGACAGTTAGAGGAATTTATATTGGAGAGCATGCTGGCCTACTCTCTCTGTTACTGGAACAGTAAAAAGGTTCAGCGAAGGGCGATGGTTAGAAGCTAGTCCCGAGGGCTGATGAAAACGAAGCTTCATATCTCCCTAACATCAGCTTCCCATTCACTTTGGGAGTACCGCCCTGTTTGACTGGTGCTACAGTCTACTTCTTAATGATGATGATGATTTATTAGTAAGCTCGTAGTTCCTGTTAGTTGATGATGATTTATCGGTTGGCTGTTAGTTGATGATGATAATGCTTTATCGGTTGGCTGTTAGTTTGTTAATTCGCCTAGATAACATACACCGTCATACTCATTAGCTGTATTGGTTCCTGTTAATCTGTTATATTTATGCGTTGACAGTAATTGCTTCCTGTTTGTACTATTATTAGTATTATCTTCTAATCTGTTGTCTTGATAATTTATTCCGTTTCTGCCCTGGCCAGTTTACTTTAACACACACACACACACACACACACACACACACACACACACACACACACACACACACACACACACACACACATACACACACACACACAATCCTCATTTTAACAACAGCCTCTTATATACATCACTTAACATCTTTCCGGTCAACTAACCCGCTAATGGTGGGGATAACTCTAGTACTGTATCAATAATCGCTTCTGTTTTATTTTCCACAACTTGAGTGCTAAGTCTTGATGCATGAAACTCTACGGGGCTTATTAGGAGGTGGAATTAAGTCTCTTGGGGCCATATTCACAAAAATTCTTAGCCAAATTTTGAGGATAAACAAGTTCCCCTACCCATGAATTATTACTTCTTTTTTTTTCCCATGAAGAACGAGGGACTTAGTAAGAGTTTGGATTCTCTTCCTTGTCTTTCCTGCATTAAGAATAGCAGGTCTGTTCCTTTTTACCCCCTTTGTGGCGTAGGGACCCGAGGCTAGGCTAATGGAGGAGGGTAGATGACCAGACAACTCCCCCTGGTGGCACTGCACGATAGGAAGCCCCCAATCACCTCTCTGACATCGAACCAGTGGATGGCCGTCACTCCGACCGGGGCGTCCTGGCCACTAGACCACCAGGCGCCTCCAAGTTACGACACGGAATTGGTAGATTTTTTTCCCCAGGATGATATAGTTCTTTCACAATAACCCGGCCCAAATTTTCGTCCTTTTCAAGAATACTTCACGTAAATTTCTGGCACAAAAAGAAAAAAGGATAAAAGACTGTTACGCTTTTACAGTCTTTCCACGGCACTTCTTCGTGACTAGCATCACGTGTCGATCTGTTATTTCGACTCAGCATTAAAGATGGACATATTGCAGTTTTAGACCAAGTTACGGTAAAGGCTAAATGCCATATCTCAAAAGTAAAAAGAAAGAAATATTTAAGGCGAGTGACAATAGTTTCACCTTAACTTGGCTTAGATCCTCTTCCTTTTGCAACTTATTGAACAAAGCTCAGGGATAAAAGAACGACTACTACGGCTCTCCATTTTTTTCCATAATACTTCTTCGTGACTAGCATCATACCCTACTGTTAACCTAATGCTACAACTCAGTATTCAAGATAGAGAGATCGCAATTCTAGGCCAAGTCAGGGTAAAAAGAGCATGATACACAGCTCCTCTTCGTGACTAGCATCATTTTCTGGCGTTAATCTAATGTTACAACTCAGCATTAAAGGTGGAGAGATGGCAATTTTACACCAAGTTAGAGTAAAAAGAGCACAGTTCACCCCGTTCTCACAATACTAAAATACAGCTCAATAAACAATGCACTATAACCTCATATCCTCGCTAGAAACCCGTCCCTCAAACCACAACACAAATTTTCACCTCTTGCACCTCAGTCTCACAATGCATATGCTCCTCCAACAAATTTGATGAAGATCCCTTGGAATGCCCGACTAAAATTGCTAAGTAATTGCTGTGCACCGGGTTCCTATCCATTCGAATTTAACGCCACAAAAGCAAGACTTTCTGCATTCCTATCGATTACCTTATTGGACCATTCGGGTGTATGTGGCAGTAATTGAAGAGATGTTTACGTCCACTGTGCATTTCACTGATAACGCCAATAGTTCAGATGTAGGTTCTTAGAGCTGCCTTTTCCTCTCTACTTTCTTTTTCTTTTTCCCTTTTTGTTTTCTTTCTCTCTTCCTTCGTTTCTTTCACACTTTTTCTCCTTTCGTTTCTTTTTCTTCCTTTTTCCTTCCTTCCTTCTCTTTCTTTCCATTCTTTTTTCCTTTTTTACTATTTCCGCCCGCCAGAAAAAAAATCCTCAGGATGCAAGGATTAACGGAGAATATTTTTGTCCTTTTTTGCTCTTCAGTACTTTCCTTAGCTTAATGAAACCTCTTGTATCTTTTCTTTATCAATTTCCCTCTCATTTTAACCACGTCTGTGTTTTTCTTAATTCCTTCATTTCCAACCTCGTCTATTATTGTCTTCATTAATTTTCTTCTCATTCCAACCTCTTGTCTTCTCTTTATAAATTTCCTCCTCATTTTAACCCCACTTATTTTTTCTCAATTTTCTTCTCATTCTTAACCTCATCTCTATTTTTCGTCAGTCATTTCCTTCTCATTCCCAACCTTCTCCACCCTTTCACTTTGTTGTTCCATTTCCTCCTCAGCCTCTTTCCATCCCATCACCTCTCATTTGCAATTCCTTCCACTTTCCAGTTTCTTTTATCCATTCTCTTTTCTGTTGACACTAACATACTGCATTTTATTTCCACTTCTGTCTCATTCCCAGCGTCTGTTCCATCCAGTATTTTATTTTTTATTTTTTTTATTCTCATCCATACTCGCTTTCATCTAATTTTATCAGCATTTCCATCTTTATTTATTTATTTTATTTTTTTTTTGGGGGGGCAGTGTCCTGTCAACAATTTCGTTTCCATTTCCACTTCAGTCGAATCGTTGTCATCTATTTTATATGCAGTTCTGTTTCACTCCCAACCCTCTATTTTCATTTCCAGCTTCTTACTTCCCTTTCCACCTCATTCCAGATCTCCTTCAGCCAGTCAGTTCTTAGCTCTGTTTCAGTACACACTTCTCTTTCGTTTATTCTTCGTCTATTTTCATCACCGATCGCCTTTCATCATCATCATCAGCGTTAGTTAGGCCTCTGCAAGACAAAGACCTATTCCATCTTTTTATTTATTTATTTGTTTATTTTTACTGGCCTATTGACTGCTCGCTTGTTCCATCCACTCGCAGAATCTCCGAATCTCACCTCGCCATCTTGTCCTCTGTCTGCCACTTTCACTCCATCTCCAGGCTGCCACTCAGTTACTCTGGTTGTCGTTGTATTATCTGTTCTCCGAAGGACGTGACCTACCTACAGCCATTTATGTTTTTTGATCGTAGTGACTATAATTATCTCGTGCTTTATCCAGTTCCCTTATCAAAGAAGCCCCCCCCCCTTTTTTTTTTGGCCTGTCCATGTGACCCCTAACACAGTCCCTTCCATTCCTTTCTGAGCATTCCAGTCTACGTCCTAAGAATATTGGTAGAGTCCACGTTCCCGATCCATTTTCAATCTCTTTTATCCATCTTATTAGCAGTTCTATGTTATCTTCAACTTCTTTCGTGCATTATAGTTTTTTTTTTTTTTTCATTCCTAACCTTTGTCTTCCACTCTATTT
Source organism: Coenobita brevimanus (assembly GCF_032717465.1). Taxonomy (NCBI): domain Eukaryota; kingdom Metazoa; phylum Arthropoda; class Malacostraca; order Decapoda; family Coenobitidae; genus Coenobita; species Coenobita brevimanus. The sequence goes on along the minus strand of NC_137061.1, from coordinate 4,171,848 downwards.
GCAGATTCTTCACTTTTTTATTCTTTTCTTTCATTGTGTGTGCATTCCTTCTCATTCTTAATCTTTATATCTCCATTTCCATATCATTCCAGACCTCTTCCATCAAGCCCTCTTTCGTCTTTTCCATATCATTCCTAAGTTCTGCTTCGTCCACATCTTTTCCATGTGTTTTCTTCCCATTTCCTTTTCATTCAAAATCTTGTTCAACCCTTCCATCTGGATTCCCATCCCATCCCTAACCTTTCGTCAATTCTATTCCAATTTCTTTTCCATCCCCAACCTTCCATCCATTCCAGTTTCCTTTCCATCCCCAACCTTCCATCCATTCCAATTTCCTTTCCATCCCCAACCTTCCATCCATTCCAATTTCCTTTCCATCCCCAACCTTACATCCCCAACCTTCCATCCATCCCGATTTCCTTTCCATCACCAATCTTCCATCCATTCCAATTTCCTTCCCCAACATTTCATCTTTCAATTTCTTTCTCATCCCCAGCCTCTCCCTATCCTATCCCATGGCATGTCCGTCACCTGCGTCATTAAAGCGTGTAAATAGGCCCATCTCGGATTTCGTAAATGAAGCGATCACGGTGGCGCCAAAATAGGAAGATGATCACCGCCCCAACACCCGGGACAAAGAGATGGTCGCTTACGCAACAAAGACGGCCCCTCAGCTAGAGTTGCCAAAAAAACAAAAATTCACGGAGATCACAAAACTTACCCCCAAAAAACTGTTAGAAAGCCGCTAAGCTCGAAAAATCGGCTGGAAAAAGAGTTAAAAGAGGCTAAAACTTTGGAAAAAATCTATAAAAACTTGTCGCTAAATAGAAATCAGTCTCCAACTCGCGCAAAAATCGCTAAACTGGCAACTCCCCCGCCTCAGTCCGCCATAATTGGGTTCCGAGCGGGCCTGAGAGGGTTTGGGAAGGGGTGGTTGGAAAGGGTGTCATTATTGCTGGTAATTTGGTGCGTGTGTATTCAATCTTTTCCCGCCCTGTCCTGTCCTCTTGTTTTTAAAGCTCGTCTGGGGGTCTTTTGCGCCTCCTTATGTTCCTTCTCTCTCTCTCTCTCTCTCTCTCTCACTGGAAAGATCTCTCGTGCAACCCTCCAATCTCACAGCAATATCTTGAAGACCAAACTTCGTTGTGTAACTTTGTGTGGCATTATGGTGTGTGTGTGTGTGTGTGTGTACTTTTTGCAGTTTTTTTAGTTATGTCTGTATGTTTTTTCATACAGAAAATAAGACGATGATCATGCTGATGATTATAAGAGGAAATGAAGATCAAGTACAGAGGAGAATTACATAAAAGTACAGGTAGTAAAAAACAAAACATTAACACAGTTGGCATTGCTACGAAAAAAACTCCATATAGCCAGAAAACACAAATAGAGGTGGCAGACAAGGGTACATGTTTTGGCCAAAGATATTCCCTTGTCGCCTAGAGGGTGTGGTTGTAACTGAGCTTGGTAGGGCGAAGGAATGAACATAATGGCGAACGATTGAACATTATTATATATCTGCAGACTATATACTTTTTTAACCACCAGAATCCGAGGATGTTTCTGATGTGTTCATGCTACCTCCAGACAATTATACTCAGCATCGAGAGCGACATCTGGTACTTGAGAAGGTCGATACAGCCTCCAATACCCATTAACTTAGACGCAACCCATGCTAAAGAAAGCTGTCTGAAAGTAGCAACAGTTAACTAAACTGTCAACCATTATCAAGGAGTTAAAATAGTGACCTCATGGTGGAACCGCAAGATATAATAGTTGAGCTTAACAGGGATAGTTTGACAGTAGGCCTGATGGTGAAAAAGACAAAAGCTTGATTGAAAGATAATATATGCATCTCTTCTCGGAAAAAAAAAAAAAAAGACTTTATATATAGGGCAGGCAAAACAAATAATTCAGCAAGGGAATCAAACTTTTCAAGAATTTAATGCGCGCGCACGCACGCACACACACACACACACACACACACACACACACACACACACACACACACACACACACACACACACACACACACACACACACACACACACGAAAAGCTATTGGAGGGTGTGGCTCTTCATTTTTAGTATCTGCAACAAAACAAACACTACAAAAGGACGAAAATCTGGGCCAGGTTAAGGTGAAGGAACTATAGTGTATGTATAACGCTCAAATACTGTCACCATTTACCAGTGAAACATAATCTTGCGCCAAAATAATAAGGGGGAGAGCTGCTTTCAGATTATCCGTTCATTAATCATAGTATTTTCAGCGTTCCACAAGTTTTGGAACTCCCGAAATGAACGGATCTTGAATTTGAGTCCCTATAATCATGTTTTTATTTTTTCTTGGAGGGAATGATCTTTGCCGGATTCTAGCCTTTGGTTCCTTCTTTCTTACATTAAAAAAAAAAAAAAAAAAAGCTGGTGATGCAAATCGCGGGTGGAGATGAGTTGAGTCGCGGGTGGAGATAAGTCGCGGGTGGAGATAAGTCGTGGGTGGGGATGAGTTAAGTGGCGGGTGGAGATAAGTCGTGGGTGGGGATGAGTTAAGTCGCGGGAGGAGATGAGTTAAGTCGCGGGAGGAGATGAGTTAAGTCGCGGGTGGGGATGAGTTAAGTCGCGGGTGGGGATGAGTTAAGTCGCGGGTGGGGATGAGTTAAGTCGCGGGTGGAGATGAGTTAAGTCGCGGGTGGGGATGAGTTAAGTTGCGGGTGGGGATGAGTTAAGTTGCGGGAGGAGATGAGTTAAATCGCGGGTGGAGATGAGTTAAGTCGCGGATGGAGATAAGTTAAGTCGCGGGAGGAGATGAGTTAAGTTGAGGGTGGAGATGAGACGTGGGTGGGGATGAGTTACGGCAATTGGATTAGGGTGGCCATCTGTGTGTAATCAATGAAGAGGGTGGGTCACGTGGGGGGCGAGGCAGTGACGTCACCTGAGGCACCCGGGATGAGCAGCTCAGTGACACGCCAGACAGCAACACGTCACGCGGATGTCACGGGGATGTCACCGGGTCAGAAGAGTTAATTGGTGACGACGACGCTCCGGGCTGTGAGTTTCAGGACTGTGTGTGCGTCGCGTCATTTACACATCATCCTCGTCAGCGTTTTTTTCTCTACTCTCTCTCTCTCTCTCTAAATCGTGTTCTCGTTGACGTATATTATTAACCGAGAAGTTATTGGGGCAACTTTTCTTCTTTTGCCTGACTTCAGACGTTGTTACCAGGAAACGGGAAATCTTCATAGTAATGTGGAAAATTAATAGCTAAGGAAGAGGTACTACGAAAACCCTTTGTAAAAATAAATATATAACTAAAGGCAAAGGCTACGAGTCTGAGAAACTGCCCATTCCAAATAAAGATGAACATAAAAAGGCCAGTACTCAGTTCGATTTTGTACAATATAATTCATTTCTTTTAACTAGGCGGTGATTTTCGTCCTTTTGCTGTTTATTTCCCGCCCGTCACTGGCAGACAAGGACAATACTACGGCTCAGCATCGTTTCTATGGCACTTTTTCGTGACTAGCGCCATATTCTAATCTCTTCTTACGGCTGAGCATTCAAGATGGAGAGTTAGCATTTTTACGCCATGCTAAAGTGAAAAGAGTACAGATATATAGAAGGTAGTCAGTATTAGAAAAGCACAGAGGAAAAAGTATGGTGTTCTGCTGGTACAAAAGCACGATCAATTCCCTGTCGTAAATAAGAAATGCTCTGGGACAGATGTCGAGCCGTAGCATTGTCTTTTTCTGCCATTGAGCTTTGTGAAATAAGACGAAAAAGGATGAATGTCTGGGCCAAGTTACCGTAACACATTATAGTATTGATATTGAAAATACATACACAGCATGCAAGATGAAGTATACAATGTAAATCGCTAAGAAAAATGTGCCACGAGGTTTCCTTTGCCAAATACAATAATGCCGTGATTCTCCAACGGTGCTGGACGCTGACCACCGCTAAAAGAGTCGCTCTGACACTTCCACAACTCTCATTTTACTATTTTGTGTTTCTCATCCCACAACTTGGACGCTAAACGACTTGTCACCACGTCGTTCCTTCCAAGTGATGCTACAGTAAGTGATAGCGCATACACAACCGATTAAAGCTTATTAATAATTTGTGTATCAGTCCACAGGTTATTATTAAATAATGTATCAGTCTATATTATGCACATTTTAAAACCAGGCTCTCTCCTCGGAGGGAAAGTGATATTCAGAATTAATCGTTCCCCACGCTGGCGAAGTACGAATGCGGAAAGTATATACACACACACACACACACACACACACACACACACACACATGGTCTAGTGCTTTAAGGCAATACCGGTGATGTGGCATGGGGAGGATAGCGGGTGGTGTGATGTGAGGGAAGGTCCTATCACACACACACACACACACACACACACACACACACACACACACATGGTCTAGTGCTTTAAGGCAATACCGGTGATGTGGCATGGGGAGGATAGCGGGTGGTGTGATGTGAGGGAAGGTCCTATCACACACACACACACACACACACACACACACACACACACACACACATGGTCTAGTGCTTTAAGGCAATACCGGTGATGTGGCATGGGGAGGATAGCGGGTGGTGTGATGTGAGTGAAGGTCCTAACACACACACACACACACACACACACACACACACACACACACATGGTCTAGTGCTTTAAGGCAATACCGGTGATGTGGCATGGGGAGGATAGCGGGTGGTGTGATGTGAGGGAAGGTCCTATCACACACACACACACACACACACACACACACACACACACACACACACACACACACACACACACACACACACACACACACACACACTGCCCTACTGATCAAATTTGTAATGCCATCAAATTACACCCTCTAGATAAGCTAAAGCCTCATGTCATCAGGGGTGGGAAGGGTGTCATTACAGCAGAGGTTTCCAAACTGGGGTACACGTACTCCTGGGGGTACCTGAAGGGGTTTTAAAGGGTACGCACGTGATTCATTTTTATTATTATTATTTTTTAAGTTAAATATTTATCTTGTATCAGTGATTACCTTTTGATGGATTTAGTAATGGTTTTAATGTCTGCTGCATATATAAATACCTCAGAATACACTCTTATAGTTAAATTTTATGTAATCTAGTGATTAAGACCATTACACGCGTGCACTGTAGCAACGTACAGTTTAGAGAAGGTGAATTTGCGTACCAGCATTACTGCCATACACACGTGTCCTACACTTGGATGTCATTTCACTTTCTGTGATTTATTTGTAAGTATGCAGAACGCATCAGTTCTAGTAGTAATATATTATTTTTTGTGAAATACTTCCTATGCATATCATTCAGCTGGAGAATGTAGGACGTACAAAACATTTTGATGTATTCTACGAGTAGGTCGACTATGCTACGACATCTGAGCTAGGCTGGCATTTATTTATTTTTATTTTTTTTCCCGCTGTCAAAATGGCATCGTCGTCGAAAAAGCGTCATAATGATGATAGTTACATCAAGTTCGGTTTTACATAAGTCAGTAAGGCGAGGCAGACACAACCACAGTGTGTGGTCAGCTACAAAGTTCTGTCTGAGGGTTCTATGAAGCCAAGCCTTCTCACGCGACATCTAAATGGCTGCCATCCAACTTTAAAAGATAAAGATGTGGATTTTTTTCAAACGTATGGAAGCTGGAGTGAAGCACTCTAGTCTTGATAAATCTGGACAGTTACACAGCAGTCTCATGCAGGTCTACTTGCCTCATATAAGGTAGAAGTAAAGATTGCGAAGACCATCAAACCGCACACGACTGTTGAAACTCCTATTCTTCCCTGCTGCAAACATACTGTGAGCTGCATGATAGGAGAGACTGCTGCAAATAAAATAAGTTCTGTACCTCTGTCACAAAACACAATTCATCGAAGTATTTCTGGCACGGCAAATTATAGCAAGCAACAAGTCGCTGAGGAAAAAAAAAAATCACCCACCAATTAATTATTATTACAGCGTGACAAGACAACAGACGTCGCTAACTGTGTACGGTTACCTGTATTCGCAAGATATGTAAATGGTGGAGACTTCAAGCAAGAATTTTTGTTTTGCCGCTAACTGCAAGGGTCAACGAGAGGAGAAGATATCTTCCAGGCTGTCAGAACGTTCTTAGAAGATGTAGGCGTATCCTGGACAAATGTATGTGCATGCACGACCGATGGTTCGCCAGCCATGCTTGGCATTCATTTAGAATTTGCTGGCCGAGTTAAAGAGACGAATTCTGATATAATAAATTTGCATTGTTTAATTCATCGGTATGCCTTGGCATCCAAGACACTACCTCATGAGCTTCGAGAAGTTCTTAATGATGTAATCAAAACGGTAAACACCGTTACGTCTAGTGTTCTTAACAGTCGGATGTTTGGTTGATGTGCCAAGATTTTGATGCCGAACATGAGGCTCTACTTTTTCCATACCGGGGTGAGGCGGCTGTCGCGAGGGAAGGTAACTGCTAGAGTTCAGTCTCTGGGAGAAGAAATATCTTCATTCTTTTTTCGAGATTCAAAGACACATTCTTAAGTATTCTACAAAAAGTTCACTGATAAAAATTAGGAAATGAAGTTGTCGTACCTTAGTGACATCTGTTCCACTCGGAACACACTGAATGTGTCACTACAGGACTAGTCCACAACATTGCTCGATGTCATTGACAAAGTTAAGGCATTTGCTATGAAACTTGAAATGGAAGAAAATGGCAAATTAGGAAAATTTCACATGTTTGAAAATTTGGCTGTGGCTGTTGATAATGAAGCAGATTATATTGACCTCAGTAGCTTATTCAGGTTCACTTGTCTTCCATGTGTAAGGAAATTACGTTTTACTTTCCAGAACGAGAAGGGAGGAGGAAGGGAGAGAATTTTAGAAGGGAACAACGCAAAGCTTATACTTACACTATTCACTGTAAATGTTCAGTACACTCACTCCCTGAAGCCGTGCAGGAAGAATTCATAGACTCTGTGAATGAATCATCTGTTCTGGATGCTTATGTGACTTTACTACTGGCTAAGTTCTGGTCACAAGTGAACGGCTTACGATAATTTTTCCTTGGGAGAAATGGAGTTCCCCCGAGCTAAGCCCTGTATTGGACTATATAGCCCCGCTAGGGTTACAGGAGCGAGCTACCACTCCCGGCACGGCAGCCCGGGCGAGGCTCGAACTCGCAATCCCCCGATTACGAGTCCAGCGCGCTACCACTGTGCTACCGCGCCCCCCCCCCCATAATTTTTCCTTGTAACCACGAACTACAGCGAGATCAAGAGACACAGGACAGTGCTAGAGTCTTTTTCCCTCTTGTAAATATGAGGTCTTTGATTACGATAGAAAACTGATCGTAAGTTTGTGAATCAGATTAGGTCGCAATATACTACATGTGCCACCTTAATATCCTTATATATATACAGCATGTGACACCTTGATATACTGCATGTGACACCTTGATATACTGCATGTGACACCTTGATGTACTGCATGTGACACCTTGATGTACTGCATGTGACACCTTGATATACTGCATGTGACACCTTGATATACTGCATGTGACACCTTTATATACTACATGTGACACCTTATTATCCCCTGACACGTACTGAAGCAAACATGTCCATATCCATTTTACGGCGAGGACTTCTTCGTTTTACTATTATTACATCTGAGTTTCTTGTTAGCGACAACGAATGTCTAGCTAATGTGATTGCGTCTATTTATGTATCTTTATACTGTATTTATGTATGTATGAATGTGTGTACTGTATATATAGATAGATAGATAGATAGATAGATAGATAGGTAGATAGATAGATAATATATATATATATATATATATATACGAGTATACTACTGAGCCTTGGTGTGAAGCCTATGCCCAGAGTCGGACAAAAAAAAAAAATATACATATATATATACAGTATGTGCGTATGTATGTATATATGCATGTAAGTATAAATATATGATGTATGTAGGTATGTACTGTATGTATTCAAATGTATCTATATATATATGTATGTATGTATTTATTGTGGGGTAGATGTGGATGTGGTTGAAAAGATTAGGAGAAATACACTGAGGTGGTTTGGACATGTGGAGAGAATGGAGAATGAAAGACTGACTAAGAGGGTGTATATAGGTGAGGTGGAGGGAGGGAGAGGGAGGGGTAGACCGAGGATGAGGTGGAGGGATGGAGTTGAGAGGTATATGAGGGAGGGGGGGGTGAGTTGGGGGGAGGGGAGTCAAATGGTGGGTGACAGAGTGACTTGGAGGCGTTTTGTCTGCGGCCACCCTTTGCGGGATTAGGGCGTCGGGCTATAGATAGATAGATAGAGATAGATGTATTTAATTATGAATGTATGTATGTCTTTAATTATGTATGCATGTACGCATGTTTTACTGTAGACAGATCAAAGGTCATGGGTCAGTGTCAATGTCAGGGTTGTGCGTTCTCTTATTAATGCGTAATAATATTCGCACATACAGTGTGTGGGTCTGGGGAGCAGTGGTGAGATTATGGTGTACAGTAATCACAGGTCAAGGTCAGAGGTCTGGAAGAAATAAGATTCTGGTGGACATCAGTAATGATGATGATGATGATGATGATGATGATGATAACAACAGTAATAATGACTATACGGAACTGACCAACATGCTTGCCGAATCTTTCAATCCCGTCAAGTAATAATTATGATAATAATAAATAATAATAATGTTAATAATAATAATAATAATAATAAAATAATAATCATAATCATAAAATAATAATAATAATAATAACAACGCAAACTGGCAGTAACATATGTGGCATGATTAATTTAGTCACAAAACATGACATACGACGATAATGGATGAAAACTTAAAAAAAGGGGGGGAGGGAGACAAAGCATATGCTGCCCGTGAAACCTGAGAGTGACGTGACTGACCAAAAAAAAAAAAAAAAAATAAAGTATATATGAATGAAAACTCAAAATATAACATACAAAGTTAATGGATGTACGAAAGAGCCGGAAATTTATTAACAAGAACAGAGAGCACATATATGAGTCATGAAAGATGTGTGTAAAACGGCCTGGTTATATTCTTGATTCTGGTGACCTAATTTTTCACAAGATTATTACACGTTAGGCAAGACCTCTCGTGCTGAAGGGGTTAATGGAGGCTGTATCGAACCCTTCTATTTAAAAAAAAAGCCATCTCCTGTGGAAATAAAGATGGAAATTAGGTCCTGTGGCTGAAGGGGTTGAGATGTCGTGCCATGTGCTGTAAACTGTGCGAATAATCTGCTGGGTTGAAATCAGCAGCTGCGGGTACCAGATGCTTTGCCACAAAAACAATAATTTGAAAACTGGGATCACGTGTTACATAGTTTGTCTCGCCAGATCTAGCTTGCCGAGCGTGAATGGCCTGCCACTTATCTGTCTTCAGTATCGCCGTAATGTATGCATTCTTCCTCTACCGGCAGAGCGGCATGCAGTATCAACATATTGCACAGGCACAGGAAAACTGGAGGTTTATTGCTCCGCCCGGCTCCAGCTGCTGTCGTACATTATGTACATGGTGAATTATCCTTGATTTTCATGCCAGATTTCGGAGCATTCTTAATTACTGATTTATTTTACATACTAACACCAGAAAATCTCTCATATGCTACACACACACATACACACAAATTAAGGTATATATATATATATATATATATATATATATATATATATATATATATATATATTATATACAGAGGGCCAAAAGTTACTTTACCATAATATTATTTGACTAACACAGTTATATTTCAGCTAAATCACAGTTATGTTTCAGCTACCAAATTGATTTGGATGCAAGACAGTTCACCTCCTCACTATGGTAGGAATGTGCGAGAATTTCTCGGTAACACTTTGGACATATGGGTTGGGAAGAAGGGGTAGTGTTGAGTGGCCTCCAAGGTCACCTGACCTAACGCCATGTGACCTCTCAGTTTTGGGAATGATCAAAGAGAAAGTTTACAAGACAAAGCCTAGAAGACTTTAAGAAGTGATAGAAAGAAAAACAGCAGAATCTGACATGAATAATGATCATGAGTTGAGAAGAAGAGTTTGCCACTCTGTGTCTACGAGGTGCCAATCGTGTTTTGGGGAAGGAGGTCATTTTGATCATTTGATTTAACTTTATTTTTATTTGACTTGATTTACACATCATTTAGCTGAAATATAATTGGTGTGCACTTTATTTAGTTGGAATATAACCGTGTTAATAAAATTATATTATGGCAGAGCTACTTTTGGTCTACCATATATATATATATATATATATATATATATATATATATATATATATATATATATATATATATATATATGTGTGTGTCTGTGTGTCTGTGTGTGTGTGTGTGTGTGTAAACTATGAACATGTTCACTACCATTGTTATTTTATCCCTTTCGCTACGGTGACGTCCTTTATCGTATGTCGTTGCTGTACCTCCTGACGACTGAATTGAGCTTAGGAGAAAGTTTCTGGCTGAAGAGGTTAGATGTATCCTTGACTAATGTCTTCAGTGCGAGAGGCCTGAAGGAAGCATCATAAGATCCTGTGGAGGCAGCAAAAATGACATACAGACCATCTTTGAGCTGAGGGGATTAGTCTTGCTCCCTCGACGCGATTTTACTTCACTCTGGGAAAAGCTTCGACTCCCATTGATGAAGGTCTGTATTCCCGCCAATTAACCCCTTGCGAGTTTTGGCCCACAAGGAAGCGGAAAATACCGAGTGATAATTTTGGTAGTATTAGCACAAATTGCGTTGAATATGGAAAAACATCGTGTTAAGATTGCTTTGACATAATATCAAGTAATTCCAGAACAATGTTATGCTCCCATTTTGCCGTAAATAAGGAAAGTACTGTATCGGAGACCGTCCATTTTTTTTTAGTGTGTTGAGTACCGGGAAGTGCTGATTATTTCCCTTACGGCTAACTTGAAGCATAATATTGTTCAGCACGTACTTGAAATCATGTCAGTATTATTTTCACACGACAATTATCTTTTTTTTTTTTCTTTTCCAAGCAGTTTATCATCATCATCATCATCATCATCATCACCACAGCTACCACCACCATCATCGTCATCATCATCATCATCATCATCACCACAGCCACCACCACCATCGTCGTCATCATCATCATCATCATCATCATCATCGTCACTTTCACACAACTTTTAAGGGCAGCATATTCTTTGCCTATGTTACAGCATTTTCTAGTTTCCATCACTTCTTCAGAGAATTTCATCATTTCATCATTCTTTTTTTTTTTTAATTCCTTGGCCTTAACTTTTCATCATCATCATTACCATCACCATTTCACTTAACTTTAGTGTGCAGATCATGTTGCCTGTCCCTGTTATTCATATTTTCCAAGCTTTTCATCACTCTATTTCGCCTTGTTCCGGGAGGCTTTACTTTTAATTTAGTCATTACGGGGCAATCATTACGTGACAGTCTCTTATCTCACACATTTTCCTTGATGCTCGAGGGGGACAGTGGGTCAATATTTGCTCGCTTTCTTCATCAAATTAATCTTCCTCGCTCTCTTCGTCAAATTAATCTTCCTCGCTCTCTTTATTAATCTTCCTCGATCTCATTATCAAATTAGTCTTCCTCGCTCTCTTTATTTATCTTCCTCGCTCTCTTTATCAAATTAATATTCCTCGCTCTCTTCAGTAAATTAATCTTCCTCGCTCTCTTTATCAAATTAATCTTCCTCGCTCTCTTTGCTAATCTTCCTCGCTCTCTTTATCAAATTAATCTTCCTCGCTCTCAGCACAAACAGATCTTTCTCTCTTCCTCTCCTGGTAAAATTGATCAGATTTTCTTTATTTACTGATCTTCATCAAATTAATCTCGCTCAATCTTGGCACAATTGGATCTTTCTCTCATCGCTGGAAGAATGAACCACTTCACTCTGACGACCTTTTTCTTTCATTCTTTCTTTTTTTTTTTTTTTTGCCAATCGATTTCATCCCTGGGAACATTTCGAACTGAAGAATTTGGTAGTTTCCGATTTCCCTTATTTCCAAGCCCCTGATATATCTTTATTTTTCGATTTTCTTTATTTCCAGGCCCACAATATCGCTTTATTTCCAGGCTCATGATTTCAAGTTATTTCCAGGCCCACGATTTCAAGTCTTTTCCAGGCCCACAATATCGCTTTATTTCCAGGCCCCCGATATCACTATTTCCAGGCCCCCGATATCACTTTATTTCCAGGCCCCCGATATCACTTTATTTCCAGGCCCCCGATATCACTTTATTTCCAGGCCCCCGATATCACTTTATTTCCAGGCCCCCGATATCACTTTATTTCCAGGCCCACGATATCACTTTATTTCCAGGCCCACGATATCACTTTATTTCCAGGCCCACGATATCACTTTATTTCCAGGCCCACGATATCACTTTATTTCCAGGCCCACGATATCACTGTATTTCCAGGCCCCGATATCACTGTATTTCCAGGCCCACGATATCACTTTATTTCCAGGCCCACGATATCACTATTTCCAGGCCCACGATATCACTTTATTTCCAGGCCCACGATATCACTTTATTTCCAGGCCCCCGATATCACTATTTCCAGGCCCATATCATTTTATTTCCAGGCCCCCGATATCACTTTATTTCCAGGCCACGATATCACTTTATTTCCTGGCCACGATATCACTTTATTTCCTGATTTCCTTTATTTCCAGGCTTCGATATCGCTATTTCCCGATTTATTATTTCCAGGCGCCGATACCACTTTATTTCCTTTTTTTTTTATTTCCAGTCCCCTGATATCACATTATTTCCTGAGTTTCTTTATTTCCAGTCTCCGATATCACTTTATTTCCAGATTTTCTTTACATCCAGATCACGCTATGCATCATTTGGCGTAATCAGGTCAGCCATATGGCGGTGTGGAAGGGCCCCTGGGTAAATCAGAGCCCGTAACACCTCCTCCCAACCGATTTATTCTGCCTCTTACACCCTATTACAATTTTGTGCGTTGCATAAATCTTCACAACAACGCCATAATCTGCATAAATAATATACGAAGGGATATTACCCAGCCAGATCACAAAATAAATCGCTAAGGTAGAGGTGTTAGGGAGCTTCCTTAACCAATGACGATGCAGACCTAGGAGTGAGGAACAAGGGAAGGCGGATGCGACAGGGAGAAAACGCTTATACTCTTTTCACTTTAACTTGGCCTAAATTTTCGTCCTTTTTTCAGCTTATTTTACGTCACTTGAGTAGCAAAATGGGGCAATGCTGAGGCTCTACATGCTTTCCACACCACTTCTTCGTGACTAGCATCAAATTCTAGTGCTTATCGTTTGTACAAGTCGCCATTCAGGGTGGAGAGATGGCATTTTTAGGTCAGGTTGGAGTGAACACGGTATAGATGGAGATTTTCGTCCTTTTGCAGCTTATTTCACGTAGCTCAGTGGGAGAGTAAGACAATACTAAGGCTCTACATCTCTTCCAATCCGCTTCTTCGTGACTAGCATCAAATTCTAGTGTAAGTATATTGTTAGGATTTAGCTTTCAAGACAGAGAGCAATTATACACCTAGTTAAAGGGAACATAATGTAGATACGGGTACTGTAAGCGGCGCAGAACGTTAAATAAATAGATAAATAAATAAATAAATTGCAGAAGTCATAACTGAATTATAAATTATCGAATGCTAAATACGAGAGAGAGAGAGAGACGGAGAGAGAGAGAGTAGGGCCAGTGCTCTCGGTAGGACTAATCACTTTTTCTTTCCTTTTTTTTTTTTCTTTTTTTTAATGATCTGGACATTTTTTTTTTTTTTCCTAATAAGGTGAGCTGTAATACCATGTGCTTGAAATATTACCTGATTTAAATTGCAGGGGACGAAGTAAACGCTAATACTTTGGTGGCTACAGTATTACAAAGTTTAAATTACAACGAGGTGAGCTGTAATACTTTGGGGAAAATATCTATCTGTCTATCTATCAATTGCCCGACGCCTTAATCCTGTAAGGGGTGGAAACAAACAAATCGCCTCCATGTCGCCCTGTCTCCCGCCATTTCACTGCCCTTCTCCCAGCTCACACCCCCCTCTCTCATATGCCTCTCCACTCCATTCCTCCATCTCATCCTTAGCCTCACTCTCCGCCCCTCCACCTCACTCACATACACTCTCCTCGTCAGTCTCTCATTCTCCATCGTCTCCACATGGCCAAACCACCACATTGTATTTCTCCTAACGCTTCGTGTCACATCACCACATTTATATTTTTACAAAGCAAGGAGTAATGCTTTGGGGATATAATATTACCAGTCTTATATTATAGGTGACCCAACTTCCTCGCCATTTGCCAACCGCTGCTTCATGTGAGGGGCAGGGGATACTAAGGTGAAAAATACAGGGTGGTTCATAAACAGCGCTGACCTAGAAACTTACCTGGCTGAAAGGCTTATTCTACCATTGTGAAAGTTGAAATACAGTAGGCTTCAAAAAGAGGGGAATCTCCGCCAAGTAGAAATGAATGGTCTGTGCTTTTTACTGCTATCATTCTTCGCGCCGAGAGAGAGAGAGAGAGAGAGAGAGAGAGAGAGAGAGAGAGAGAGAGAGAGAGAGAGAGAGTACCCACAAAATCAAGAGAAGTACGAGCCACGTGTCCGGTGCGTAAAATAATTCGCCAAGGAAAAGGTGCTACGTCCCACGCCACTTAGAATACGGCCTCAGTTTTCGTTTTTTTTTTTTTTTTTTTTTTTTTTTTAATCGATACAGATTTGCCTCAGTAACGTAGAAAAGGACAAAAAATACAGTATATAACAGACAAAATAAATCGCCGAAGAAGATATGCTAAGAATCCTTTAGTCACGTAGAATTCGGCGCCATCTCTCACCACCAATAATTATAATAATAATAATAATAATAATGACTGATATGGATATGAAAATATGTAACGCAAAATAAATCGCTGAAGGGAAGGCGCTACCAAGCCTTCTATGCTACAGAAAAAATAACTGGAATGAAAAATAAAAATAAAAACTAATAAAAAATGAAAATATACGTGAAAAATAAGTAAATAAATAAAGCAAGATGGCAGCCACAAAAAACAAGAGACAGGGAGAATACGTGCTTCTTGCCCCACCAAAGGCCGGGGCGACACTGGCTGTCTGGCTCCTTGGCTTGCCTCTCACCGCCTTAACTCGCACTTGAGGCAACACATTAACCCATTGACACCGAGGAAATCCTAAATATATTTCTTACTATACTCCTTTTACTCAAACTTGGCCAATATATTTCTTGCTATTCTCCTCTTAATATAACTTGGCCAATATATTTCTTGCTATACTCCTCTTACTTGGCCGAAAATTGACTTCTCTTCAACTAGAATGCTCAGCTATAACCACAAGAATATGATGATAGTCATGAAGAAGTGCCATGGAAAGGATGTAGAGCTGTATAGTAGTACTGTCTTGTTTTACCATCGGGCTACGTGATATAAGCTGCAAAACGACGAAAACCTGGGCCAAATTAGAGTAAACAGAGTATAGTTCCGCACAGCTCTGTTCAGCTTAATACTTACGAGTAATGAACGTGTCTAGTACTTCACTTCCCGAACGAGAGTAATGTTAGGTGTATATTGACGGTTATTGGTGTCTACTTATTCTGCTTGTGTCAATATTTAAGTTTTTTTTTTTCTCTAATTTCGTACGGTAATGTCCTAGTTCCATGATGTAATTGTAACTGGATTCAGTTGGAACGGCAAATTACAGTTACGGTTAGAATTGTTGTTCATTTTCAGTATTGTTACAAATAGTTACAATTATTTCTGTTAAAATTACTAATTTATCCAAGCCTGGAAGTCGACTTGGGCACCTTTTTTTATTTTTTATTTTTTTTTTTAGATGTTAGGTTAGTCTGGGTTAGGTTGGTTAAGGCGAGGTGAGGTTAGGTTAGGTCAACTTCACTTAATTGAGGTTAAATTAGGTTATGCTGTTAGGTTGTTAGATTGGGTTACCTTAGTATAGGTGAGGTTAGGGTAGGTCAGGATAAAGCTATTGGTTAGGTTAATTTAAGGTTAGAGTAAGTACCAACAATTTTGCTGGAAAGAGAAAATTTAGCTCGCGGTGCTGAAATGGCTTACAGTATGGAAATGAATATTCTGATGGCTAAGATGTCGTTAACCGTTGTCTTACTCATTTCCATCAGTTTCTGGAACACTGATTGCCTTTCCTTCAACTTCCTTTCTGTTGAACACCATCCCTCCTCCTCGAAACCCGACTTTCTTATTGTCTTGCCGAAAAACAGGTAAATGAGGCCACTGTTGCAGCCCCAATTCAGTATCCTCCTACTTTCTCTATACTCACATCTGAGCCAAAGGCGGATGCTGTGTGAATGTCCAAAACAGTTTAATTTTTTCTCTAGTGTTCCTGATCTTGAATATTCTGAATTCTATACACTCTTGCTACGACTGTCCTGTCAGTCTCGACTAAATATATCTGCGTTGTTTCCCTTTCCCCTCATTATACTACTTTCTGACTATCTTCTAAACTGGAACACATTTCTTCCAGACCCCCTTTCTTAAATATCTCAGTTCAAGGAAGCATCAGTGTCCACCACCACCTTTGTTTCTCCACTCTTGCCACTGATCTACCTAGCGAGCAAACCTGTGACTTCTTTGCTCAGAACGACCAATAGCAGTATGTACTGAACCCTGCCAATATTTATGACCATCTCTGACATCGCCCTAATATTATAATCATCTGACTTGTTCATATTGCTACACCTGTTTTGCCCTTGACTGCCATCTTTCCGGCATGAATATTTATTTGCAGTAAGAGATTAACGCTAGAATCTGATGCAAGTCATGGAGAAGTGCTGTAAGGAAGATGTAGATCCACAGTAATGTCCTCTTCTGACACTGAGCTACATGAAATAAGCTCGAAAGGGATCTGGGACAAGTTAACATAAGGTGACTCTAAGCTTTGTCTTTATTAGTGTTGTTGTTTGTTGAACTCCTCTGATCACAATCTTAGAAACCTCTCCTATCTCTCCAATAAGGCCTGTGGACCCTCCCAGGAAGCGGCGTTTGTGGTACTTCGGCGGCGTGGATTTAAGAGATCCTTGGGTAGTAATTCTGTGACTTTCCTTGGAGTTATTAATGTGTCCATGGGCGAGATCCATCTGGGTGTGCAGTGTCTATCATTCGTATTACAGGGGTTATTGTCTCTGGCATGGAAGCATAAGGCGTATTCTTGTCGTCCAAGCTGGAGTTAGGGATCCGAGGAGAGTCTAGAGCAGCTTGGTTTCGAGCCCATGAACACAGCCTGGCTACGTAGAACCGAAAAATTACAGCCCCTGATCAAACCCTAAACACAGGGTTCGCTGTAAACAATTATTTAACGAAAAGGTCAAGGCCCTTATTTGTGCTCAACTGGCTATATAAGTCATTATTAGTAAACTCCCTCTCCCTAATTTTATGTATGTAGTGTTAATGTTATGATATTTACCTCCCACTTGTCCCTGCCGGCCATTTTCAGTCTCTTCACGCGAGATCCAGCTGCACCAACACCGTTCCCAACCTGCTTCGTAGAGATTCGAAAATGGTCTTGGTTTCGATGAAAAATACTTGGGCGGGATTCGTACCACTTTGACCGACAAAAACGGCGCGACTTGGTTTCACCGGAGACGGTTTCGAGGCCGATCCGTAAGCTTGGGCGACAAAAATGCGCCTGTACTTTCCTTCTTCGTGAAAGCGTATTCTTACTGATGCATTGCGTGAGTATAAAGAGATTAATTTTTCACTCAAGTTCAGGAAGGATAGGCTAGTTTTTTTTTTTTTTTTCATCATACGACCGTAACTAGTGTCTGCACAAGGTCTCCCTCTCTTCCGCCCCACATTCCCACGCCTGCTTCCCGCCATACCCCCAACCCCCTCTCCCCTCCTCTCCCTTCCCATTTCCTCCCCACTCCCTACCCTCCCCTACCCCTCCACACCCCCCTCCACCCCACAGACCAAAGCTCATAAGCAGAAGCACGAGTATTTCCTCATGTGGTAACGTGCACATGTATTTATATATATGTGTGTACGCAAATTTACACGAATCCACGAATTTGTAGATGCTGATTTTTTTTTGTGTGTGATAAGAATTATATCTGATTATTAGTATCATAATGTATCTTTCAATAATCTGAATGGGGTGAAGTAAGCTTAAGGTCCATTACTCTTTGGAGATTTTGTATTTTCATTGTAATTATTCAGTACAAAATTTGAAGTTCCATTAAGTACGAGTAATTTCGATTTACAATATTTAAAAAAAGTTACCCCCCTCTCCTCCCCCACCCCACCCCACCTAACGTACAGCCGTGAGGAAAAGTTCGCTCACACTTTTTTTTTTTTTTTTTGGAGGTTCTGGCAATGGGAGGTGTTATATGAAATGATTTTATGTGACAGGAATATGAGGGGGAGGCCAAGGATGAGATGGAGGGATGGGGTGGAGAGGTATATGAGAGAGGGGGGTGTGAGTTGGGAGCAGGGCAGTGAAATGGCGGGGGACAGGGCGACTTGGAGGCGATTTGTTTGTGGCCACCCCAAACGGGATTGAGGCGTCTGGCAATAGATAGATAGAATATGAAGCACACAACACAAGAGTATGAGAAGGAAAGGTACTCTGTGTCGTAAAGGTAGGAATGAAGAATATGGAAGATAGCAAGGTCTACGGAGATAGGACAGTGCGGGCGGGGAAGTGTGTGTTAACTTTTGCTCATAGCTGTATCCCACCATATCCCCACCCCATCCCACCTCCCCCAACCCTCTCCACCCCACCCCATCCCACCCTCCCTCCCCATCACCTCCACTCCTCGTCACAACCAGACCACTTGTTGTTCTTAATTGGCAACGGGAGGGGGGCGTGAGAGGGGAGGAGGGGGATGAAAGGGGGAGAGAGATGAAGGAGGGGGTAGGAGGGATGAGGGGAGGCATTGATGGATGTATTAGCTGTGTCTCTTTTGGAAAGGTGAAAGGAGGGGAGGAGGAAGAGAATCTGATGTGCCTGAAGTTTGGTGTGGTTGGAGGGGGAGAGAGAGAGAGAGAGAGAGAGAGAGAGAGAGAAAGAGAGAGATAAGGGGCGGGGGAGTGCAAAAAGCTTCAACTCGTCGACCTTTTTCGTTTTATTACAGTATATTGCTGTTAAAACCTCCCTTACCCCATCCCTTGACAATCTCTCTCTCTCTCTCTCTCTCTCTCTCTCTCTCTCTCTCTCTCTCTAACCCTTTTGCTACGCCCCCTCCCCAGGCCTTCCAGAATAATAATAACAATGATGTGTTGTTATCGTCCATTATTTGCCCATTGAGGACACACGTTAAGAATTATTAAATGAAGGGTGAGGGAGATGCCCAATTATTACGTACACACACACACACACACACACACACACACACACACACACACACACACACACACACACACACACACACACACACACACACACACACACACACACACACACACACACACACACACACACACACACACACACACACACACACACACACACACACACACACACACACACACACACACACACACACACACACACACACACACACACACAGAACACTGCTTTGTCAGAGTCGTATTTCCTTCAGTTTGAGATGTACCTTGTTTTTTTTTTAATTATCTGAAATTAATTGAGATAGATAAATAGATACAGATAGATAGATAGACAGAGAGAGAGAGAGAGAGAGAGAATACTATGCCGTTGCTATAGTTCCTTTACCCTAACTTGGCCCAGATTTTCGTCCTTTTGCAGCTTATTTCACGTAGCTCTGTTGCAGAAAAAGACAATATTATGGCTGGACATCGTTGCCATAGCGCTTCTTCTTGACTAGCATCATATTCTGGTGCTAATCTTTTGATACATCTTGGTGTTCAAGTTGGAGAGATGGCAATTTTCAGCCAAGTTAGGGTAAAATGAGTATAGTATGACGTGCGATAAGTATGCAGTATATTTCTTTAGGCCAGGGAGCTCTTTCATCTCATACTGGCATCCCCTACACTCATACTGGCATCCCCTACACTCATACTGGCATCTCCTACACTCATACTGGCATCCCCTACACTCATACTGGCATCCCCTACACTCATACTGGCATCTCCTATACTCATACTGGCATCTCCTACACTCATACTGGCATCTCCTACACTCATACTGGCATCTCCTATACTCATACTGGCATCTCCTACACTCATACTGGCATCTCCTACACTCATACTGGCATCTCCTACACTCATACTGGCATCTCCTACACTCATACTGGCATCTACATTCATAATGGCATCACGCACACTCATACTGGCATCTCCTACTCTCATACTGGCATCTCCTACTCTCATACTGGCATCTCCTGCACTCATACTGGCATCTCCTACACTCATACTGGCATCTCCTACTCTCATACTGGTATCATTTACACTCATACTGGCATCTCCTACTCTCATACTGGGAGGTGAGCCAGTATTATGCAGTAGTGGTAATGAAGGATATTGCATACTGTTAGCTGAAGGGCTTGATATTGTTCTCAACTCATTCTCTCTTTCTCTCTTTGTGTGTGTGTGTGTGTGTGTGTGTGTGTGTGTGTGTGTGTGTGTGTGCGCTATACCCAACTATTCTATCCTACTTTGGAAGCTTTTTTTACCCTTAGTCATAGCCTTCAGTAAACCCTCTCCAATATAAATAAATCTTTCCCAAACTGAATAAAATCGTCTGGAGATGTCAAGAATGTGCTAAACTTGAAGGGCTTGTTTATGTTGTGGCCCCAGGTTCATCTGAAATGTGATCTCCGTAGACTACAGGCTGACGAGCTCTTAGGGAAGGAGGTGAGGGGCGTTCGTATAACCAGGCAACTCCACCACCGAGTTAAATCAGTGCCACCGTATGCAGGCGTCCCTCTTCCCCCCCCCAAAAAAAAAAAGAGTTAATCCGTAATATAATGCTCCACTTCCACTCCACCAGACCATTTCTCGTGTTTTGTGGGGACGGCTCATTGTTAGCAGTATCTATCCTGAATTAGTTACTCAGTTCCTACTTCCACTGCCTCACCCACGCCGCTAACCGAATGAGCCTTTCCCGCAACACATTAGGTACTGCTACGTGAGTTTCTAGTGAGCGCTGTTTACGAGCTACTCTTTATAATACCAGCCTTATCAGCAGTTAAATTGGGGGTCTGAGAAAACATCATCCTGTAATACCCGTGAAAGGTAATGGAAAATATCAGAGTGAGCAATATCAGTCCGCCCGATCAGTAACCTCAGGCCAGCATCGTGTATTTGTCCAAGTGGGAGTTTAACCGATATTCCCCTGTAGAAGTATTAATTGAAGGCGCCATACTCCTTTTATTTAATTTGGCCTCAAGTTGTCATCTCCCCATCTTGAATGCTGAGCAGTAACAGGAGATGACGCTAGATTATGATGCTGGTCATGAAGAAGTGCTATAAAAGGGAAATAAGCTGTAAAAAGATCAAAATCTAGGCCAGGTTAAGGCGAAAGAACTATAGAAAAATATTAATTCGAGTGGGTAATTTAGTGTCTTTAATCTGTAATGTAATATTTGCATCACCTTCAGTCGTGGACATGAATATCGATGCACCTCCATCCATTCATTCATAATTCATTTTTTTCCATCAGGAGCGTAAGAGTCCGAGGCTAGGGTACTCAGTCTCGACATGTACTTCAAGGGTGACCAACCTCACCCTTCCCTGAAAAACATTAAGTAATAAACTCAACAACCTCTCAGATGTAAACCTTAATGGGCCACGTTCATTTCGAGTGCCTTGACACACTAGACCACCAGGCATCACTTCAGTGCGATAAATAATGAAGAAGTGAACAGTGACAGTCAAAAGTCAGTAATGTGAGTACTTTTTTTTTTTCCAGAATTGTCTAAGAGTTTCATAATTGTGCGAATAAAGAATGGATCGATAATTTTCTCCTCAACTATACACTTAAACTTGGGGTTGAGCCAATCTCATCCCACAGTACTAATGAAAGGCACTGGAAAATCATGATTAGATTTGTCAGTTATAACATGTTCAATCAGTAACCCCAATCTACCCCCTTATTACCTGAAGCTGGCGCAGATATTTGGCCTTTTCCTGCTTATTTCACACTGTTCAAAGGCAGAATAATCTAATACCATGGCCCTATATTATTCCCTTAGCACTTCTTCGTAGCCAGCGTTATATAGTATTTAAGCGTTATAATCTTACATCTCAGAGTTCAGTATGACCTATAATATTCTTAGGGTCTTTATCGTATACTTTCTCCACCATTTGTCTTACCGCAGATATTTGTCTCACACATCCCTCATCACTAGAAAATACACATCTCTAACACTCACCATATTTTGTTACCTTTTTTTTTTTTCGTACACCCTTAATTCCTGTTCCTGCACACCCTTACAACACTCAGCAAGCTCATCTTTCACTTGGCTCAGTGACAAAAAAGACAATACTACGGCTGTACATCCTTTCCAAGCAATTCTTCTTGACTGACATCATATTCTAGTGTTAATCTGTTGTTACAGCCTAGCGTTCATGATGGAGAAATGAAAATTTTAGGGAAATAAGTGTAAAAAGAGCATAGTAACGTGTCCCTCCATCCCTTTAGTCATGTGGATCACTCTTTTGCATCACAGCCACGTCTACCACTATCATTCTTGTACAAGGAAAGAGTCAAAGCTTTTTCTCCACTTCATTAGTGTAGTAATGGGTAGAAGTTCGCCTACTATTCCACTGTGTCAAATTTAGGGCATGTCCGTCACTGTCCTCCTTGATGCATCATATCAAAGAGCATCGCATGGGTAGAGAAACATAGCACGCCTCTCTCGGTTCAGGAATCCTAGCCAACAGAAGAATGTGACAAGTAGGAGAGGTGATATACTGGGAATGTACCAAGCCTCCCTCAGCTCAGGAATATTAATTAGCAGAGAACAGCGACAAGCAGAAGAGGTGAAGTATTAGGAACATACCAAGCCTTTCTCAACTTTGGAATTTCAGGCAGTAGAGGAAAGTGACAAGTTGAAGAGGTGAAATATTAGGAACCTACCAAGCCTTTCTCAGCTTTGGAATTTTAGCCAGTAGAGGAAAGTGACAAGTTGACGTGGTAAAATATTAGGAACATACCAAGCCTCTCTCAGCATAGGAGTATTAGCCTGCAGAGGAAAGTGACAAGTAGAAAAGGTCAAATATCAGGGACATACCAAGTTTCTCTCAATTTAGGATTATTAGCCTGCAGAGGAAAGTGACGAGAAAAAAAAAGGTGAAATATTAAGAACATATCAAGCCTCTCTCAACTTGGGAATATATAAGCAGAGGAAAGTGACAAGTACCTGTACAAGTGGTGGATTATTAAGAACATACCAAGTCCCCCGCAGCTCAGGAATATTAGCCAGTAGAGGAATGTGACAAGTAGAAGAGGTGAAACATTAGGAACATCCCATGCCTCTCTCAGCTAAGAATTATTAACCAGCAGAGGAAAGTGACAAGGAGAAGAGGTGAAAAATAGGCGAACTTTTGTCTCAGGCACAATTAAATATTTTCATCCCAGTGAGGCAATTTAATTATTCTTGTTACATCCAAGCGATTTTATGCACCTTACAGTAGACTTTTTTCCTTTATCCTTCTTTTCTTTTCTTTCATTTTTTGTGAAGGGTGAAGGAAGGCTATGTTTGGCTTCTCCATTTCGAAAAATTCTCCTGAAATTAAATGAACCTGTCTGGAGATAGGCTACGAATTACGGCATAATAATGTATGTCATCGGAATGAAGGGGTTAACTATACCATTTTTGCTATAAGCTGGCCTAAAATTGCCATCTCTCCGTCTTGATTCTTGAGTTAAAATAATAGATGAACATTATTTTATTATGCTAGTCACGAGGAGGTGATATGGAAAAAATGTAGAGACGTAGTGTTGTCTTTTTCTGTCACTGAGCTACGTGAAATTAACTGCAACCGGACGAGAATCTGGGCCAAGTTAATGTGAAAAGGGTATATTCTCTCCTGCATATTGATCATAACCAGTTTACTACATTCTTCTACTACATTCTTTCTATTACACTTCATCATTTACATATTCTACTGTATACTCATTTTACTCTTGGCCCAGATTTTTTTTTTTTTCCCGGCATATTTCACGTAGCTCAGTGACAGAAAAACACAGTATTACGGTTCTACATCCTTTCAATAGCACTTCTTCTTGACTAGGATCACATGCTAATCTACTATTACAACTTAATGTTCATGATGGAGAGATGACAAATTTAGGCCAAGTTAGTGTAAAATGAGTATAGTACTGTAGCCTGTTTTCTGATTGGTTGTGGAAGCTCCCTAACACCTATTCCTAAGTGATTTATTTTGCTTTTTCCACCTTACCGTCCTCTTCTGTGTTACATAAATCCTTCTAATATCGCCATACTCTGCACAAGTAATGTAAAAAAGGATCCCGACCAGCTATTTCCAAAAATAAATCGCTTGGGAGGAGGTGTTAGGGAGCTTCCTTAACCGACGAGAATACGAACCCATGTCCCTCCATTCCCTTCCCACACACGTTGCAGAAGTGTATGTTGCATGAGAAGTAGCAGTTGCAAAGAGTGACAAGTAGAGACCATCATTAGCACTGACACTCGTGGCTGAAATAATCGGTGTGGCATTTTTAATACTGATTGATACAGGTGTGTGGCGATGTTCATACTGGGAATTAATAATTGTGCGTAGTTATGTTCATACTGGGATTTAATAATAGTGCATAGTGATGTTCATACTGGGATTAATAATAGTGCATAGTGATGTTCATACTGGGATTAATAATAGTGCAGTCAGGAATATTAACCCATCAAATATTTTTCCACTTCTCCTTTTCACTTCTCTCTGCAAGTTAAATTCCTTAGCTTGTGTCATCATCATTATTATCATCACAAACTAACCTATGATCAAATTCCTCTTGTAACTAATTCTTGTTTATGCAGGAAAGACGAGGCAAGGAGAGTACAGATGCCCCTGTGCCTGTGTTCATCCTGCAGAGGCAATTCTAAGGTAGGAAAGACAGCACAGGAGAGCGTATGTATGTATTTGATTCACGTCTTGATCATTCGTCTGTAGGGTGGTTACATGGATGGTATATGATTCTTGCAGGTTTTGTGATTGAGTGCAGTGTGTGTGTGTGTGTGTGTGTGTGTGTGTGTGTGTGTGTGTGTGTGTGTGTGTGTGTGTGAGAGAGAGAGAGAGAGAGAGAGGCCCCAAATAACCCGTCTTTTGTTACTATTTTATTACACATATCTTGAATTCGTGAATGCTTTTGTGCACACAGCTCCCATTATTAGCTGTGTGTGTGTGTGTGTGTGTGTGTGTGTGTGTGTGTGTGTGTGCACTCTTAATAATTCCCGTGGATGCTGTTTCTTTTAAATCCTCTTCTCGTTATCTACCTCCCTCCCTCCCTCCCTCCCTCATTCTTTCCTCCCTAGTTCCCTCCCTTCCTCAGTCTCCCTCCCACCCTCTCCCTCCCTCTTCTTTATGTTCCCCTCCACTCACTCTCTCTCTCCCCTCACCACTTCAGTTCGGCCTCTCCCCCTCCCTCCCCTCCCCCCGTTTTTTTTTACTCCATCTCTCCCACCTTTCCTCCCTCCTTCCCACCACATTCTCTCTCTCTCTCTCTCTCTCTCTTTCTCTCTCTCTCTCTCTCTCTCTCTCTCTCTCTCTCTCTCTCATGCTTCTCCTATATCGTTTCCCTTCCTTGTCACTCCTTCCTCCTGTACTCACATTCGCTCCCTTCCCTTCTCCTTCCTCCCTTTTTCTCTCCCTTTGCCACTTCCTTCCCTTCATCCTCCCATGCCTTTTCCTCTGCTTCTCTGCCCCTCTTCCCTTCTTCTGTCTTTCCTTTCTCCCTTCCAAGTCTCTCCTACCTCCTCCTCTTTATCTGCCTCTTCTTTCTCTACCTCTCACTCCTCTCTCCCTCTCTTTGCTTTCCTACCGTCTCTCCTCCCCCCTCCCCCTCCCCCTCCCTCTCCCTCTCCCCCCAGCTCTCCACACGGTCCAAACCCAGTAGGGGCCAACACAATCCTGCCCCCCTCCCCCCTACATTCAACCGCATGGGAAATGTCAACAACAACTCGCATGTGATCCCCCTTATCCTAATTGCCGCCCGGGACCCACTCCGCGCCAGACAATCATTACGCCGCTCACCCACCCTCACCATCAACCCTCTATTTGCCATCATCATCGCCGTTTATTTGCCAACCTGGTGTTAAATCTGGGAATTAGATGAGCTCGGAAATGCGCCGCTGAGAATGTGGTCAACGCTCAACGCCGTGTCGGAGTGGATTGGGCTTCTTTTTTTTTTTTTTTTTTTTTTTTTTTTTTTTTAGTGGATGGCTGGGACGTTGGTGATATCAAATTAACTTCTTCCGCACGATGATGATTTTTTCTTTTTTCCCCTGTTTTTTTCACTAGGCTTTCTTTTTTCACTTTCTTGGAGACTTTTTGAACAACAGAAGCATGATGTAACCTCTCAGACCTCGTATCGTGTCCTAGTAGGAAGCAAAATCGTCTTGAGTCAGAGGAGTAAAATATGTAAACTGTCCCTTGAGAATTAAATGTTAAATAATCTCAGTGAGTGGGATAAATAGGCGGGATAATGATGATGATGATGATGATGAGGAGGAGGAGGAGGAGGAAGAGGAGGTGTAGATGGAGGTCACGATCAAGCTAAGTTCCTTTACCTTAACTTGATCTAAACTTCCGTCTTTTTTAGGTATATTTCATGTAGCCCAGCGGCAGAAAAAACAATGCTACGGCTCTACATCCCTTCCACAGCACTTCTTCGCGATTAGCACCATATTGTAGTGATAATCTATTGTTACAACCCAGCATTCAAACTGAAGAGAGTAGTTTTAGGCCAAGTTGGAGTGAAATGAGTAAAAGATTCTGAGGACAAATAGATAACATAACTGAAGTAGACGTACGTGGGAAGTAAGGAAGCAAGGGAGGAAGGAAGGAGGGAAGGAAGACTGGAAAGAAGGAAGGAAGGAATCAGTCAAGCAAGCAAGAATGGATGGAATGTGTGAATGGGAAGAAGGAAGTCCTGAGAGGGAAAGGAACAATGGGATATACAGTTAGAAAGAAGGAGAGTAAGAGGAATGAATGAATAAGTAAACGTGGAAGTAGAGAGAAAGGAAGGGAGAAAGGAAGAAGTAAGGAATGTAGGGAGGAATAAAGGAAGGAAGGAGGAAATAAATGGAAGGAAGAAAGGAAGGAAGAGACAAATGGAAGGAAGAAAGGAGATAAGAAGGACTATAAGAAGGAAGATGGGAAATTATGGAAGTAGGGAGGAAAGGAGGAAGCAAGGAATTTATCAATAACCGGAAGACGAAAAGAAGGAATATAGGAATGAAAGAAAGGAAGGGATGAAGCGTGGAAAACGCAAAATATAAATAAATGGAAGGAGAAAGGAAGAAAGAAAAGAATATGTGCATAGAAAGGGGAGAAAGGAAGGAAGGAAGGAAGGTGGGAAGAAAGCGGAGAGGGGTGTGTGAGGAAGAAAGGAACATATGGATGAAAAGAAGGAAGGAAGGAGGGAGGAAGGATGTAGGGAAGGAGAAAAGAACATGCAGAGCGATGGAAGGAGAGAAAGACGAAGGGAGGAAGGACGAAAAAAGAAAGGACGAGGGATTTCTGGATGGAGGAAGAGAGGGAGGGAGGGAGGGAGGGAGGAAGGAAGGAAGGAAGGAAGGAAGGGAGAGTCCAACCGTAAAATGGACATGAAAGACCCGTGTCTGTGCAGTATGTTTGCCAATCAGCTGACGCCATTATGTGTGTGTGGCTCGCCAAGGGGGGACACTGGGCCCCCCCTCTTACCTGTAGAAAGGGGGGCAGCAGGGGTGGTGTGGGCTAGGTAAATACAGGAGAATCAGTAGCACAGTTTCTTTGGTAGTGGTTTCATGTTCGGTGTTAACTTCAGCGAACACAGTAAATGCCTGTCCACAACGATCATATAATCAAAACCACTAACACTGCAGTACCGCTTTCTTCCATGCCCCTCTATATCCCATCCACCTTTACCTTACTACTAACTACTACCGCTGACTTACTGCTCTGTCTGTTTCACCGTCTTCTGTATCATCGTCTGAGCCTTTTATCTATCCTGCCATGCCATTGTCTACTATCCCTATCTTGTTTTTCCATCTCTCCTGCTTGGTGGCTTTCCTAGGACTAATGCAATATTATGTGAACACAGAAAAAATGCAAGTAAATAGTGTCTTTGTATTGAGGTAATTAATAATTCTTCTCTCTCTCTCTCTCTCTCTCTCTCACACACACACACACACACACACACACACACACACACACACACACACACACACACACACACACAAAATAATTTAACGCAAACATAAAGAAGTGTTTGTAAAGTGCACAGCAAACATTTGAAATCAATTAATAATCTCATTCACAAGTACAAACCCCATGATCCCACTACACACACACACACATACACACACACACACACACACACACACACACACACACACACACACACACACACACACACACACACACACACACGCACGCACACACTCACGCACTCACGCACGCACGCACGCACGCACGCACACACACACACACACACACACACACACACACACACACACACACACACACACACACACACACACACACACAGCAAATCGCTCTCCTCGTCTTCTTTTTCATTTTTTTTTTTGTAAACACATGAAACCACCTACTTTGCATTGTGGTAGGTTTGGTTACAGGTCCAGTCTGATAGTAGATTAGATAAGGAGTTTCATTCTTACTCCCAGCTAGACATGCTGGGTCTTAAACAATAAATTTCTGGCTTACAGTATCTTTTGTATTGCAAAACAGGGATACGTAATCGCAAAGCAAATAAATAAATAAATATATAGATATATACATATATATATATATATATATATATATATATATATATATATATATATAAATATATAGATAAAAAATGAATAAATAAATACATAAATAAGTAAAAATAAAATAATTAATTGAAAAATTTAATTAAACAAAAGCGTTACGTACAGTCGTGAAAGAAAATTTTGCTGACTCTCGTTACTCACCAAAGGCTGAAGTTATGACCTGAGGAGGAAGGTAAAGATTAGTAATAGTTGTAGATGCAACTCAGTGTCATCTAACTATTAACCCCATGGACTACAGACTGAAGTTATCCTTCTCCTGCAGTCCACCCTCCTCCTTTTGGGGGATAGCAAAGGAAATGAGGGACGATTGTATCCAGGCAGCGGGGCCGCCTGGTGCCTTCGGGCCAGGTTTAAGGCAGGGAGGGACCCCCGAGGGCCGTCACCCACTGGGGAGGCTGCTGGGTGTCCCCACCCATAACCGCTAGGCTCGGCCAGTTTCTTATCCAGGAACACGAATTTTGCACAGTGGTAGAGCTTCACTTGCACCAGGTTATAAGCATGGTGGGACCCCCGAGGGCCGTCCCCCCCCCATGGTCTCTGCCAAAGTCGTTATGCATGGCCAAAGAATTAACCAAAAAACATGAAATTCTGCATATTGATAGACGTTTATCCCGACCACGTTTTGAGAGGGATGAACTCACCGAGAAATGCCCCTCAAGGGGGAGGGGCGGCCCCCCGGGGGCCCCGGCAATGCCATAATACCCTACCGTAGCTTTCAATTTATGAAAATGACATTTTGCCCATGATAGATTTTTACCCCGGCCAAGTTTTAGGCAGGGTGGGATCCCCGATGGCCACCCTCATAAGTGGGGAAGGGGGCGTCTCTTATGGGGGCTAATGCCTTAGTTTTTACCTACGAACATGAAATTTTGCACTGTGGTTGATCTTTACTGGGGCCACGTTTTAGGCAGTGAGACCCCCAAGAGGTTACTTCCCACGGGTGGGCGCCAGCGTGGATCCCGGCTAAAGTCTTTATTATACATGGTTTGTGATCTAAGGACACGAAATTTTGCATACTGGTTCATCCCACAGAAGGTTTAGTCACCCCCGGCCACCCTCAGCTGGGAATGGGGCAGCCTCTGGGGGGAACACGCCATTGTTTTCACCTAGTTACATAAATTTTTGAACAGTAGTAGACCTTCGCCTTGACCAGAGTTTATAGAGGGTGCGACTCCCGGGATGCATACCTCCTCTGCACTCGTAAATAATTATTTCTTTCTCCTCACACAAATGCAAGGGTGGGTGCAGCTATCAAAGGTGTCCTTTGCCTCGTTTCTTACCATCTCTCTATTTCCCTTCCCTTTTCCCTTGCCCTTTCTCTTTCGTTATCACGATTCCTCTCTTTCCTTTCCCTTCCCCCCCCCCTTTTTTTTCCCTCCGCTCCATCCCTGTTATTTCTCGAGTTCTTCCTTCCTTCTCATGCCTTCTCTTTCTTTTCTTCCCTTTTTCTACTTTCTACTTCTTTTTAACATTTTTTTCCTTTTTCTATTACCTTCTTCTCTTTCCCTCCATTTTCTTCTCTTCTTTCTTGGACTTCTTTCTCTTTTTCTCCCATCTTTCCCTTCCCTTTTCTCCTTTTCTTTCCGTCCTTCCTTCCCTCCTTCTCTTTCTTGTAGCTCCTTCTCTCCTATTCATCTTCCTCTCGCTTATTCTCTGAATATTTTCTTATTCTCCCTTCCTTCCTTATTTTTCCTCTCTATCTTTCCTAACCCTTCATCCTTCCCTTTTCGTACTGTCTCCCTTCCTTGCTTTCCCTCTCTTCAATGTACTTCCTCTCCTCTCTTATTCTTCCTCTTTTTCCTTACTCTCAACCCTTCCCTGTTCTTCCGTTCCCTTCCTTCCTTTTTTCTCCCTTTTTCTTTTCTTCAATGTACTTCCTCTCCTCTCTCTCCTACCACTCATCAGCCGTGCCCACGTGCCCCCGTCGTGCCCATCTCAAGCACGTATTGTCATGCTCTGATCACTATGCAGATGAAGCCCTCCTCACAACCCAAACATTTTGATCTTAATGATTCGCCCCGAGTGACTCCTACATGAGGGGCCGATGACACGCTTGACTTAACCACGCTTTCAAAACAACATAATGTTCTTTTACGAGCTTTGCGGGAGTCCAATGGCGGTGAATGAAGAGAGTTTGGAGCGTCCGGAGCTTACTTTGCCGAATTTGATGCCCAGAATCTCTAAACTTGCCTTCAGAACGTGCTACAGAGTCACTTATTAGTTACATTTTTCTAAAATACTGTACATTTGCTACAACACTGTTAATGGTTCCTTATAACGTGCGAGAAATCCAACTGATATTTTGGATCTGGCTAGAAAATCGCTAAATCGGCAACTTTCGTCCGGACAAGGGTGAGCGAATGGCATAGTGTCTTGGAAAGCAGCTGAGGAGAGGAATCCATTAGGGACGCATGGCGATATTGTTTTGTCAAGTGTCCGTTTTCTGTTTTTCCCGCGCGCTCCTTTGTAGCTGCCTCAATCAATCGCCTCATTTGCTTACCCCGGCGGTGACAACAACGGGCCAACCGCATCAATATCACCAATCATGCGCATAAATCACTTCAGAGTCGTCAAATGGCGTGATTGACAGATCGGTCGCGCTTTTGTCAGCATCTTCCTCCTGGCTTTTTAGTGGACGCAGCGTTGTCAGCTCTCTCTCAGCGCATCAGACCCTCGACATTCAATTCTCTCGATCATCAAAGTAAGCACATCCCTCCAAGATCAACTCATTTTTATGCTGTTAATATCCCCCAGCATGGAAATCATATACCAAAGTGTTTACGTTAGAAGAGAGGAGGATTTTTTAACAGCCATGGCTACTCGGAGAAGCTGGTACCACTGGCGTGAGAGAGGAGTCATGGTCAAAACAAAAGAATAACGCGAGTCGACGGGAGCCCACTGAGTGCCCTAATGAATTGGGCCTTCAGGCAGACATGATCCAGGCTCTGTATTTACAAACTTTCTAGACATTCATTCGTGTGTAAGACTGCTTGTACAGTATATTTATTTTCGCTCATATAGTTACCAGGCAGTTCATAGTCAAATTTGAGTATGCACTGATGCTATCAATACGACGAAACTAAATTATTCTCGAAAATAAAATAAGTCCCATAGAGACGTTCATCGTAAATACTGGTTAAGATTCTTTGTAAATACGTCTCCTTGCCAATATAATGGGCTGTACGGACTTTTTGGCGCGGTTTCTGCTCCCAATAGCCAGCGACACACACATACCTCTCTGTGCTGTGTGTGATGGCGATAATGGTCTTGTTGTGCTGGTTAATGGTTGGGGAATGTCATGTCATAGTGTAATGGATCGTTAAGCTTTACTTCCATCAGGCTTAAAGCTTACTTATCTCGAGGGTCGTACTGACTGAAGTTGGTCCCACAAATTGATGCTTTTTCCATACCAGCCAAGCATATGTAAGTTAATTTTCAGATTAGCTAAACGTCGTCAGGTGAATGTTCAAGGAAGTATAAACTCCTTAACTGTTCGTCTTATTTGTATACAATACACCTCCGGAAAAGAGAGAAATAAGAAAAAGCGTTTCTACAAATAAAATTCAAGCGACAGTACTTCTGGATTGAACTATTGTTCTGTTAACTCCGCCAATGAAGTTGGAAGAAGGTTATGTATCCACCCTTGTCTATTTGTCTGTCTTGTTCAAGATATCTGAAGAAGCTGTTATCGGATTTCAGTAAAGTCTGGTGGACAGGTGCGCAGTGGGTCAAGGATATATATATATATATATATATATATATATATATATATATATTTTATAGAGATTTTGAGGTGGGGTTCGGATCCCAATGCATGAATAAATAATAGTTTTTATTGGCGTTGCCGGAGGTATACGCTCTCGGAGATTGTGGGACAGAGCAGACTAAGATCCCAAAATAAATTGATTATGTGAGACCGTAAAAATATTCGTCTGGTAGGAATAGGAATCCTTGGTCGTCATCGTTTGGTCAGTCCTTGTCCGAGGCTTATTGTTTGTTTTTTTAGTTAGTTGTTTTCCGGGGAGGGGCACTAACCCTCCGCCAACCCTTTTAGTCGCCTTTTACGACAAACAGGGATACTGGGGGAGTATTCTTGAAAAAAAAAAAAAACCCTACCCCCAGGGGTGGAGAGGATGGAGGGTGAAAGACTGACGAAGAGAGTGTATGTGAGTGAGGTGGAGGGGGGAAGAGGGAGGGGGAGGCCGAGGATGAGATGGAGGGATGGGGTGGAGAGGTATATGAGAGAGGGGGGTGTGAGTTGGGAGCAGGGCAGTGAAATGGCGGGGGACAGGGCGACTTGGAGGTGATTTGTTTGTGGCCACCCCAAACGGGATTGAGGCGTCTGGCAATAGATAGATAGATAGATAGGAATAGGAATTACAGAAGTAAATCATAAATGTTATGGGTGTTGGCTGAGGTATACACTCTCTGAGTGTTTTATTTATAACATGTATAATAGATTTTGACATCTGCACAGCCAAGTGCAACAGAACACAAACAAGTGAAGCTGATGGAATATACAGGTGTAATGTCCTATGCATATAGTTTTCTGAATATACTGATGAAATAATATATTTCGAAATGAGACAAAAATATATAAATATTGTATATGCACTGACAGAAAAAAAAAAAAAAAGTAAGTTTTAACCTTTGTAACCTTTAATAATAAAAATCATTACTCAGTCCTATTTAATAATTTCCCTTCGCTAAAAACACACGGCATAAAGGATGTATGTACAGGTGGTGGTGGCCGATTCGGTAGGGAGGTGGCTTGCAGTCTTAATGGACCCAGGTTCGAATCGTGACTTGGACAGGGAACAGGTTAAGGACTTGAATTTCATACTGCAAACTTAACTAATCTACCTGAAGACCCGCCGATATGTCGTAAAAATACCCCCGCTAATACCAGCACACCATTCATATATGAGACAGCCCTAGCATGTATTCAGTATGGACGGTGGGTATTAGACCCGAAGTGATGACATGTGGAGGTGTATAGTATGTAGGAGGACTGCTGGGCCTTGGGAACGGGCTGTGAGGCATATCCCCCCCCCCCACACACACACACACTGCTGAAAATGTAGCACCTTTTCCGCTCCACTGTAGCTGTAGGTGTATTGGTAGTAGCAGTATATTAGTACTGGTAGTAACAACAACAACAATCCTTCTCCCTCTCCTCTTCCCGATCATCATCATCCCGATCATCATCATCATCATCATCATCCCTATCATCATCATCATCATCATCATCCCTATCATCATCATCATCATCATCATCCCTATCATCATCATCATCATCATCATCATCATCCCTATCATCATCATCATCATCATCATCATCATCATCATCATCATCATCATCATCCCTATCATCATCATCATCATCATCCCTATCATCATCATCATCATCATCATCATCCCTATCATCATCATCATCATCATCATCATCCCTATCATCATCATCATCATCATCCCTATCATCATCATCATCATCATCCCTATCATCATCATCATCATCATCCCTATCATCATCATCATCATCATCATCATCCCTATCATCATCATCATCCCTATCATCATCATCATCCCTATCATCATCATCATCCCTATCATCATCATCCCTATCATCATCATCATCATCATCATCATCATCATCATCATCATCATGCCAACCCTAATACCCACCCAGATGCTGATAAAATGCCATAAAAAAGAAAAAATCCACCAAGGCAACAGTAAAGGACTCGAAATCTACCCGCATAGGACGCCGCTCAGATCTCTATCAGGAAGGGCGGAGGGAGGCTTTGAGCAGACCAGAGCCACCTGAAGCCGATTACTGCCTCCACAAGCCGGATGAGAGAGAGAGAGAGAGAGAGAGAGAGACGTGACATCTTAAATTCCTAAAATGTAATTCCTTTTTTTTTTTTTTTTTTTTTTTCATAATTTACATCAGGAAGGACACATTAATGGTATATATTTTTTTGCTCTTTTTCTTTGTTCTTTTCTTATTTTTTCGTTATTTACATGTAAGCAATTCCTTTCTCTTCATAAGTATTATTTCCTTCAACACAAACCCTCCATCGCATTCCTAATCTTCGCATCTCTTCCTTATTATAAACTGATATGCTCTAAATTAAACCATCCGTTCCAAGTGTGCATAATTATCTTTCAACACATTTTTTTTTTTTTTCTGTACTGGAACATGCGGAATACCGTATGTCTGTTAAATATTCATTTTGTTTTCATCTAGCTCGTCCTGAATCCTATTTCCAAATCCTCCCGTCCCGAACAAAAATATCTGGAAACGTCCTCTAGGCAAAGCAGTTATCATTTATGGTGATACTGTGTCCTTGTGTAATACTTCTCTTTATTGGTATTTTCTGGTTATCTTTATATATATATATTTTTATAATGGTGGTGCTATTTCTATATATTCATAAACGGTGGTGGTATTTTTATAATTTCACAAACATATCTTCAACGCCTTGACTTCAAATTTCTCTCTTTACTGCCGGGATAGCTTTTATAAACCCACCGAGTCCTAGAATTTGAAACTGTTACAATAAATCCGTGGCTTTTATCATTATCATCAATTCATCATCATCATCATTATGACCTATAGGAGGGATGAGGGAAGATCCAGGAACAAAGAAAGTACGAAAGTGGGAGAATTATATATTATACCAACAGCCAGCTAGTGAGATGGCCCACACAGTTACACCTCTAGCCACGGAAATTCTGATTCCCGGTCACAACCCTTATTATCAGCGGTTTTAGTACTCGTATTCATTTGTTCCTTATTTATTTATTTATTTATTGTGTTATAGATGCGCTTTACATAAACTTTTCATATAGAGCCAGTCCTTCGACACAGCTAAAATAGAGTGCCAACCCCTCGCCATGGCCTCCTTCCGCGTATAATTCATCCAGCTTGCACGATTCCTTTGTCATTTCCATAGCCACATCGGCTCCCATATCTCGCTTCGTTATACACTCATTTGCAATACCGATTTACTCTCTTCTTGGCCTACCACCCCTCCTCAAACCTTCAAACTTATTCGCATGTTCCCTTCTACCTATCTGTCTACATCCATTCTCTCCATATGACCATACCACCTAACCACGCATTCTCCTCTCTAATCAACACACTTCTATACTCTACATCTATTCACTCAGCTCACTCCAAACACTCCCCGAGAATCAGCTTCCCACAACTCTTATTCTCGACTTTTCACTCTCATTCCATACCAGTCATACACACTTTTTTTTTTTTTAACAGACGAAACACAGACGACGGAAAACCAAATTAACTACAATATGCACCAGATTACAGGAGTCCTCAGTTCATAAAAAATTTGTAACAGTTGGACTTGAACTGTTGTAGGTTGGCGTCTGGGTGGAAACTAACCTCGGGGGAAACTAATTTAACATACACCTTCATGAAGTCCTCTTGCATCGTCCACACTCACACGCTTCGTATTAAGGCCTTCATAAAACTAGCCTCTATACTTCTCTGTGGCACCTTATCTTCTGTTTGTTTGGCACACTTATCCTTTTATGTTATAGAAAAGGGAGGTCTTTACTTGAGCTCATTAGTCATATAGAGGAGCCAACAATACGCTCAGTTACGTGAAGTGATTAGGCGAACACCTGAACTGTGAGTGGGTGAGGTAAGGTACACGTGTTTTGTCAAGGGGATGCATTATGTCGCGTGCCGCATAATTTTAATAAGTGTCACATGCATCACCACCACCCTCTGTCCCCGTCACCACCGCAGTTCGCCCGTAATGAATGTGTGGGTCGGCGCCATTGAAGAAGCTGTAGGTGGAGATGAGCCATATTGCACCGTGTTGTCCTTAAGTGGATGATACTGAAATAAGTTTTACTTAGCGATTAATTTTGCCTAATACGTCTTAACAGCCCTCCTTAATTAACTGACGTAGGTTCTTCAAATATCAAGAAGACATGAGCAACAGGTACGATAATAGGTGGGTGTCATATACAAAATACGTAATTCTTCAAGGAAATGTTCGTAACACCTCTTCATAAGCAGTTCATTTAGCTTATTACACCTTGGACATTTTCCTTTTATGTTGATGATGAAAATTGTTTCGATAAATACTCCTCAGCTATAAAGACGTCTTTTATATTATTCTTAATTTTTCGAGACAAAATTTTAGCATTGAATATTTCACCGGAGGGATAGATACAGACCTCGTTAACCCCATCAGTACCAAAGATCCTTCCTAATTGAGTATAATTATCTGGTGGCAGTAGTAAAACTAGAATAATTAAATGTCATGAAGAAAGAGGATAATTGATGCGTCCGTCTGCGCGTTTGAACTAGCCCGAGGTGGAGACGAGCCATACTGCACCGTGTAAACAAAAATGTCAATTAAGCTCTTTCAGCACCGGATCTAGAGATATTTACACATACCTACCGCCAATTATTTTACACTGAGGTGGTTTGGCCATGTGGAGAGGATGGAGGGCCAAAGACTGAAGAAGAGAGTGTATGTGAGTGAGGTGGAGGGGGAAAGAGGGAGGGGGAGGCCGAGGATGAGATGGAGAGATGGGGTGGAGAGGTATATGAGAGAGGGGGGTGTGAGTTGGGAGCAGGGGAGTGAAATGGCGGGGGACAGGGCGACTTGGAGGCGATTTGTTTGTGGCCACCCCAAACGGGATTGAGGCGTCTGGCAATAGACAGATAGATAGATCGACTTTTTCCATATTACTATGATATTCTAGACATTTTTGTGTCATTTCTTGCGGTTTACTATGTTTTGTGCAGCTAGCGATTCTCTGACAAATAGGTTTGGGGTACTTCCTAACACCACACCCCCGGTCTTTTCCTATTAACAACCTATCCTTTATTTTTAAAGCCAGTTACGGTGACGTTAAGAAGATATAAATGACATACCACATAATGAGAAGGTTTAACATGCACTATAAATAGCCAAGATAGAAGTGCTGCGAAGTCTCCTATGCTAACGTAAACACAGCAGGGCATGGGTCTAGGGTTCACGCTTCACGTAAGATTGATGAGCCGTGGTGAGGCGATATGTCATTGTTATCAGCTAATTAGCGTGTTTATCAGTGATAATGGTGTGGTCGCGGTTGTATTAAGCTGGCGGGCAAGTAGTTATGCACATGATAAATGTACCCAGAGGGGGGGCTTTTGATCCACGCCTAACTTACTATACGCCTTTTACTGTAACTTGGCCTAAAATTACCACCTCTCCATCTTGAATGTTGATCTGTAACAACATCTACACTAAATACGATGCTAGTCATGAAGTTGTGCAATGGAAAGGGTGTAGAACCACATTTTTTTGCTGAGCTACGTGAAATAAGCGGCAGGAGGAGGAAAATCTGGGCCTAAGTTAAGGTGAAAGGCGCATAGTCACTGTTACTGAGAAGGAGGTAGAGAAGGACTTTATAATTATCGCCATTTTTCACCTCGTTTTTGCTGCCTCCAAACGATTTTATTAAATTTAGGGGAGATTTCTTGAACTACAGGAGTCATATACAGCCATTATCAGCCGCTCTATTGTTAAGGGTCTCATATAAACTGAAAAAATATAAAATCGTCTGGAGATGGCAAAAATATACAAAAGATATACATACGTTACTAGACTCAAGGGCTTAATGAAGTTTCCTTTCTGTCTCTGTCTGTCTGTCTGTCTGTCTCTCTCTCTCTCTCTCTCTCTCTCTCTCTCTCTCTCTCTCCGCTATTCACTGTGGACATTTAACCTCAGTGTCGTTTTTATGCTACTGTTACAAACTATGTTGATATAGGAACGGAATAAACAGCAGACAAGAAAAAGATTAAACTATAATATCCAAAATAAATCGCCAAGGAAGAGGTGCCATGAAACCTCCTAGGCCAGGTAGAATACAGCCCCTAATTGCATAAGAAATTCAACGATTATGGCTAGACTGATTAATCGTGGTCTCTTCACCCTATGATTACCGTCCCCTTCACTACCCCGCCACACCTCGCTATTGACCCGGGAATTACTGGCACATATCTCTTCCGTCTCCCTTGCACACCGCATTCTCATCCTGTCAGCCAGTTCTGGTTTGTAATCAGACTTAATCGCTTTTTATTGACCGACGAATTAGTGGGATGCGTTTTTGTTGTTGCTTTTCTCTTGCGCACCGCATTCTCGTCTTGTCAGCCCGTTCTTAACTACATGGGTTTTGTGTTCCTTCTTTCTTGTACACCTCATTCTTATCTTGTCAGACAGTTCTAGACTATAATTATATTTTTCACTCGTTTATATACTCGTAACATACATAGCGGTAATACATATCGTTATTGACTGACAAATTCCGGGGACCATTTTTCGTGTTGTTTATGTTGCATGAATAAATGCCTTATGCACCTCCTTCTCGTGATGCCAGCCGATACATGATTACAACAAGAAGGAACAATCAGACAATGCAACACCCTTGTCCACCAGCTGATCCAAGGGGCGAGTATTTGACCTTACCCTGCTTCCTTCGCCTTCGACGGATTAATTTCAAAATGAAGTAGCTTTCATTCTTGCTTAACCCCTATCGTTGCCACCAAGCTTGGTTCAAACCGGGTCAAAGCTCTTTAAGTTGACTTTGCCCAGTGACCTTCATTTTGGACCTTTACTTGTGACCCTAACCTTTGACTGATTGTTCTCAAAATCGAAACTCTTCATCCTTGCTTTAACCTGAACCCTTCCAAGAAGTTTGGTATACATCGGATAAGCCTGTTTAAGCTGACCTTGCCATGAGAACTTGGGCTTTGGCTTATTGCTCTCAAAAGGAATAGTTCAGCATCTTAGATGATCCACAGCTTATGCGCTAAAACCGATGCAAATCAGATCAAAATTGTTTCAGTTATTTAGCCCCCTCCCCCATTTTTTAGGGGAGTGAGGTGGGGGTATACCCTCCCTATTTTTGGCAGACGAATGATTGCTTATAATTTAAAAAAATGCTATTTACCAAAATATTTACAAAAGAAATTTTACATAAATGTTATCATAGAATCATTTCAGTGGAACGATAGATTTGTTGATAATTTTTAAAGAATTTGGTAATGAGTCAGTATGACATCAAATTTGTGGTAATTCCGCCAGGAAGTAACCCCCCCCCCCTCACCTTTCCAAAGCCCTGGATCCGGCCTTGTATTTTGTTCACTCAGACGCACTGGTCTAACTATGCTCTTGTCCTGTGACCCTGATCTTTGACTTACTGATCTCAAAATTGAATTCCTTCGTTCCTGCCTTATCCTTAACTCCTCTGTGATGATGGTTGAGGTAAGATCAAAGCTAAATTGACATTCCATGTTACTTGACCTTTGCCTTATTGGTCAAGAAAACAATCGGGTAACACCTTGGCTGACCTTCAACTTTCCCACCAAGTTTGTTTTAAATCGGATCTATGTTTTGTTAACAATCACAGTTTTGACCTTTGGCTGTGACCTTGATCTTTGATTATGTTCTCAAAATTGAATGTCTATATTTGTCTTATCCTCAATGCTTCTCCCATGTTTGGCGAAAATTGGGAAAAAAGTGTTAAAAATAAGAATGTTACGGCGGAACTTGAACTAATCCTGTGATCTTGACCGATGGCCTGTTGTTAAAAAAAAAATAATAATAATAATCCCTCTTTAACCATGAACCCTTTTTCCAAGTTTGGTTACTATAGTCTGGAAACTATTTGAGCTATTTTGTTCACACACACACACACACACACACACACACACACACACACACACACACACACACACACACACACACACACACACACACACACACACACACACACACACACACACACACACACACACACACACACACACACACACACACACACACACACACACACACACACACACACACACACACACACACACACACACACACACACACACACACACACACACACACACACACACACACACACACACACACACACACACACACACACACACACACACACACACACACACACACACACACACACACACACACACACACACACACACACACACACACACACACACACACACACACACACACACACACACACACACACACACACACACACACACACACACACACACACACACACACACACACACACACACACACACACACACACACACACACACACACACACACACACACACACACACACACACACACACACACACACACACACACACACACACACACACACACACACACACACACACACACACACACACACACACACACACACACCGCTCGCTGTCGCAGTGGTAACGTTCTCGCTTGCCATCTGGTAGACGGGAGTTCGCGCCTCGCTCAGGTTGCGAAAAGTTTCACTGACGACGTGGGTGGTTACTGTCCCCCTTGAGCAAGGGGACGGGTGTGTGGGTGTGTGAAGGTCACAGCCTTGCCCTTAGATCGGACTATATGAGCTCTCAGCTCCCTTCCGGGAGGGTAAAATGCTGACGATCACGACCATCAAGTGGTCCTGACCGACCCGATGAATTACACACACACACACACACACACACACACACACACACACACACACACACACACACACACACACACACACCAATTAAAACACAATACCCCTTTTCGTTTCGCGAGCGCAGGTGAAAACACGCTTTTCAGTTAGTTATAAATCTTACACAGCACTACCACACCTCATTATTGACAGACAAGTTACTGGCATCTGTTCTCTGTAAATGTCTCTTGTACATATCTTTAACGTATCGGCTTCTACTGGGTTATAATTACATTTCTAAATAAGTTACCTATTGCTGTTACACCTCATTATCTGGTGAACTGTACTCTTTTCACTCTAACTTGGCCCAGATTTTCACTCTTCTGTTGATTTCACAAAGATCAGTGGCAGAAAAAGACAACACATCTGCTTATCATCCTTTTCATGGCACTTCTTCGTGACTAGCTCCAGAATCTAGTGTTAATCTATTGTTACAACTCTGCATTCAGGACGAGCAGATGGCAGCTTTAAGCCAGGTTAGAGTAAAAGGAGTATAGTGTGACCTTTTTGTGCTGTGTGTGTTTGGTAAATCTTTTGTTACAACTCTGCATTCAGGACGAAGAGACGGCAGTTTTAAGCCAAGTTAGAATAAAAGGAGTATAGTATGACCTTTTTCTGTTGTGTGTCTCTGGTGTGCCTCTTGTTCCATCGGCCAAGTCTCTCATAACACAGAGTAGCCAGGGACTTGACGCACTTACTTCTGAGGGTGATTCCAAGGCTAATTTTGAGCTGGAAATTCTATATTCAAATGAGTCAAAATCTCATCCGTAATGGGAATATAAGAACTGATGTCGTAATGGGTAGATTGTGAGGGAGAGGATTTTCGCCCATTAAAATCATCGGTAACCGTAACGCCATATCGATTGAAAATTAGACCTACGTTCCTATAGCATTTCTCTCTCAAACTTAGCCAAATAATCACCTGAAGTTAGCGTGCCAGCCCCCGGGACATCCTGTATAATTCTCTCTCTCTCTCTCTCTCTCTCTAATAAGTCCTGGTGAGTCTGTCGGTGTGTTGGGCCCTCGAGCCTATGAACAAAGGGCGTGGAGTGGTGTGAGAGAGAGGGCGCCCCGTGGAGAGCCCTGGGAACCCCTCTCATTACGCTATGATACCCACTTGGGACGGACACTGGCGGGTGGCTGAGGAGGATGAGAGGTGGGGGAGAGGGGGGAAGGGAGGGAAAGAGGTGAGGGGGTGAGTGAGTGAGGGAGGGACGTAGGAGGGGGGAGGAGTGAGAGTTGTGTGATTGGGTAGGATTTAGGGCCAATTCCTCATTAATATTAGAGACTTTTTAGCTGCTCTGTCTTTGCGATTTTTTTTTTTTTTATTAGAAGTGTATCGATCAAGAACAAGCACAACAAAGCTGTGCAGACCTACCCCACCGCAGGAAACCTCAGGAATCGTCTTCCTCCACCCCCCACCCCCCTGCCGTGGGGGCGGTCTTCGGGGCCCAACCTTGCTCAGTCCAGGTTGAGGTCTACCATTTTGTTAATTTTCCTTCTCGTATGTAAAAACAAAAAAGAATCTTTGACGTTGCCCCACCCGGGAGTGGTAGACGGGGGAAATCTTTCCTGCCTAAAATCTAGTCCGTGTGTTGGTTTGCCGCTGTACAAAGTATCTTTTTTGTAGATAAACAGTATTATTGGCCGTGCTTGTCAGCGTTGACCGTGATCCCGGGGACCGTCCCCTGTGCAAGACAACCCCCAGAAGTCCCACCCTACCCGAAAATTGCTCCTAGAGTAGGTCTGCCACTGAGAAAATTTATTTTTCCTAGGCAAAAATCTGGCTGTCCATACCGACATTGACCGGGACCTGCGGAGGCTGCCTCCCTCTGGGGTGCAGCCTTTCGGAGTCCCGCCCTGGTTAACACCTGCCCCCAGTAGATGTATGATTCTCTGCTAAACATCGTTTTCCAAAGCGTTCCCAGACGTTCCTGGCTACCAGAAAACGTGTTATGTTAAATCCACTTCCTCCTGCATCATCTTGGAGAATTACCTTTCCACATCTACTTTGTAGTGTGGGAAAAACTAAATAATAATAATAATAATAATAGTAATAATAATAATAATATAATAATAATAATAAACAAACGATGAGGCTTGCGAGGTGAGGTCAGGTTCCCAGGGACTTGAATAATGTGTAACTGGCTGTGTGGCTCATTTCACTGGGTAGAGCGTTAACAGTTCTTCGTTTTTTTACTTTCCCTTTTCTGGTTCCCGGATCAAACTCCATTTCCAGGTGGGAAAAAAAGTAAGAACGGCGAAGTATTAGATGTGAACATAAATTACGTAGAAAGATGAAAAGGATGGAAAGTGTAGGAAAGAGAGGGAGAAACTGAATTTAGGTGGGAGAGGGATGAGGGAGAAGAGGAGAGAGGATGGAAAGTGGGAGGTGGAGAGAAAAAGTGGAAGGTAGGGAAAGGGGAAGGGGGAGAAGAGGGAAGGGAAGGTGAGAAGGATTGAGAGGGAAGGAAAGGTGGCGGGGAAAAAAAAAAGAAAGATTGAGAGAGGGACTGACTGAGAGGGAAAGAGATGGAGGAGAAGAAAGTGAGGAAGGAAAGGGGGAAACAGGAGTGTTGAGAGAGAGAGAGAGAATGGAGTGTGGGAAATTGAGAGGTGTGTAGTAAAGAACAAAGAATAAAGTTTCATTTTTCACTCTGTGCTTGCTAACACCAAACGAATTTATTGAGCCCAAAAAAAACGCACTATGATC
Organism: Coenobita brevimanus; assembly: GCF_032717465.1. NCBI lineage: Eukaryota > Metazoa > Arthropoda > Malacostraca > Decapoda > Coenobitidae > Coenobita > Coenobita brevimanus. The sequence goes on along the minus strand of NC_137061.1, from coordinate 4,127,530 downwards.
AAGAGGTTCACTGATTTCTATACTCGGTTCATTTCAACTAGGCGTAAAATTAACATCACGCCGTGTTGTGCTGTAAAATGAGAGTAGCGCTAGGAAATGATGCTAGTCACGAAGAAGTGCTGTGGAAAGGATGAAGAGCCGTAGTATTGTCTTCTTCTGCCTCCAGTGTATGCGAAATAAACTGCCAATGGACGAAAATCTCCAAGTTAAAAAAAATGAACTATGGAGGTGATGAAAACAGTGGTGATGAGGATTATTATTGGTGGTGGTGGTGGTGGTGATGGTGGTGGTGGTGGTAGTGATGGTGAGGAATTTGTGGTGGTGTTAATATTGGTGGTGGTGATGATGGTGCTATCGTATGTAGTGTAAATGGTTAAGATAAGTGGCCGTGTGTGTGTGTGTGTGTGTGTGTGTAAGCAGGTGATACACGATTATATACCCAGGTGTTCACTAAGTCTGAAGTTTACTTAGGTACTCTGTATTCCACTTGTGAGAGTGAAGAGTACAAACAGATGCGCGCGCGCATGCACACACACACACACACACACACACACACACACACACACACACACACACACACACACACACACACACACACACACACACACACACACACACACACACACACACACACACACACACACACACAAAACCCTCTCTTTCTACATAGTCTACCGCACTCTCATATTGGCTCAGGAGGTATCGTTTAATTTTCGTTAATTGCATTCTAGATGACAAAAAGATGTAATGTAAAAAATAAGTCGCTGAGGAATAGGTGTTAAGATACAGAGCGAACGAGATACTAGTTTCTTCTCTAGTAACCCCATCTCATGATACTAGGAGGATATTTCGTAACACTAGCCGGGAAATTTTATGGAGCATGGTGGTTCGGCCATGTGGAGAGGATAGAGAGTGAGAGAATGAGGAGGAGAGTGTATGTGAGTGAGGTGGAGGGGGAGAGAGGGAGGGGAAGGCCGAGGATGAGATGGAGGGATGGAGTGGAGAGGTATATGAGAGAGGGGGGTGTGAATTGGGAGCAGGGCAGTGAAATGGCTGGGGACAGGGTGACGTGGAGGCGATTTGTTTGTGGCCACCCCGTACAAGGGATTAAGGCGTCTGGCAATAGATAGGTAGATAGATAGGTGGTGTTTCGTATTTCGTCTTTACAATAATAATATGCAAGTTTGTAATTCCAAGAGTCATGGTGGTTTTCTATCTTTCTTCTGCTGGCTATTATACTGAAGGATGTGGTGAGCAGGGAAACATATCTTCTTTTCTAACATTTTTTCACACTTTGGTTAAATTTTTAGTAGAAGTAGTCGAATCATGTTGAGAATAGGGAATAACAGATTGATTAAGAGAGTTTATAAGGTGAGGAGGAGGACAAAAGGGAGCCCTAGGATGAGACGGAGGGAAGGGATGGAGAGGTATAAGAGTGAAAGGGAAGGGGGTGTGAGCTGGAGAGGGGGCAGTCTGGTGGCCAAGGACAGAATGAAATGGAGATTCTTTTGTAACCACCCTTTCCGAGGTTAAGATAGATAAATAGTTTTACCCCGGCAGATGACCTCCTAATAGACCAGTTGGCTTCCTGTTATTTGTATTTCCTACGACTTATGTTCTGGAGCCAATGGTTGGGCCGGTAGAGCCTGTGTTTGCCAGTTCTCCTGACCTGCGTTCAATCCCACTGTGTGTGTGTGTGTGTGTGTGTGTGTGTGTGTGTGTGTGTGTGTGTGTCCAAATCTGGGCATAGACTTAACAACCCGTTCTCTAAGGCACAGCAATCTTCCTCCGTACTTCATCTCCGCGTCACCACTCATACGTTAACACCCACCGTCCATATTGAATAAAGGGTAGGGGTGTTTCTGACAGGCCTGGTGTACTGGTATTAGTGGAGATGTTTTTAAGACATATCGGTGGATCTTTTGGTAGATCAGTAATGTCTGGTTTAACGAAGTTCATATCCTTAAACTGTTATCTGCCCCAGCCGGGATTCTAACCTCCGGCCACTTGGACTG